>NW_026516256.1:0-309359 GCF_025602895.1 Polychytrium aggregatum
GAAGCAGACCCTGCCGATGGTGCTCCAAGAACGGAATCAAAGTAGACCTTAACCGTTCCCACGCTCAAAGATGCGTCGACCCCAAAGGCATCCTGGCAAGAAAGGTCAACGAACTCGCACGGACCCACCCAAGCTGGGTCAAACCCACAGTCGAAGGAGTGGGGCCTATAGACATGCTGCTTGACTTGCTGGAGTTTGAAGCCAAGAAGGATAGAGAAGAGCAACAGCAGCACACTGGTGTGGGAACCCAAACACCAGGGAGAGAGAGACATGGCAATAACAATAATAATCACTCGGTGGGGAAGCGAGGGGAGAGACCGGGGCTTTTGATCGCATCAATAGTCTCGGATACAGATGATGACACTGGCATCAGTGATGCTGATGTAGACGACGACTTTGATGATCGAGATCGGCTCTGGAGCTCCCTACCGGGAGTGATTGCTCGGATGGGGAGGCTCCGACTGACTGGTCCTGAAGTGGACTCGGACCTTGGCTCGGAAGTCAGCTCAGTGTCAGACTACGACATTGACTTTGACTTCTTGGTAAGAACCGACCCAACGCCGAGACCAATCTGGGACGAGCTTGACGAACTGTCTCTCGATAGTGGAGGACACTACTGCTGGGACACTGACCAGAGTTTGGACTTAGTATCCCACTCCGATCATAGTGGGGACCTAGTGCCTCACTCTGACCTTGGTGGGGACTTAGTACCTCACTCCGACCATAGTGTGGACTTAGTGCCCCACCACCCCGAACCGAGCTCAGACCTTGCCTCGGGGTCGAACTGGGGAGGAACCTCAGAGGCAGACACCGAGTCTGGCTCAGAGTACTCCCCTGATGGCAACCAAGACTCCCTCCCGAACCGAGACCGAAACCGGGCCAGGGAGACGAATAGACATCCAGCCCCCGGCCCTGAACCGAGAGTGGTTCCCACGCCCTCCCAAGGACGAAGTACTGACCCGATCCCAGAGTCCGACGATGACTTGGGACTAGGTCAGACCCCAGGATACGAGATAAATCCCGAGTACCCTTCCCACAGACAAACCCACACTCCCTTGAGGGCAAGTCAAGACCCAACACCGCACAGCAAACCCTGGAGTGGGTTCGAGATGATACTAGAGAGGGACTTGGAGAAACCAGCCCCCGACATCCCTGAGCGGGACTTGGAGACATGCGACTCCCTCTGGGAGTTATTAGAAGAAGTGTTCACCCGCATGGCTCGCCGTGTGGGCTGGAGAGTCGGCGAAGGCCGCAACAGGGGTGTATGAGCGAGCTTGGTCACCCACTGCCGGGTATCCTGCGATACTGATGGCATGTTGAATATTCCTGAATATACAACTATCAAAACAAAAAAAAAAGCTGAACAATTGGAGATGAGTTAGGTGTTTCCTTTGGAAATGGGTCAAGTGTATGACGATATATTCTGAAGTAATTCAGATTGCCAGCTTCCTTTGGAAGGGCCATACGTCTCACTATAATTTAGAAACGGATACAAAGAGTGGGGAAGACGACGATTCAAGACGCAGAGAGATTTCGACGATAATATGAAGAGCCATCAGACAACTTGTGTTAAAGAAGGAATGCCGTGGGAATTCGGGCTGGACCATGACCCAACGGAATGGCAGAGTAAGGATAACGGTGGCGATATGATTCGACATATTGCTGGCTAGTCCATCGAACTCACTACTTAGTTGGTGGGATGGGCCGAGTGGGAAGGGTGCTCAGAACGAGAGCGGTGCTCGGTGGTGACATCGCGCTTACTATACGGTCTACCAGAGGGTCTGGGGCCCGAATGAGGGCAAGAAGGATGGATGGTTGGGCGAGAGTGGTGGATGAAGGCCTGGGAGGACACCTTGGTTGGGCGAGAGTGGTGGATGAAGGCATGGGAGGACACCTTGGCTGGGCGAGAGTGGTGACCCTGAGAGTGACCGGGAGTGACGACAGCACCCGAGACGCAGGCACCGGCAAAGAGGATGAGGGCAGCAAGCTTGGTGACGAGCATGGCGACGGAGATGGAGAAGATTGAGATGAAACCGAAGCGGGCGGCAAGATGAGCGGAGGGCCTGAGACCGGGGGTGAGGGTGAGCGACGCTGGAGCGGCGAGGTGCCTAATTTATTGGGCCGAAAGCGCGGCTGTGGCCAGGGCCCCACAAGGAATGCCTCCACCGCCAAGAACGGCTGCGCTGGCGAGCAAGGAAAGGCTGAGCAGCGAGGAATCAGCACTGCAACGCCACAGTTTCACCCAATGAGTCATGCTTTGGCGCGCTTGGCTCTCAACTCCCACGACGGAATGATCCAACGCCCCGGTGGCCATGGCATCCAAGGAAACAACCAAGCACAGCGACGCGGCCCAAGCGAGTCCGGTGATTTGTCGCCTTTTTTTTTTCCGGCTCGGTTGATTTTGGGCCCGCATTTCTGTCTCCCAAGCGGATCGGTACGGCATCGCATGTCGTCGCTGGGAGCCATATCGTCATTGAGAGTCATGTCCTCTTTGAGAGTCGTATCCATCGCAGCATCAGAAGGAGCGACCCTCCACCCAATCTGATATTCAGCACCTCTTTCATTCACCCATCACCTCTCGCTCCTTTTGGATTTCAACCCGCGCTCGTTTGATTGCGATATCTTTGTATTTTGACCCGTTAATTATCTTGTGGGACTGCTTGGAACCAGAAGCTGAGACGATCCCACCGATACTGGCTCCAGACTGAGGATGCTGTTATTACGAACTGCCTGTGGGAGGTCTGGGTTGGTCTTGGTCTTGATGATCCTCGCCGGGCCTTGGATCTGGTCCCTCGAGCCAAACACACCCTTCTGCTCCAGCTCTTGGACGTTGGCGTTGATGATGCATTCGCTCGCCAACAGCTCATAGATGTGGATGCCAAAGTCGACAAAGACGCCCAGACGGTAAGCATGGGTTAGCGAGTTGAGGTGGTTGCTGAAAGTGAAGGTGTTGGTGATGGCGGCGACAATGTTGATGCAAAAGGCAACGATGCTCGTTATCAAGCACACGACCACAAAGACAATGTGGTTGGACACAATAGAACGCTCCTTGCCCTCTGGAAGGTTGTTCAGGCGAACGTGGGTGCTCTTGGTAAATTTTGACAGGAAATGAAGATCCATGAACGAGGCTGCCGTGATGTAGGAATTGTCTGTGGATAGAGCAGCAAATATTTGATAAGATAACATCACTGTGACTGTGACGTAGAGGTACAGGACAGCCTCGGAAGTTGTGAATCTGCAGCGCTCTCGCTTGGAAGTTCTTACAGTATAGCGACATGAAGGGATTCAAGATGCTCTGGTAGTATGGCGTTTCAGCAAAGGCAAAAAATCCTGGATTGATGATCAGGATGCCAACAAAGCCCGAAACCAGAATGAAGAGCAGCCCCAGGGCAAAAACGAGCCAGACGACGGCCTTGATGATCTTGCGGTGGGAACTGCTCTCGATGAGGGAGCAAAACCTGCAAATGTCCATGGCCCGTTAGTTGGGTTTCAGAATAGAGATAGGCGACGACGGCTACGTACTCGCGGCAGAGACAAGCCAGACGAAGGGACCAACTGGACAAAGGGACAAACTGAAAGAGAGAGAAGCTGATCGAAAGACAGCTCCGATGCCTACCGATTTGTCGACTCTGGATGTGGTTCGAGACAGGTGCCGCATTGAAGGCATGAAAGACATCAGAAACGCTGGCAACAATCTCTTGGCCACTCCAGGGGCACCCGGTCCCTCAAAGTGTGTGGGCTCTGTCGACGCTGGATTGCGCAGGGGTTGTCAATGGTCCTCCATGCTTGCCGCTCAGATCGCTCTACGGCAGCACAAGTCATCAAAGAACGCACCGACGATTCCAAGGAAGAGGGAAAGTGTTTCAAGGCCCAGATATGTAACTATCATATACTCGAACTGGACCATGTCTTGGTTGCTCAACAGGCCCGAAATCGTCACAATCACCAGGATGCTCGACATTGTCAAGACGGTGACATCGAGCAATACCACCCTGTAGATGCGGCGACGATGGAGACCAAAGGTAAACACTTGTATGGCTGCGTTCAAGCCGAGGCCAAGAACCAAAAAGCAGATTCCCAGAGAAAATGCCCACTGGGCTTGAGGAGAAGGGATGCCCATTCTGGATCGCTGGGCTCGATGGCTCGCAAAGGCAACAGGGTTGATTTGAAGAGACAATCCAGACCCCAGGCTTCTTCAGATGAGTAACCGAACTGACTCGAGCACCGGCAACAAAATGGCCAGTCTCGGGGGCTCGCAAAATGAAACGGGGAGCGAGTCGCCCGATTGCTGAAATGCACTCATCTGAAACACATTCGACCACAATGACTGGTGGCAGGGGATAAGTCGTCGTTGTTCAAGCGCCTGCAAAGACACTGGTGACGTAGTGGCCCCAGCCGATTGGGTGGGAATATGCTATTGTGGACCTGATTCGACGGCCATGATGCGGGTCGCCGAGGAGGGCTCGCTGGGGTTGCTCATTGCTCGCAAGATCGTCGGGAAGGGAGCCTATGTTCTTAAAAATGGGCGGAAGAGCAGTACTCTTGGCAGTTTTGGATGGTAATGCTCTTGGACACACTGGACGAGTGGACGTATGGAACATGTGTGCGTACAGGATCCAGACGGGAATTGGTCGTTGAGTCGTTCTGCGTGTGAAGGAACACATTCCCATGCCACCGAGGCATTTGGTCGCCGCTGCCTTTTGGGCCCAGTTGGACATCGTCCACAACGCGGACCTCATCCAGCGGAATCGACTCGGCTGGATGCAGACGGAGTGGCGAGGAAATCGCCGGGTGAGGCTGTCAGAGCGGCGAAACGGAGCGGACAGACGATGGAGCCGTGCAGCAGGGTTTGCGGGCCAGCCAACTGCCGGTTGCGAGACCAGCCATGCCAAAGGAAGGCCAACTGGAGCAACGGGCGAAACGACGACGACGGAGGGGGTGGATAGCCTTCGCGTCCGAAACCCCGAATGGCGGCCAGCAGGGACACCTCTCCACACCGCCTCTGCCGCTGGACAGATCCAGACAGGGGCATGCGAGGGAGGTTTGAAGTGAAGGAATAAGGGGGGGTTGGATGAGGGAAAGGCGTTTACGATGAGGCTCGTCAAGGAAGAGTGGAGCATTCGTATCGACGACAACGTGATACTTGTTTCAAATGATGCTTGTTGCCGATGGTGCTTTTTTCAGGCATGGGCCGGATGGGCCGCTGTGGGGGGTGGCGGACGGCGGGGCGCGGCCGGGCCCGACGCTTGGCGGACACGCGCGCACGCCCATTGGTTTGCTTGGATGTGCACTCCGACGCGCGACTGGGGTCCCGGCCCTTGCTGTCCGCACAGCCAGCGGCCTGTTCTACGACGCCTTGCTGTCGAAGCACACATGCACCCGATGCGTTCGTGCTCGTGGTCGGCATCCCGGATGCAGGAGCGGGCTTGTTGCGGCGGCGCTGCATCCGCTTGGATCCAATATCCAAAGACGATCGGATTATCGATCCGCTGCTCGAAAGGCGGGCGATGTTAGTTTGGGAGCGGCGCGATTCACTTGCGGGCCGGGGATAGTCAACGGACTTCTCATCGGCACCTGGCTGACATTGGTTGATGCAAGCTGACACTGGTTGATGCAAGCTGACACTGGCTGTCGATAGTCAACGCAATGCCCTGGTCTTGAGCCCCCCCCTCACCCCGCTGAATGCACGCGGCGCTCCCCAAGTAAGGGCCCCCATATTCAGGCAATATTCCCGCCGTCGCCTGCGCAACGGCGGTTGCATTCGTGAACCGAAGGTGCTCAGGTGGTGGAGAGGCGCGGAGATCGCCATCGACCAGTGGATATCCTGAGACGAGTTCACTATGAAAAAAAAGCTGACGTGTAAATTACGCGTTGGCCAATACTTCCCTCGCAAATCCCCCACCGGACTCAGCATAACAAGGAAAAACACGTCTTCTCGCGTTTTGTTTTGCCTTGGGGGTCGCGTCTGGCCACTGAAGCGACCGCGACGGGCTCGGGTCACCCGCATTTCTCCTTGTTCGTCCAGGTTGCTGGCTCCCTGGGTGTCCCCGAACCCGCACTGCCACATCCCGTGGAGCCCTCGGCCAATGGGCTGCTTCCGTTCACGTGACATGGCATCCGAGTCATCCCGGCTTTTCACTGTCTTCCGCGACTCGTTCACTGTCCATGACCCCCGGCTGCTTTCCTGACTCATCTGTGTTCATGGGTCATCAGAGCCTTCGGACTTGGACAAAAACCGGGCATTTCCGCCCCCAGTTGCTTCGTCAATCTCCTCTTGATCCTTTCTCCCCTCGACCTTCTCATCCGACTCTAATCATGAGTTCAGCCGCTCAACCATCTGGGCACGATCACCCAAGGCATACTCCATATCCAATATCATCGACCAGGGTACCATCCTCGATAAATAGGGCTCACGATGGGCTTCCCAAGAACAGATCCATCTGTCGTTGTCGCAAGTGTAGCACCGATTCGCAAGGCTTCAGGATTGTCTCCAGAACGACCTACTACGACCACTTCTATCGCTATGGCTTTCCACCTGGAGTCCCCCCTGTTCACATGTACTCGCTCAAAGATCCTCAAGAAAACACAGCTGGCCATCTTTCTTCGTTCCCTCACCGTCCTATTACAAGCATATGCGAAAATAACCCCAATTTGCGAACTTCGCCGACATTTCATCCCCCAGTGTTGGTGGTAGATGAACTGCGACCACATGGGATAACATCGCAGCGACCTTCATTGGGTAAGACTGAGCACCTGATATCACATTCTCGCTAAATTTTTGTGTGCGTCACGGTTTCAGTCTTGAGCAATAATCAGTGATCTGTGCTTGGACGCTGCCAGAGCTCACTACGAAATGACCAATACACTCTCGATTTGTCCGACTTTGTTTCTTCATCCTTGGCCTGGCCCAAAGGCTCACCCCGCGCATTTGAGCACGAGAGCATGGATATCCAAACAGGAGCATCTATTCAGCAATGCACCCAAGACAACGAAGGCCCTGCTCCAGCTCAATTTGAACGCTGCCCTTCGTGGTCGCCAAGCATGTGGGCATCGCGGGACTCTGAAGAAGCGTCCATGTACTACGAAGACTCTGAAGACTCTTCGATAGACTCAGAAGACACCACTTCAAGCTCACCGAGAGAATTCGATGACATTTCGGGTGAGATATCAACGTCACCCAGCCTGATCGTATCGTCGAATCTTCCTGGTCTTGCTTCAGAGTCCGGTTGACTCATATAAATGCCACGGTTCACCTTCCAGGACAGTATCCGGATAGCTTCCTCGGCCACTTTCGACTGCTTGAAATGAATGAAGATGATGAAGAAACTGGTGACGAAGAGCCCCGCATATCAGATGGTGAGTCAAATTCAAAGGACAGATAGCAATCCGATGTAGCATCCGAATTGATGTATTCACCCGCGGCTTTCCCCCAGATATCCCGCCCTTCTATTCGCAGCTGGTCAAGGTGTTGACCGAGTGCAATGTTACCGACAAAGCCATCAAATCTGTCCTTAATCATTGCAACAAATTCCAAGGATTGTCATTACCAGCTGCACCCAGTCTGTACAAGATCCAAAAGATCATTTGTTGCGAGTGGAACGAGTATCTTCAGAGGCTTCCCTGCTGCCCAAACAGCTGCATGGGATTCGACATCAATGATAACCAGAGTCGAATATGCACGTTTTGTGGAGAGGATGCTTATGCGACGGTGAACGAAAAACTTCTGAATGGCGGCATTCAACCACAACTGAGGCCGATTCAGACCTACAAGTATTTCGATTTTGTTCAGATACTTCAGACACTCTACCGAAATCCAACTATGGCAGAGTTGATGATGTACAGAGCAAACAGAGCGAGCGAACCAGGTACTTTCCACCCGTATTATTTCCCAATACTATATTGCTATATGGTGCTCTGAACTCACCAAATCTGAATCTTCAGGCGTCATGAGCGACATTTTCGATGCCGAATATTACCAGCACCTTTGTAGTCGCTCAATGTTCCAGCAGCCCACCGACGTTGCTCTCGGGCTGCATTTTGATGGCTTCAATATCAATCAGAGGTACGCCCGCTCTCTGTTTCAAAATCAGATTATAACCACAGCTGACCTTTGTATCTGGTGTAGGCAAAGCCATCAATCGTGGGGCTTCATCTTGATCAACTTCAATCTTCCACCTGCTCTGCGCTACAAAAAGGAAAATCTCATTACGGTCTTGCTTACGCCTGGTCCACGATCGCCTCGTGACTTTGATACATTTTTGAAGCCGTTTTTCGAAGATATGAAGAGACTTGAGACCGGTGCGTAAGCCCCTCTGGTGTGGATCACTTGGTCACTCCACATAATCCTCGCGAGAGCACGCTGCTGACGGAGCAATGTCTCTCGCTCCCAGGTGTTGAGGCGATAAGGGTCGACAAAAATGGCGTGGAACATTCTTTCACTCTCCGAGGTCACTTGCTGTACTGCCAGAGTGACATGCCCGGATCCAACAAATTCGGTAAATTTTCTGGGCACACCGCCACGAAGGGCTGTCGTCTCTGCGAAATAACGGCCACGAGGGCCGGGGGTGCCATGTGCTTCTATGAACGTGACACTCCCAGTCCATACCGCACCGAAGAGAGTCTGAACAGAATATGGGAGGCCATCGATCAAGACGGCATGCCCCGAAACGGTACGTTAACGAGACGAGTCAGGGCGTTGTTTTCGACTCCGATGTTAACATTAACTATGTTGATCAGGGATCGTGGGGCGACCAGGTGTAACTCAACTTGAGTCCATCGAGCTCAGCTTCTGTCTTCCTCTCGATCTGATGCATGTGATCTCGAACATCGGTCCACTCATGATGGAGATTTGGAATGGAACGCGGAAGGCTCCCTCATCCTCAAGTTTGGACCAAAAGATCACGTCCAAGTGCCTGAAAAAGATCGGAAGATGGATCAGCGAAGGCAGGATTCAGATTCCAACAGGCTTTGGTGCCTCTTGTCGGGACCCTGTCTCATACAAAAGCTTCAAAACCGAAGAATGGAAGAATTGGATTATCATGTACTCCCTACCTCTGCTCAATGCGGCGGGCTTTCCACTAGAACACTTGTAAGCTCTTGATATTGTACCCTGCTCGAACCGGGGCCCGTCCTACGGTCGATGAGATACTTGATTCGAATTGATCCTAACAGTGATGCTATTGTGCCTAGATTGGGATGGAGGCGCTTTGTCTATGCCCTTCGATTGATGCTGCTTCCCCAGTTGAATGTTGCTCAATGCAATCAGATCGAGAGAAATCTTCAGAGGTTCCAGGAGTACTACACAGAGCAAGTAGCACGAGACAGCAGTCCCTTCACTTGAGGATGTTGGGCAGCTCACTAATTCTCAATATCTAACCACGTATACTCGAAATGTATTCACCAGGTCAATCGCAAATCTCCCAGAGTCACTCGAACCTCCTCCAGACAGAGCTCCAGACCTGTCTGGACTTCGTTTGATGAAAACCTACGTGCATCAGCTCCAACACTTGCCTAGGTGCATCCGATTGTTTGGACCCTTGGTATATCAATGGCAGTTTGAAATGGAAAGAACCTGTGGTCGCCTGAAGCTCATCGGGCGATCGAAGGTCCATCCAGTGGACAATATGGCCAATCGGCTCGTCCTCCAAAGCTCTCTGAGCGGTCCAAGCATTGCTCCGAACTTGACCTTGAGAGGAACATCCAGGTTGGGCGAAGACCCTGGGATATGGCCATCCTCCTTTGCAAACAATGGGCGGGCCTCGAATCAAGATAGCCGCGGAACCTTGTCTGGCCAGCAACAAAAGCTGAAACTACCTTCTGAACAAGTCGCGAAGCTAAAGAGCGCTTATGCCAGGACGATTTCTGCCAATTCCTCATACGGCTATCGTGAAGCCTTGCAATATGTCCATTCACTTTGGGATCAGAATTCGGACACTTGCTCCAAACACACCAAGATGGACGCGGGGGAACTACATGTCATATCTCAATCACATCGGATGAGCACGGCACATCATCGGATGAACTCTGTTGTGAAGGTAAGGCATTCGGCAGCGCGCGATAGCGAAGCCTCATATGAGCTAATGCATTCTGAATCTACAGGTTTGGACCAATATGCCCGATGCATCAGCAAGCAATCACCCATATTCTTCTGTCCGCTTCTATCAAGTCCAATATTTCATCAGCCACTCCTTTGATGGAGAAACAACAAACTGGGCATACTGTGTGATTCCAAAGATCAACATCAGATATGGAGATGACAGTTCAGGATACCGCCCATGCAACGAGTGCGCTACCTTCCACCTCGACAGCATGGAGTCAACGAATCATATCTTTGTTCCAGCCGATGCCATCGTTTCTACTGTCGGATACTTCGAGATGGAAGGCGGTGGGTACAGCTTTGCTGCAATTGGAGAGGCAAAGTCAGGCTGATACTTATATCAACCATTCCAGGTGGCTTTTATATTATCGAGCAAGATCCTCCGATTTGACAAGTCGATGCAAATGTCGCAGGTAGTTGGGCCAAAAAGTGCTTGAGGCCGCTTGATGACGAAGGGAGTTTGTCCGAACTTGACCCATAGTGACCATATCAGTGTAATGACAGGTCAAGTCGGAAGGTTTGGAATATAAATATCCCCCCGACCACCGCTTCCTGCCCGCTTCCGTCGTCAGGCTCAAGTCAATACTCCCCTCAGGCCCTCTCTATCCTAACTTCCTCGGCGGGCCCATGAGCCGATCGATGACATAGGTGCCGTTAAACGCATGCATATTGAGGATGAGCCGCATCATGAATATGTCTCTAATGTTTTTAACTCTAACGCTTCCTCTTTCACTATCTTGAATATGTCTCGAATGTAGGAAGCCATCCAAATCCAAGTAAGTCCCTTCATGACGATTGAGTATCATCTGAGAGAGCTCGAAGGCGACGCTTCAACTAACCGCATCGCTCATTCCCTCCAGATATCCTCGCCCCCATGGGACATTATCTTGATTATTATCATTTCGGGTTTGTTATCACTTGCGTTTTTACTGAACACGGCATATCATACCGCATTCTGTTTGCGACTCTGAGGTTAAACTGGCTGGTGGAGCAGTGACCACCGCGGGTTTGACCTAATCCTGGACTAGTTAGAACGGCCGAGGATTGCCCCAGGAGTTCACGGTGCCGCCCAACGGCGGTCGGAACTGGGGTGTCCGAAAGGCAGTTCTCAGAACGGGTCATGGTGAGGGAGAATGAGGATATGAGAGGTTCGGGGCCGGGAGAAACCGGGGCGGAGGGGTCCCGGAACGGAGCGGGACGGAGCGGGACGGCAAGCGAATGCCAAATCGGGCCAGAGCACGTGTGGGAAGCAACGCTGTTGATTGGCTAGCGAGCAGTCCCAAAATGGCATCGTTCGGACGAGGCTGCACCAGACTGTCGGCACACACGTGACTCATTCTGTGTCTTAATGTGCCTGCTGACCAGGTCCCGAGCCGAACACAGCCACTGTAGAGGGGTCACGTCCTATTTTTTTCATCGTGCGTTACGACTGCTCGACTTGCGCATCGCCAGGGAGGAGCGCGTGGCTCAAACAGCCTTTCATTTCCTCGGTGGTATGGTTTGGAAACGGGCATGGTTTGGAAACGGGCATCGAGCGCTGCAGACCAGAGCCATCCGGCGCCTCCAACCACGATGCAACGACCTGGGCCCCGCGCGCGCCGGCCCATCCGTGCAGCCCATGTATCTTGTCTCTTGCCTTGCTCCCGACCAGCGGGCTGATGCTCCGACCAAAGGGAAACAAATAAACCCCTTTCTCTTGCGTCTTCCTGCATGTATCCCCGAATGTGTCTCTTCCCGCATTGGCGTCTCCGCATGTGTCTCCGCATCGTCTTTCTGAAGTGAGTCTTTCTGCAATTGTGTTCCTGCATTGCCCCCGCATTTGTGTTCCTGCACTGTCCCGCATGCATCGCCCAATCGTTACTGGTCCTTCCCTCCACTTCCATCCACCATCTCCGCCGTGTGTGAGGTTGGCGCGACCTCCCTGGCGGTGGACAGTGTTAAGAGGCGAGACAGCGCCCCAAGGTTTTGTTCCGCCGCACAGTCACACCGGCGGTGCGATCGGCCGGATGTCACTGGCCGACAGCGAGTCCGGGTCGGGGGACTCGACAGCGGGCCCTGGCGTGCGGCAAGCTTCGTGGAGAACAACACGAGCAACACGAGCAACACGAGCAACACGAGCAACACGAGCAACACGAGCAACATGGGCTGCATGGGCCGCAAGGGCAAGTGAGGACGATGTCGTCCCAAGCCCAAGACGCCAATGACCCCCAGTTGTCCAGCCCACCCGTCCAGTCCGCTCGGCCAAATCTTGCTGGATTGGCACAAACGGTAGCGATCCCCTGTCGAGCACGCTAGACCGTGAGCGGCTGTGCGCCGTTCGATTCTGTTCCTTTGCCAGACAGACATTGCCAGGGACCCGCCGCTGCAACGCCGCCGCCACCGACTTGCGAGCACAGCGGACACAGCCATTTACAGGATATTCGCATAATAGTGCACAAGAACAAAGCAACTCAACCCAGTTCTTCAACGACAGCAATAGCGTCATCGACAAACAAAACACCACCGTCAACAACAGCGACAGCACTACTTACAAACAGAATAAAACACCTCACCCCGCCCGGGTCCCTTCGTTGCCGCTCGCCCGCCACCGCTTCCTTCGGATCATTCTGTGTACCGTCGGCTTTGACACCCCGAACGGCCACCGTGCGCCACGCAATCTCGCCATGTCCGACCCGGGCGGCGCTCCGCTCAGCCAGCCGCGCACCTGCCTCCCCCCGCCTGGGCCCGTTACACCCTTGTGGGCTCTTGGCCTTTGGTTGTCCCTCCGACCGCCCTCGCTCCTGCCCACCAACGGCCTCCTCCTCGAGCTATAAATCGGTTCCTCCCCGAAGACCACCATGTCATCCCGTCCCTCGCCGAAGCTGCCAGTCTCCAGCAGCATTGCCATTTTCCCGTCCACGCTCTGGCTTCCGGCATCCCCTCGCTTCTTTACACCCCCATCGACGTTCCCACGGCTCTGTCCCCGTCGACCCTTGCTCCACCCTTCCCTCACTAGAGAGAATGCTCTCAAAAAAGACCCTCGAGGCCGTCTCGGCCGTCACCGAGGACCTCAAGCGCCACGACTATGCCGCCTTCATCACCGTCGGCTTTGTCGCCGTCCTGGCCCGGTACTCCGACTCCATCGAGAACTACGACCTGCACTTCAGAATCGACAGCCGCCTCGCGAGCGCGCCCGTTGGCTCCAAGTGCACCGTCAATGTCACTCAGTCCTTCAGTCATATCCACCGCATGATTCTCGGCGCCCTGTTCACCAGCCATCCCTTGGACGAGAATGAAAGCTGCAAGATCACCGTCGCCTGGTCTGAGACCGGCGACTTCCAGTCCAGGTTTGTGTCGCTCACCTTCTCCTCTGGAGACTTTGGATCAGGTATGTGGCCGTATTTATAACAGGCTTGTCGCTGGTGCCTTCCCACTATCTACCATCAGTCCCACGCCACTGCTTGCCCCCCGTTACCACCGCCTACCACGACTATCCGTCCCACACATCCTCCGGGCTGTACAACGCCACAAATGCATTCCTGACGCACTCGTCGCCCTTGTCTGTCGCCTCATGTCGAATCTGCATCTCCTTCATCGACTGACCGGCTGCACTATCATCCTCTGTTCCTTCTAGGTTCCTCCGACTTTGTCGAGGAGATGATTGGTCTCGACTGTCAAATGGCTGGCTTTGCCGGCCTCTCCCCCGCCGAGATGGCGCTGGTCAACATCGAGGGCTCCGTCACGGCCTTCCTCGAGTCGCTGGCACAGCACCCCAACTTCCGCAAGATGCCCCTCGACAGCTTCAACGTCATCCACCCCGAGGACTACCAGCGTCTGCTCGTTCTCAGCAACGCCAACAACCTCTCTCCTCAGCCGCCTCGCAAGAGCGACCAGTACCTGGCCAACATCTTTGTCCGCACCGTCCAGAAGCACCCGCGCATGCTGGCCCTGATCCACGAGACAAAGTCCATCACCTACGAGAAGCTCTTCCATCTGTCCAAGCTGATCGCCCAGCATCTCATCGAAAAGTGCGGCGTTCAGGCCAACGACCGCGTCGCCCTGATGTTCCCAAAGTCCATCGAGGGCTTTGCCATCATGCTCGGTGTGATCCTCGCCGGCGCTGCCTATGTCCCCATCGATAACGAAAAGACCCCGCCCGAGCGTGCCGCCTACATCATCATGGACTCGGCCTCCAAGGTCTCTGTCATCGTCGACGACGCCCTCTGCGACAAGGTCTCGGCCGAACTCGACAAGCTCGGCGTCTCCGGCAGCACCATCCTCCTGACCGTGCCGGTTCTGTACTCTGCCGCCCGCGATCTCTTCATCTCCTCTGGCTCACAGAGCATCTCCATCACCATCGACGACCTCCCTGTCGACCGCAAGCCCTCCGATGGTGCCTACATCATCTACACCAGTGGAACGACGGGCAAGCCCAAGGGCGTGCTCATCAGCCAGGGCGCCATCGCCAACCTGGTGGTGGTCGAGCGCGATCTCTTCCAGCTGTCGCCCGGCGATCGTGTCTTCCAGAACTTTTCCCACAGCTTTGACTTTTCGATCGAGGAGATCTGGATGGCGTACTCGACAGGCGCCTCGCTGGTCATCCCGACCAAGGACATGATCTACGCCGGCCCCGATCTGCCCAAGCACATCCAAAAGTACAGCGTCACCGTGTTCTGCTGCGTCCCGAGCCAACTCGGCATCCTCGTCGGCGAGATGCCCTCGGTCAAGATGATTGTGCTGGGCGGCGAGGCTGCCCAAGAAAATATTGTGCAGCGCTACCGAATGAGGGGCCGCAAGATCTTCAACACCTGTAAGTGCTGTTGTTGTGTGGAGTGGTGTGTGGAATGGTGCGGTGAACCTGGGGGCAACCAGAGTCCCAGTGAGACAGACGATGCTCGATCTTCCACACATTCATCACATACTCATCACACACTCATCACACACTCACCACACTCATCCCACTTGCGCTGCCCCAGACGGCCCCACCGAGACCACCTGCAGCTCCACCTACCTCGACATCTCCGAGCCTGTTGAGAAGATGACCATCGGCCGGCCCTTCATCAACTACACGTCGTACGTCGTCGACTCCAAGAACCGCCTGGTTCCCATCGGCGCCATGGGCGAGCTCGTCATCGGAGGCAAGAGTGTCGCCGAGGGCTACATCAACAGGTGCGTCCGACTACTCGCCCCACGAACTGCTCTCGATTCTGCCCCTCGGCTCGCTGCTGCTTCCGTGGCGCTGACGCTGCATTCTCTCCCCATACAGAGACGACCTCACTGCCGAAAAGTTCATCCACAACCCCTTCGATCCCAGCGGACGCATGTACAAGACCGGCGATCTCGTCAGGTATGCTGTCGGTCTCGATCGTGTGCACCATCATTGCTCCAGCAAATGTGCCTGTCCCACTTGGCCCTGTCGAGGGTGGTACGCCTTGGCCATGACCGACACATCGCTATGAGCTCCGTGTCTCATCGACATGCCATGATGTGTGCTCTGGTCCACAGATACACTCCCGAGGGCAACATCGAGTACTTTGGCCGCATCGACTGCCAGGTCAAGATCCGCGGCTTCCGCGTCGAGGTGAGCATCGCACGCTGTCCTATCCATCCTGCCCGCACTGCTCGTCGATGATCGTCGATGATCGAGCCATGCCCATGCCGCGGTTGGCATGTCGATCCATCAACTTTGCATCACGGCACCGCACTCTGCGACTTCATCTTACTGACCCACTCTGGGGTTTCTCTCCCCTCGCTCCCCCCAGCTCGGTGAGATCGAGTCCAATCTCTCGGATTGTGACGGAATCCAGAGCGCCATCGCTCACGTCTGGACCGCCCCGAACCCAGACACCGGCAGCACCGAGCAGACCCTCGTTGCCTATCTGGTGCTCGAGACCTGGTGCCACGAGATCGACGACCGCAAGATCCGCGAGAAGCTCCGTGCCACTCTGCCACCGTACATGATCCCCTCGGTCTTCCAGCGCATGCTCCCAGAGGACGTGCCGCGCCTGACCAGCGGCAAGATTGACCGCAAGAAGCTGCCTCCCATCACTGCTCCCGTGAGCGCCGATAGAGGCATTGGTTCCGGCTCTGGCGCTGGCTCTGGCTCTGGCTCCAGCCCGACCGCCGCTTCTGGCTCCGAGAAACCTCGCCCCAAAAAGTCAGTCGATGGCCCAGAGCCCATGAATGGCTCGATGGAGGATGTCATCACTGCCGTCTGGAAGGACCTGCTGGGCAGCGATCGTATCGCCAATACCGACAACTTTTTCCACGACCTTGGCGGACGTAAGTGCCCCACTCGGCTCGCTGTGACCGCCTTGCAATCCTGTATGAGCGACGAGCAGAGTCTGATCATGGATCTCGTTCTACTCCCCAGACTCGTTCCTTGCGGCCAAGACCATCGGTGCCCTGCGCAAGCATCCTCGACTGGCCGGACTCAGCGTCCGCGACCTCTACGAGAACCCCACCATCGCCCAACTCGCCACTCTGGCCGCCCCCGCCCAGGCCGAGAACCGCACCGAGGAGCGCAAGAGCAGGCGCTTCAGCAGCATCAAGCGCACCGCCAAGGTCCACCGCCCTTCGCTTCCGGCCAAGGCATTCTGCGGCCTGATTCAAGCGTCGCTCATGTACCTCTCGACCTTCTTCAGTGGCCTTCCTCTCTACCTGGGCATGTTCTATCTCTACAACTTCCAAACTACTATGGAGCTCTGGACTTGGCACTTTGTGCTGATCACAGCCATTCTCTTCCTCCTCGTCACCTCGGTGGGTCGCATCTTTGCGATCATGTTTGTGGTTGTCCTCAAATGGCTCCTCCTCGGCCAGATGCGCGAGCGTTCCGTCCCCGTATACTCCTTCTTCTACCTTCGATGGTGGATTGTCAAGACACTTTCTGGCAGCCTTGGTCTGACGGATCTTCAAGGCTCGTTCCTGCTCCCATTCATCCTTCGTCTGCTGGGATGCAAGATTGGCCGTGACTGCAACATCTTCAGTACTAGCGTTGATGGATTTGATCTGATCGAGATTGGCCACGGATCCACCATCGGCAACAATGCCACGATCATCGCTCACGAGTTTGCCAACGGATACGTGCACTTTAAGAAAATCAAGATTGGTGAGTGTCGCTGATGGAGGTTGTCAGTAGTGTGGTTGTTCTTGCCGTTGTTGGATCTTTCAGCCGCACTCGGCCTGGGCGATGAAAGTGGTCTGCCAATGAGTCTGTGTTGGAGTCATCCCCGCATACGACCCAAACTATCACACTGACATCACTGGCCCTCCCGTCTCAGGCGAAAACTGTGTCGTCGGAGCCAGCTCCGTTGTCGAGGCCGGCGGAATCATGAACGACGGCTCCGAGCTCATGGATTCGTCGCTCCTGTCGTGCAATGACGTTCTCGAGGCCAACCACTACTGGGGCGGCTGCCCCGGCCGCGACCGCGGCAAGAAGCAGCCCTCCGCCAAAGCCCGCTCGCTCTCCGACGGCAACTTCATCTATGTCTTCACCTACTCGATCTTCATTATCCTCGCGTGGTTTATGGCCCAGGTTTTCAAGGGCCTCACCTTCTATCCCGGCTTTGCCCTGTACTTGTACGCCAGCTCGGTGTTTGGAACCAAGAACCTGATCTGGGCCTTTGCCCCTGCTGCAGCTCTGATGTAAGTCGACAACGGCGATGCAGGTTTCTACTTTGGTCTGCAGCTGGTGCGAACCAGTGGCTGGCCCAGCATGCCACGTACATTCAAGCATGCGTTTCCATCACCGACATTGTCGCTGACTCTGTTTCCTCTGGACTTCCAGCAACATTCTGTTCTCGCTCTTCCTGGCCATCGTTCTCAAGTGGATCCTCCTCGGAAAGGTCAAGGCCGAGCGTATCCCGGTGGTGTCGTTCACCTACATCAAATACTATCTCTTTGATGCCTTTGTGAGTAGCTTGCATCGCCGTCGAGGATTCGGACTGCATCAGAAGGCTTGCTGTGTCCAGTGTCTTGTCTGCGATGCGATGCGATGCGATGCGATTTGCTCACATTCCTCTTGTCGATGGCCACTTTCTTCAAACGTAGTACCATGATATGCTGACCTCCTTCAAGACCGTCTTCAACACCCAATATGTGGTTCCCTGGCTCCGCATGATGGGCTGCCGCTTGGGCAAGTTTTCCGAAGTGGCATTCTTCAGCCCGTTCCCTGGCGAGCTGCTGACGGTACGTTGTCCTTGACATGCAATCTTCTGCCACTCCGAGCCTGTTTGGCCATGCTCAGGACACTCACTGTGCGCTCTGATGATTGTAGACCGGACAAGGATCCTTCATTGCCGATGCCGCCGTGATTGCTCCGCCCTACGTCTCGAACGGCTGGTACAGCACCGGACCCGTGCACATTGGCGACAAGAGCTTCGTTGGCAATGCGGCTGTTGCTCCCGCATACACACACATTGCCAGCGACTCGCTTCTGGGTATGTTTGTGGAAAGAATGGACAGACGCATGCTGCACACTCCTGCTCGCTTTCGAGGCAAACGACATGATACTGCGTCGTATGGCTGCGTATCCTCCAGTCCTGCCTCGAAGCCTTCCTCGTGGCTCGTCGCTCTCGTACGGTGCAGCTCCGTGACTGACATAACCCCACCTGCATTGATCCGTGGCTCCAGGCGTCGCCTCCCTGCCGCCGAGATGCCCTCGTAACCCTGAGGCTGGCGGATACTGCATCAATCAAGGCGAGACCTGGCTGGGCAACGAGGCTGTCCGCATCCCCTTCCGCAACAAGGACGGCAACGACCGCTTTGGCGATTCGTCGACCTACCAACCCTCATTTGCGATGAGACTGCATCGCTACATCTGGGGTGAGTGACAGTCTCAGTGCTGTATGATGATGATGAGTGTGTGTCGGTCTCGGTGGAGAACGTACTCGAGGCAGTGAGAGTTACTGCTTGCTGACTGGATCCTCCACGTATCCTGCAGAGGCCTTCCGTATCCTTGTTCCCTCTGCGATCTCGGCCGCCTTTATGCTCTTCCAGCTTGAGTACTTTGCGCAAGGTTTCCTTGACAGCTACATGGATCGTGTCCAGAAGATGGTTGCATTCCCTGCCCTCGCCTTCTTGCTCGGTGTCTTTGAGCTCTTGCTGCTGATCGTGCTCAAGTGGATCTTTATTGGCCGCTACAAGAAGACGGAGCAGCCCATGTACTCGACCTTTGTCCGCCGCACCGAGTTCCTCACGGGCATGCAGGAGCAGAATGTTGCGCCCTTCCTCGGGGCACTCATGGGTGAGTGCAGCAGACCGCACGACTTGCATGCTTGATGTGCAGGCAGGGTTCAGAGGCAGGCGGGCGATGCGGTGGCCATGGCGCATCTTGGTGGCTTGAACTGCATGGATGTCAATGTCGGCCTGTTTCATTTGCTGACCTGTTGGTGATATACTCGGTTCCATCACGCAGGCACACCTTTCCTGTCGATTGTCTTCCGCATGCTCGGCGCCCGGGTCGGCAAGAATGTCTTCTGGGCCACCGTTGACTTGACCGAGCACGACCTGCTGACGATTGGCGACAACTGCACCGTCGGCTCTTATGCAGTCTTCCAGACACATCTGTTCGAGGACCGCGTGATGAAGCTCGGCCCGATCGAGATCGGCAAGAACTGCAACATCCGCACCCGCACGATCGTGCTCTACGACGTGGCCATCGGCAACGAAGTCGACGTCAACCCGCTCTCGCTCGTGGTCAAGGGCGAGAGTCTCCCCGACAAGACCACCTGGGAAGGCCTGCCGGTCCGCCACACCGACCGCCGTCTCCTATGCTAGAAGGCTTTGGCCACACCATCATCTACACTATTCCAATCGTTCACCCCCTCCCCTGAAAGATTTATAGACACCCATCGCGTGTAGTGCTCTGTTGTGCCAACAATATTTATCGCACCAAGAACTCCTTCGTGGCCCTTATCATTATCTTCATCATCATCATCCCCGACTGCCGTCAAACCAAAGTTCGTATTGCATCGATCCTTGCATTCCTTCCCGTTCCCCCCCCCGCCACTTCACTCTCCGACTCTATCTCCATGCTAGCACTCGTCCATCTATCTCTCTTCCTCATTTTACAATCTCTTCGAATATTTTTGGGCCCTCGTTCGGTCATTTGTTGGCTATTTTGCGAAGGTGTGTGTTGACCATCCCAAGCAACGAGGGCACAGCCCATTTGCATGTTTATCTCACAATGACCCTTGGCGTCCAGCCCCGGCTACTTGCTAAATCTTGAATATACAAGCTGGCATTATCCACCCAACCCTTTGGCGGCATCGTCATGAGCGCCCAGCATGTCCTGTTCCAAAGGCGACGGGAGCAGGAAGAAGAGGGGGAGTGGGAGAAGCCGTGGTGGAATGAAGAGTCGGGCTCGGCATTGACATCGGTGTTGGCTTTGGCTTTCTCCGGGTACAATCGCACCGCATGGACCGAGCAGCGTCAAGATGGGTGCTGTGTTCCAAGCGGAAAGAGGCAGTCCCGAGACCCGAGGATCACGTTTCCAGTTCTGACCTTCATTCTGCGGCAGCGATTAGATGTGGCTTCATCGAAGTATAGTACATGAAACAACAGGTGCATCTGTTGGCAGCAAGACAAGAACAGACGAGGGATGGAAGCAGCATTCTCGTGGTAATCGACACGGCCATCGACGCAACATTCAGGTTGTGGACCAGTGCCAGAGAGTACGACCGACACGACGATACATGAGAAAAGAAACCAATTCGTTTTGTATTGGCACAAAAAGAGACAGAGAGGAGGAAGTAGGGAGGGGGAGACGTGCGTTGTGCTTTATTCCATGGTTTGGTTCAAGGGCCTTTGGTTCTCACATGCATTGCTACCACATCTGGGCTGATTGAATGCGGCAGTAGTTGTGGCTACAGCTTACTCTCAGATGAATTGGGTGGGGCTGCCGTGGTCCGAGATTTGGTAGCCCTCGACACCACCGATTCCGTTGTCCGTTGCATAGGGCGAAAGGGCACCCGAGGCACCGGCGTTTGCACCGCCATTGGCTCGGAACTCGGTCGCGGGGCTAATGACGTTGCTGGGGCCAGCAGGGCCGCCATGCGAGTGCGAGCCGTGCGCGGCAGACGGGTTCACTCGCGGGGGGCGGGGCTCGTTGCCACAGCGGTCCTTGCCGTAGTTGATCTTGAATCGGCTGTACTCGGGGGAGATCTTGAGGGACTCGACGGCCTTGACCGCAGCCAGGATATCGGTAAAGTTGACAAAGCCAATGTTTTTGTCCTGGATGATGTTGACCAGCTCAATGTCGCCAAACTCGGCAAAGTCCTTGCGCAGCTTTTCCTCGGTAATTGTCTCATCGATGGCGCCAATGTAAACGTTTCTCGAGGCGCCACTCTGTGCAGCGGCGGCAACGTTGGCGGGGATCGGCACAGCCTTGCCCCATCCAATCTTGACGCGCTTGCCCTTGATGACGATGCCCTCGTACGTTCCGCGGTTGTGGAAGTTGTAGGCGGCGGTGGGGCTGATGAAGGTCACGAAGGCAATGTTCTTGTCGGGCAGATATTTGATGTTCTGGAGGATGCCACCGCGGATGACCTGTCGGAACGACCCTGGGGGTCAGTCGGCATTGTCGAGATCCAGCCACAACGCCAAGATGTGGCTCGAGAGCGCCAGACTGCATCGATATGATCGTGCACACACCCCGGCCGAAAATACTACTCACATCGCAAAGGTCCTTGGTGGTGGCATCTTGGTGAATGCCACCCAGGTACACCGTGCGGTTTCCGCCGCCGACGTAATGTGGATCATAGGGATACCCGCTGCTTAGCATACCGCCAAACTGGCTGGGGAACCCAGACTGGAACATCATGCCCGAGGCGCCACCGAGGGCGGATGAGACGGCCGCGGGGTTCATCTGCTTGTTCGGGATGCAGCGGTCCTTGCCATAGTTGACGCGGCGGCCGCTCCAGCTGGGGTCCTGGCTCAGCGAGGTGACGACCTTGATGGCAGCAGCGATGCTGGTCATGTGCACAAAGGCGATGCGCTTCTCCAGCAGGACGCGGATCTGGTCAACAGGGCCAAACTTGGAAAACTCGGACTGGAGATACTGGTCGGTGACGGATTCGTCAATGTTGCCGATATAGACGTTTCTGGAGGCGCCGTTTTGGGTGGCCGTGAGGATGTTGGTGGGGATGGGCGAAGGCTTGCCCCATCCAACCTTGACCTCTTGTCCGAGAAGACAGAGGCGCTTCTGGATGGCGTCGTTGTGGAATTGCATGGCCGACATGGGCTCGACAAAGGTGACAAAGACGCACTGTTTGTCTTCGAGGATGCGGACGTGCTCGACGGCACCGGTTTTGACGTGGTTCAGAATCTCCTCGTAGGTGATGGGCATAGGCAGGTTGCCGAGGTAGACGGTTCGCATGACAGTGAGGTTGCTGGCGAAGCCTGCGCCCTGGGCGTACTGGCCAGCAGCCTGGCCGTACGCAGCCTGGCCGTAGGAGCCAAAGTTGGCCTGTCCCTGGAACTGTGGGGCCGGGAACTGTGTCTGCTGCTGGTGCTGCTGCTGGTGCTGCTGGTATTGTTGCATCTGGGTGCCAGTCTGCGACTGGTACTGGGGCATTCCATTGGCCATGAAGCCGGGGAACTGGCCGTACATATCGGTGCTGGGTTGAGGGAATGACATGCCTAGAGCGCCATGTACATAAGGATAGGGATATGAGTGCTGAGTATACCGGATTCTCTTGTTCATTTCGGCCATGCCGGATGTATCTAGTGAACGCTTCATGTCTCGAGGGTGAGTGGGAAGTGTGGATCGCGGCTATACAGAGGAGGTTGGCACACACTGTGTCGACGGAGATGGCGCAGGGAAGAGAGTGTGCCGAGGGCGATCGTCCAGCGAGTGCGTCGTTCGGCAGCGTTGGCGGTGGCGGTGGCGGCAGCGGCGGTGGTGGTGGTGGTGGTGGTGTGGTGTGGCGACAGATAGTCGACAAGACACGAGATCATCAGGAACCAAGAGATCCAACGAGATTCCAAGCCAAGGCAAAGGCAGCAGTCGCGTGTCCAAAAGCGGTCAGATGAAATTAATGAGGAGAGAAATGAATCGGGTTAGTCTGTGTGACGCTGTGCGACGTGTGGCCGGCATGGTGGGCGGGGCGAGGGCCGAAAGCCGGTCAACAGCCAACAGCAGGCAGGGGGACAGGAGCAAGAGCCGGAGGGAGGGAGGGAGGGAGGGAGGGAGGGAGGCAGCGGACATGCAGGGGAGGGTGAAAGGAAGGACCGCCATGACGAGCAGCGACGCAATGCATTCATCGACAGCGGGCGTGGGATGGGACGGGATGGGATGGGTTGCAGGAGCAGGGGCGTGGCTGCGAATCATACAAACGGAAGGGCGGGCGGAAACGGATGGGCAGCTGGGGTGTTGCGGCAGAAGAGGAAACCGAAACACAAGCACCCAGGTTCGGCCAGGCCCCACGGCGCACAGGAAGAATCGAAAGTCGAAAGTCATGGGGCCGCAAAGAAAAGGCCGCCAAATCGAGGCATCAAGCGCAAGAGCAAATTGAAGAGAAATTGAAGCCGAGGTTTGAAGAAGAGAGAGCAAAGCCAAAGATTCAAGGCAGTTGTGTGATGCCGAGGGTATTTAGAGAGCGAGATGCAGAGTTAAGCCCAAGCCCGACCAAGGAAGAAAGAAGGGCAGCAGCGCTCCGCTGCGAGACTCGCTGCAGGCCACGGGAGCATCCCTTTGGGCCGGCTGGCGTCTGCCAGCAAACAGCAGAGCTCGCAGCGCTGAAGCATCGATGTAAAGACGCGCCCCAACCAAGCGAGAGAGAGAGAGAGTGAGGCGGATTTGCCAATGAGCCGACAAGAGTACGGGTACGTGTACGTGGGAAGGGTGAACGGAAAGACAACGAAAGACGGAACCGATAGCACAATGTGCGAATGGGAACGGAAACGGGAACGAGAACGAGAACGGGGGGCCAAGATGGAAGGAGATCGGAACGAGATCTGGGTCCGAGCAGGCGGCCGGGGCGGGGAGGGAGCAGAGGACCAAGACATCATCGATCCATGATATGACATACGCCACCTACCTCTCTATCATCCCAAGGCACATGGGCCGTTGACGCATCCGACTATGCTCCGAGCCGAGAGAGAGCGAGCGATCCACCCATTCGCAGCCGGCCAGACCGATCGTTCATCCAAACCACACGGCGCCACGCTGCACAGCACCACACACGAGCCCGAGCCAGGAGAGGGGGGGGGAGGTAGCAGGACGGCGATAGCGTACCTTTTGGTTGCTTAAATAGCTCAAAAATGACGTGTGATTAGGAGGCGGGGTCTGGAGCAGACAGCCGCGCACGTATTCGGAAAGCGATCTGTGCCAACAGGTTGTTGCCGAGCCAGGAGAGTTGTTGTATCGGGGGTCAGAGATATCTCGACGACGGACGGGCCAGCCGCAGCACACTCTCCTCGGCGCGGGACAGCAACAGACTCGAAAGCATCGGCATCGAGAGCCGAGCATCGGAGGCACAGTCGACGGAGGCCGCAGTCGCGGGCGATGCTTACCCGTCGATCCGGAGCCACAGTCCCAAAGCAGCAAAGTGTCAAACGAGTCCAAGCACGGACGAGCGTCCACCAGAGCAGGCCAGATCACGACGATGAGCGAGACAGCGTCAAGACCAGAGGGGACCAGGCCAAGGCAGGTGACGAGCAAGGCCATAGGTTAGCAGGGTACGAGCCAGTCGAGTCGATCGCGGACGATTGCGAAACAAGACGGACGACACCGACACGGGTGGTGCCATATGAGGATGTGCGGTTAAGAGGAGAGTACGGAGCAAGGACCATACCGAGTTGCGATGGATGCCAAAGCTCAATGGATTGTGCCAAAAAGAGAGCTCAGAGAGAAAAACAAAGTCCCTGAAGTAGCGGAATCACACACAAAGAAGGTGGGGCGACGAAGAAATCGTATGCAGAGATGGGCCCAGGCGGAGGAGAGGGCCGGAGACGAAGATGAGACGAGGAGCCAGGGAAGGGTTGGAGAGTGCCGGCAAAGAAAGTATGATAAAGAATAAGAAAAAAAGGGGGAGGGGAGAAAAAAACAAAGAAAAAGAAAGAAAAAGGAGCTGGGCCTGAGGGTGAAGAGGAGGGAAGTGGGTCAAAGCCGAGCCTGCAACGTTCTCCAGGAATCTACCAAACGAAGGAAAGATGCGAGAGCAAGCGGGGCGAGCCCAGGCCAGCAACGCTTTTGGGCCGAGACGGGGCTGGGCGGCCGGGGCGGTGCGTGTGTGCGCGGGCTGCTCAGCCTCGCTCGGCCAACGAAGGCTCGTCGCTGCCAAATCGGGCGTGTGGGGTGGGACAGGGACATGGCCAGGACGGCACGCCCTCGGGAGATCGGGTGCAGGCCATGAGCATGAGCATGAGCATGACGGCGATGGGTGATATGGACGGAGGGCGGTCGATGTGCGTGGCTGCGGAGGAGAATGGGCATGAGCGGGGACGGAATGCCCAATGGCGACGGGATGTCCAGCGGTCTCCTCCTCCATCGCCAGCACATGTCGAATCTCGAATGCAGAGTGCGGAATGTCCGTGCCGAATGTCCAAGTCGAATGTCCGTGCCGAATGTCCAAGTCGAATGTCCATGCCGAATGCCAAAGTGGGATATCAAATGTCACGGGCAGCAGCACACAAGCTGTAAGAGGTTCTATTGGGCTCAGCGGCGCCTTTTCAGCAATGCTTGTTGCGACATACTATGGTACATGGGGGCGCGATTCCTGGGCCCTTGTGCAGGCCGAGTGAGGACATGGATGCCCTTTGCGACTTTTACTCCCTCTGCAGATGAGGAGTATCCGTTCAGCCGGCTTGTTGCAGCTGAGTTCGAGGCAGGAGGAGAGAAGGGCAAAGGCATCGAGCAAGCTGCCTCACGCAAACGACTGTCGCTGCTCTGGGTCTATTGCGGTCGCTTGATCAGGCCAAACCATCCCACCCGCTGGGGCTCGCGCTTCACGATCGTCCGCACTCGGTTGTCGACGAGGAAGATCCGTTCATGCGTCGACGAGGACTCGACAAAGAGCGTGTGGAACTCCCACTCTCCAGTCTCGTTGTTCTGCAGGGATCGTGTCCGATAAACAAGACAGAAGCGCAGTGTGGGGGTAGTGGTCAGCATCGCTCTGTCGGCTCCTCTCGCTGCATCCACAGTCTCCCACTCTTCGTCGGCTGCAGACTTACTTTGATGAGATGGCCGTTGGCCATGCCGCTCTGTAACGGACCGTTCACTTGAAACCGAAGCAGCAGCTGTCGCTTGCCATTCTCTTCGAAAAAGTGTCGGACCATCTTGCGCTGACCCTCCTTTGCTTTGTGGCCAGCAATGCCTCCGTAGTCGACAGAGTCGTATCCGTGGATGGGAGTGCCGAGGATTTTGCAAAGCTGGGTGAGGCGAAAGAGGGGCCAGATGCAGATGCAGAGCCAGCAACAGGTCAGCAGCATGAACTCGGCCATGTGCCACCTAATGGCACGGCAGAAGGGCCAACCGACAGTGTGCTTGGGGCACAGTGCGAGTCCGGAGAATCCAGTTCGTGCAGTCTACCTTTTCGTTATCTTCAATCTTCTCCATGGAGCGGCGAAACACTTGCGAGAGGATGTGGTTGTCCATCAGCTCGGTAGCAGTATAGTACGTGGCTCCGCAAAAGATCGCAAAGCCTGATGATCGCGCCGCACGTCGCGTTAGTGATGTTGTCCGTGACAGAGGTTATCGAAGCCCGATTCACTGAGCCTGATGGGCTGACGGGCTGATGGCCTGATGGACTGATGGCCCGATGGCCTGATGGACGGCAGCAGCCATTGCGCCCAATTCAGCATCAGGGCTACTTGGCAGCTCGAGTTGCTCCTCACCAAAGGCGATCACGCCAGTGTACCCAATCTGCTTCACAAAGTAGACAACTGAAGGGGCAACCACAATGTATCTCGTCAGCGCTTCAAGCCAGTCCAGCCATCGGCCTCTGCCATTCTTTGCCCAACACGGTGGCGGCACCATCATGGTACCGGCTGGTTCGCCGAGATGCTGTACTCCACAAAGATACGTACATCGTTGTCCTCCGGTCATTTCGGACCAGGTCAGTCCCTCGGTATGCAGCATAGATCGCAGCTTCTGCCGGGGCCTGTGTGCGCCGGATTGAGATTGAGCTTGAGATTGAGATGTGCTGGATGAAGCCGCGGGAGAACGACCTTGCTTTGAATACGAGATTGATCGTCGGGACAGGGAGGCATGGGCGATCCGGCCCTGCAGATGTCCCTGCACTTTGTGTTGGCGGGCCGCCAGATCCAAGCAATCCCAGCTACCAGGACAAGGAAGAAACACACACCGCACATCAGTTGCTGCTATGGGCCGTCATTTTCAGCGAACATCTGCGGTGTGGCGACAGGGCCATACGCCGTGGACAACGCAGGAACGGCTGTCGACGGACCGCTATGGCATGTGGCTGGCTGGCTGGCTGACTGGCTGCTTCGCTGAGATCGTACCTGATCATGGATGGCAGCCGGCTGATGCCGGATGCTGGTCGCCAGGCGTTACGGACGACGGTTGCGATGTGGGCCATGTCGACGGAGAGGCCAGCCAGGCTCGTGGGGATCGTGGGTGCAGGGCTTGTGCGGGCTGGTCCAGATCCTGATGGCTGGTGCTTGGCGGACCAATTCGAAGAAAAAACTGACCAGCGACGGGCCGAGACGACGGCGAGACGGCAGCGGGAGAGACAAAAGCCGGGACGGGTGGGGATGCGCAGCGCCACCTGCCCTGGCCAGCCACCGACCGGCCACTGGCCACATGCCCGCCCGGCCCAAGACATGCCATGCCAAAGCCCGCCATCCCCACCAACAGCCGCAGATTCATCGTCCTCTATCCAGCATCCATTCGCCAACGGCAACGACTCGCCATGACACCACCTTCGCATGTCCTCGCCATTTTGCTGCTGAGTTGGGCGGCATGGCCGCGCGTCCTGTCCACCAATATCAATGGCGTCTTTGACCTGACCCAAGATCGGCCCGTGGTTCAGCTGCAGTACTTTGATTTTGTTGCCGGCGGGCAAGCAGCCCTTTCTGCATCAGTTTTCCCTCAAGGGTACCCATCGCCTGGCGGCTCAAACAGCTCCGGCAGCTCATATATGGTATTGCAGCCCTTGTCCCCTGACACACCGCACCGTCGCCAAACCAGAGTGTGCTGTTCACGACGTGGAGCCTCTCCTTCCCAAGCCAGTCTTGCTGTGCCAACTGCGCCGTTGACCATGCCGCGAGGAAACGGCGACATTGCCAGAAACAGCTGCATTCGATTTCTCGTTGTCTGCACTTGATCAGCGTTCGATCAAGTGCATTGGATTGAATGCACTTTGCCAGTGTACTTTCATTCCACTCCGAGATTCAGCCTGCACATTCTCTTTGCTGCACACCACCGGCTCTCCATCTCATTTCACTTGATCACCTCACTTGATCATTTCACTTGATCACACACATCGTCCATAAAGCCACTGTATTTGGCGTTCTACAACTAACTCGGTCATCCTGTGCCATCCGACACTCTTGCTCATCAACTCATGATCACCCTACCGGATCGTAGCAGACCATCTTGACAATCGTTCAGATACGACTCGCCGGATGCCCTCAGAGCCATTCCATATTGGGAGTACGTATGCCTCACCAATCGCGTGCGTGCCAAGAGCCAAGTCTGCTGCAGACAGTGCCGGCTCTTGAAGAAGCTCGCCAACAACACGGGATACACTCTCTCGACCCACTGTATGCAGGATGGGCTGCATTCGTCAGGACGTCCTGACCTCGGATCTCCTTCCTACACCCAGTCTCCAGACAAATTCAGCCCCGACGACCCAGCCTTCCGCTATGCCCTCTGCAATCCTGGGGCGGTCACACCCATCGGTCCGGGATGCCAAATCGCGGCCCTGTCCACAAGCACACTCCAAGAGCAGTTCGCGATCCAGTATTCCGACACGTATGACTTTTTCCTCGTTGCCTGCGACTGGCAGTTTCTCAACATATACGGCAACTACTCGGGCGCTCCCACGATGTACAACATTGCTGTGCAAGTGAGTCCTGGCCACCGGGCAGGTGACTTTGGTTGAACTGCCGATATGGCTCTTTCACCTTGCAGACATTGACGATATCCGCCTCTGCGGCCGACAACTGACACTGGATCTGCTGTAGGTCTCGGGTGACCTGCAGAACTCCTCCTGGTTCCCGCTCGTCACACATCTGATGGCCAAGGAGCTGCAGCTCTTCTACGTTTACACAAGCGCCGTTGCGCTCTGGCTGCTGATTCTCATTCAATGGGCACGCCATGCCAAAACTCACAGCGAGGTCCCAAATGGACTGCACCGCACCGTGTTTATGCTGCCGATTCTGTTCCTCGGGGCTGCGTTGCTGAACTGGATCTCGCTCGCCTATCTTGGATACTTTGGGGGTCGCCAGTGGCTGTGCCAGTCGCTGATCTACCCAGTCGAGTTTGCGCCGGAATTCTGGCTGCTCGTGTGCCTCTTCCTGATCGCCAAGGGATGGTATATCATGCGCAGATGGCTGGCGCCTGTTGAGATTCGGACGATTGTCAGTAAGTGTCTGCGTGTCTGTGTGTCTGCAACTGCTCTCCTGTCAGTCGAATGGACTCTGGCAAGCGTCGTCGCAGAGCCGTCGCGGAAGCCGTCGCAGAAGTCGGCGGATGATTTGCCATCTCGGCCTCACAATCAACCCATCTTTGGGTGGAAACATGCAGTTCTCTCGGCGCTGCTAGCAGCCGTTATGATCTTGAACCGATACATGGACAGTGGATCAATGGTACGATGCTTCAGCATGGCCAAGGGCAGCCAAAGCAGCTCACAGTCAAGCACCTGGGTTCTCATCACTCGATCCATCTTTTCCTTCTCCTCCTCACATTGCCGATCTCAAAGATTGGCGTCGTGATCTGTGGCTCGGCCTACATGATTCAAGTACTCTGGATCATACGCCAGAGCATTGACCAGCTTCAGGGCCATATCGACACTATCGAGCTTTCTCTCCCTGCAGCGGACTTTATTGGCCGCGATGACGTCGAAAACAAAAGACGAATTGCAAACGGACGGGCCGACGGTCAGCCGATTCACTGGCTCCTTCTCGACGACAAGTGGCAGCTCCTGGAGCCGTATGTCCAGAAAGCCGAGATAATCGAGTAATGATACTGCCGCACTGCCCGGTTCCACGACCGCATGGTTGGAGCTGACGAACACTACCTTGCTGAGTGTCTGAGTTCTTACACAGGACTCTGTTCACACAGCCGCTCGCAAAACATCATCAGTACATACGCCTTGGGCACATGCGTGGTATGTAGACTACATCTTCTGGCACTCGGAAGCCAAAGGAGGGCCGCTGCCGGGACTGCAGCATGACGCACGATCTGAGCAGAGCGACCCCGAAGCGTCGTCCCGATAGAGGTTATGTGCTGTGGTGCGCTCTTCATCGTCTGTCTCCGTGTCCGAGAACAATCCGACACTGCCGTTGACAATGTCGCTGCCGACGCTACATCCGGCCGCAGAACCTCTTGATGCAATTCTTTGGCCAAGCACCATCGGAATATGTGTCCACGACCTTCACCCAGCTCCTCCATATGTTTTTGGTGATCTGGATAGGGTAAGTCTGGCACGATGCAATCTCGATGGAGCAGAGCCACTCCCGCCAGACCAGGGGACTTTGGTGTCGTCGTCCGAACACGGGTGGGAGTAGTTACAGGGCCCCCCATGACATCTGCCTGGCATCCAACCCTTCCCTCTGTCTTGTAGGATTCTGCTCCGGGCACGCCGTCCCGTCGAGGTTGTGGTTATCCCGCCCTCCCGCCACGCCGCGCTTGCTCGACAGATGTAGGCGTGCTGGCGTGAGTGAAAGCAGCCAGCATGGTGACATGTACAGCTTCCCAGCGGCAATCGAGGGCTGCAGTTGGAGGATGAACACGGACCGAGTCGTACCATGCGCCGATGCGGTGTTCACAGCGACTCACTCAGCCAGCGCTCCAGCGGCTGAAAGGAAGAGGGGGAGGGTGGCGCGCGGGGCCAATGGGGCCAGCCCGGGGGAGGAGAGATCGCACATGGGGGATGGGACAGCTCTGGGAATGGGTCGCATTTGGCCAGGCGGCAGCGGGAACGCCGAGCGCCAACGAGCAGACGGTGTTGTTAATCGTATCGATGGTGTCGATGGTGTTGTTGATAGTGTCGATGGTACCGACCGAGGCCAACCCCAGAACGCAAACTCCGGAACACATACTCCGGAACACATACTCCGGAACACATACCCCAGAACACATACTCCGGAACACCGATGCCAAAAGGCAAACTCGAACAAGCGCTCCGCCGCAGCCACGGTCGGGCCACGGTCGGGCCACGGTCGGGTGGGCACCGCCCTGCGCCTCGGCGCCCGCAAGGATGCGCCCAGCGGAACGCGCCCCGGGCTTGCTCCATGAAAAAAACGCCCTGGCGGTATATGAGCGCTCAGGACCCGGCAGGGGACGCTTGGCTGCCTGCCCCGCCCTGGTCGCCTTGGGAGGGACTCTCCACCGACTCTGCTCTGCTCTGCAACGCATCGCCATCGCATCTGTTATTTGCAAAGCCATCGCCATCGCATCTGTTTGCAAAAAAAGGCCTTCGCAATGGCATCGCTCTCCCGGCCTTCCTCCCGGCCTTCGTCCCAAGTCCTTCCCACCGCCAGGCCGGCATCGGCATCGCCTCGGGCTCGAAACTCTGGCTTGGACTCCTCGCCGGATGTTGGCTCCGGTAACACCTCTGCATCAACCAGCAATCTCTCTCCTTCCACCTCTCGGGGCACTCGCTATTCTTCTCCCTCGCTTCCTTCGCTTCCTTCGCTTCCTTCGCTTCCTTCGCTTCCTTCGCTGCCATCCGTGGCTTCACAGGACCCCCTCGTATCCGTATTGTTGACCCACTCCTCGTCTCAAACAACTGTCTCCCTCTCGCTTCCGCCGCGCACATCGCCGTCCGCCTCCGCACATCCCACCTTATCCACCGGCCGCCCAACCATCCCAGTCCCGAGTGGCGGTATCGACGGTCAGCCAAGCTCCGGACAGGCTCTTCCATCGGCAGCGCCATTCCTCCCAACCGGGTTCCCGACATCATCCGCAAGCAGCCCAATCCCCACGCCAACGCCGACAATAAACTCGATCCGGAGCGATTCGCGCTTGTCTCAGGTGTCAAGTCCGAGCCCACGCTCATCTCTGGTGGTTGCCAGCAGCCCGGAAGCAACGACAGCAAATGGTGCTGTGACTTCATCGGCGCCTGCAATCGCCTCCAATGTATCTCCGGGCGATACTCCTGACGGACGCACAAGCAATTCAGTGTCCCCACAAGCACCGTCTCCGACCACCACCACCACCACCACCACCACCACCATCACCACCACTACCACGACCACTACCACTACCACCACCACAGCAACAACTACCACACTTGCAGCACCTGTTTCAACGACAACCACTGCTGCCGCTACCTCAATCCAACCCACCTCGGCTACCAGAGCCACGACCGCCGCTGCTTCGTCGGCGGTTACAACTCGCCAATCGCCTCCGTCCACCGCCACAGCTGCACCACCCACAGATCCGACCTCACAGCTTCCAACTTCAAAGATCCCAACCTCACAGCTTCCAACTTCACAGCTCCCGACGGCACCCCCACCAGCGTCCTCACCACCACCACCACCCGCAATCACGACTGATCCCCAAGTCATCACCACACGACTCCCCCCAGCCCCTGAGACAGACATCGTTCTCGTACCTTCCGATACTTCACAGCAATCAGGTGAGTTGCCATACCATGCCGCTGCATTCATCCACTTCATAATACCCCAGTCAGCGACTTGGATCCATTAAGCCTGCATCGACAACAGCTTCGCTCAATGTGGACAGTAATTCTGACTCGGTTATGCCACTTGCCTGTGCCCAAAGACGATCTTACCTCACCGACATCCAATGAATCGTCCGCAGCCAACGTTTTGACATCAACCCTTGCCAGCACAACGGCCCCCACGACCACTATTGGCACTGCTGTGACGTCGCCTATCTCGCTCAGGCCCTCGGACTCGATATCGACCCTGTCCACTCGATCGGCAACGTCGTCTCCTACCGGCAGCGGCTCTGTCAGTGTCATCGGCGCATCGCAGTCCGGAACAGGTCTACCCGTCAACGCCATCATCACCGGGGTCTTTGTCACAGCAACTGCCATCGTGCTGGCGGTTGCCGTTTGCGTGCTTGGTCGGCGATGGTACAAGAAGCGCCAGTTCCAGCTCAGGCAGAGTCGCTTCCACGACGTCGAAGGAAGACCGGGTGGGGCACGCTCTGTGCTCGGAGCACGGCTGTCGTTCTCGAGTGATCGGCAGTCCGATGCCGACTCAACGCTGAATCGCATTCGCAATAGTGCCCATAGTCGTGCATCGAATGCGCCGCTGCTGTCGGACCTGGCAGCCCAGAGGCAGCCGGCCATGCCCGCAACCAACTTTTACTCGAGACTCCCAATCCTGGGCCCGTTCTTTGGAACCAAAGCCACACACCCTTCACACAGTGGCGACGACGAGCAGTCGCAGTCGACTCTGGGTGGCCTGCTCGACCTTTATTCGAGGTCGGCTCGGCGAGAGAGTCCCCAGCCCGACAGCGCACGCCTTCAGTCCGACTCCAGTCGCCAGCGGGCCGGCAGTCCGCTCCAATTCCAAGCCCAGAGCGACAAAGACGATGGATACATGAGCCAGCCAGGCGCCGACCGAGTGACAGGGTATACTTACCGGCCAAATGACTACAGCAACGGCGGTGGCGCCGGCGACTATTCCAAGTACGACGACGATTATCGCCAACAGTACAGGTATCCGACGGCCAACCCAAGTGTCTACTACCCAAGCCGAGACAGCGTCTCATCAGTCGAGCAGCAGGCCTTTGTTGTATCCTCCGTCACCGGATCCAGGGATGCCGACCAGCCTGCCGCCACCGCCGCCAGCCCTCAACAGGAGCCCGAGGCTCCCGCCTCGCCAGGTGCGTGGGCAGTGCCCAATCTCGTGGGAACCATGACGGGCGCCTTCGAGGCCGTGGCCAACTGGACGCTTCGTCGCCAGCTCTTCCACAAGACCATCCAAAACAAGATCCATAGCCACGGACGCCGAGACAGCCTTGCAAACCTCCAGCGGCTTGACTCTGGAGACATTGCCTTTGGCTCGGCGTCGGGCATGCGGGCCGACTCGTTCAAACCCGCAGACATGGTGGTCCAGCCCAGCGACCACCAAGAATACCGCGTTGTCGACCACCTGGTTTCGGTGCCGCCCATTGCCCAGGCGATGACCCTGGGCGATGTTCTGCGAAGTGCAACATCGTCGACGACATACTCGGATGAGGACAGCCAAGACAGCGGATCTCGGCTTCGGGCCAGCATGGTGCCGTCATCGGTCGGATCGCGCGCAACGACGGCAGCCAAGCCCATGAACTACCGGCAGTTTGCCGCTCGCCACAGCACCATCTCGAGTAATTCTTCGGATCGCTCGAGCTTGCTATCAGCGGAGGGCGAGTCCGATCGGCATCTCTCCCTGTATACTGTCGACAACCGGCACTCGCGCTGATTCGACCGACGGATGGGTCCCCGATCCGGGCCACCAGAGGCCCACGACGCTGCCATTTCCGCCTGAATTCCCACCCCACCCCTTGCTTTGCACTCCTCGCAGTCTGGCCTCTGGCCACCAGTCTCGCCGTCCTTGCATCCGGTACTCCTCTCTCGAAGCGTACATCCTGCAGCCCGGGCCTAACTGCCCATGCTGCCTGCCAGTCCAATCCTGCTGTCCTTGACTCGACTTGTCTGTGCATCGCCATGTTGCACTGTAATTACAGGCGCTCTTCGCCAATACATTATGATTTCCTCTCTCGCAATGCCACCGTGCTCGAGCTGCTATCCACCGTCGATCCCGGGCAGTTCGGCTGCTCGTGCTGCGGTCGCGTGAGCATCGACCAGGGAGCGCCTGTCCCCGGACGAGCCGGAGCCAAGATCTTCCGTGGCCGTGCGACGGGATACGGAGAGGGGCAAAGGGGGGGGTGCTCTCTGTGCAATCCGCCTGACAGAGCCGCCACCAGACGACCACGATGTCGTGGGGGGGGGAAGGATACGCTGCACAGCACGTTCGATACAGCACATCAGGTCGCCAGGCCGGCGGCCCCCCGGGTTTGTAGCCGACACCCAAGACGCATGAAGGCAGGCCCCCCCCCACACATTGGCTGCATTTGATCGCCTGACGGTTGGTGGCATGTTGCGCAGACCGAGCGGGGAGCGAGCAGCCCGGCAGGACAGCGATACGCGGCTCTGGCCGTCCTCGTCCTGCTGATGCCAGGCCCGACACTCGGTTGGAGACCCCGACGGCCACTGCCTTGGGCCCCTGTTTTGGACCTCTGCCCCGCCAGCTCAGGTCCCCCCCCCTCCATATCCAAAACCCCAGTTTGCACGGTCGCATCGCCCAGCCTCGTAACGCCGCGTCTGCGGGCGGGACGCGCCGGCCGCGTGATCGTGCGCGGCACAGGCACATTTTTGTGCGCAGTAGCACACGGCCGCGTGACCAGGCACTTGCGCGTCGCGACTTGTCTTGCCCGGCCGGCTGCTTGATCCCGCACATGTCCATGTCCATGCTCGATCCTGCCCATGTCCATGCTCGATCCTGCACTCGACCAGTCCAGTCCAGTCCAGTCCAGTCCAGCATACCCTGAATCATACTTCACGAGTCGCCACATCGGCCTCTGGTGTGACTCCATCGCTGGAGTGTGGGTCCGTCGCCTGACCGCATCCACCTTCTCGCCCCCCATGCCGCAACAATCCGTTGGCCCCCACCTCGGCTCGCACAAGTCGGCTCACATGTCCGCGTGTCCAAGACAGAGGGCTCCTCGGTGGGGGCGACAAAGGACGCAGGGTGTTGCTCGGGTGTCGCTGCGTTTGTTGCGCTGCGCCGGCCCAGCAGACCCGGTGCATGGCGATCTGGCCGCGCTGCCTTCGTTCGGGGACTTGCTCGTGCCGCTCCCGTTGCTGCTGTGCCTTGGCCAACGAGTCATTCTCCCATGGGCTTTGTGCTCGCGCCTCTGGTCCTGCTGCTCGTCTGATCAGCCGGTCAGGCTGGGGCCTCTTGCGATTTCCCCCCATCGCCCTGCAAGAACAGATATAAATTGAGGGCCCTCCCTCTCGGTCTTGAGACAGCCATCGCAAGCGATCTGTCTCCGAGAGCCAGCACCTCATCCGAAGCCCAGTCCTTCGTCGCCCGTTCCCACCCGCTCTCTCTGTCCCTCTCTTTGACCTCAGTCTTCTGACCTCAAGAATGTTCAGCAGCCGCTCCCTTGCCCTCTCTACCATCGTTGCCGGCCTTGTGTCCGTTGCCTCGGCTGCCTGCACCGAAGGCGCCTACCAGTGTGTCTCGCCCGGCGTTCTGCCCGACTTTACCCTGTGCGCTGGTCAGTGCCTGTCTGTTGTCGATCGCATCAGGCGTCTGGTCACATCACGGCGCGATTGCCACTGAACCTAACTCCTTTGCACGATCCAGGCGGAACCAACTACGCCCTGACCTGTGGACCTGGCACTGTCTGCTACCCCAGCGGCAACTCGATCATCTGCAACCTGCCTTCCACTGCGTCCGCTACCACCACCTCGAGCTCGGTCCCGACCACTCGCAGCAAGGTTTGAACCTGGCACTGCAGATAGGATGCTCACTGATGCAGCAGATTGTGCAGACGAGGAGAGCTTGGATGGGAACGACCGCTGATCGAACTGCTCCATTCTATAATAGACCACCACCACCACCAAGACCACCACCACCAAGACCACCACCACCAAGCCCACCACCAAGACCTCCACTACTCCCGTCAAGTCGACTACCACTACTACCACTACTACCGCCACCACGCCCACTACCACCCCTACCAACACCCCCAGCTCTGGCAACCTGGCCATCACCTACGACCAGTTCAACTGCATCTTCACCCAGCTCAATGGCACCCTTCCCTACGAGCGATTCACGGGTCTCGTCTCCACCTTCAACGACGAGCCCTGGGTGACCGACCCCCACAAGCTGGCCATCTTCCTGGGTGAGATTGATCACGAAAGTGACGGCCTCACTGCCCTCCGGTACGTTTGCATGGCGCTAAGCGAGTCGACAACTTCCACCAGCATCTGAAGTAATCATTGGCTGCTCCATCGCCTTGTTCTTACTCGTCCTGTTCCCGCATGGCCCACAGCGAGTACTGCTCTCTGCCCGGCGCCAACCCCAGCTGCCTCACGGACTTTGATGGCCAAGGCTGGCCCTGTGGCTCGACCACCCCTGTCGCCGGCCAGCACTACTACGGAAGGTACGAAACGAGCACCATCGGATCACCGTCGACGGCGACGGGCGGCAGATTCTTCGTGACTTTGGCCCTGATACGGCCATGCATTGTGCTCATCCCTAACTAATCCAATCTACCGTTTCTCCCGTTAACACTTGTCCAACACCTGTACAGAGGCTTCATCCAGCTGACCTGGGTCTGCAACTACGCCGCCGCGGGACAGGCTCTTGGCCTGGACCTCGTCAACAACCCCAGTCTTGTCGAGACCAACGTGACCGTTGCCTGGCAGACCACCAAGTGGTTCTGGGATTTCAACAACATTGCCGCCGCCTCCGGCTTTGCCAATGCCACCCAGATCATCAACCCCATCGAGTGTGACCAGGGTGCTGGCACCAACGCCAACCAGCAGGCTCGCATTGCCCGCTACAACACTGTCATCAAGTGTATGGGTCTCGTCGATCCCCTCCCCAAGGAGTGCTAAATTTCTCCTCTCCCCTTTGGCCCCCGTCGGCCTTGCCCCGCACAGTGTGGCTTAATATTCTAATACTTTGTAATTCTATGAGCCGGGGACCAGGGGGGGAAGTGCGTGTTCTTTCATTGTCGCCCGGCAACGGTACACATGATTGAATCTTCTCTCTCCCTCCCCGTCCTCGATGCGATGTCTGGCCTCTACTTGGAATGCTGGCCTCTACTTGGAATGCTGTACTCTATGACCCTCTTCTATGTGATTCTATTCTCCTCTCTCTCTGGTTTGGCTTCCCGATTCGATGGGGGCGTGCGCTGTACGCTGTTCATCCAAGGAAATACATATGAACAAACCAGCTCGTACCGACAAAGAGACGGTGTGATTATTGTTGGTATCGGCGACGATGGTGATGGTGATGGTGATGGTGATGGTGATGGTGATGGTGATGGTGAGGATGGTGATGGTGATGGTGATGGTGATGGTGATGGTGATGGTGATGGTGATGGTGATGGTGATGGTGATGGTGATGGTGATGGTGATGGGACGGTGGGTTGGTTGCATTCGCTTGGGGTTGTCTTATTGTAACAGACACAAGCATCATCAGACATGGCAATGCCTCATAACAGCGAACATCGAGTGAATCTCACTGCGAATCCACAGCGTCCGTCAAGGCGACCTTGCCACATCTGATCGCTGGTGCATTGGTATCAGAATCTACAGTCGGTCCAGAGAGAAACGGGACAGTTCCTTCCTGGCTTCAGATGTCTGAACCTCGCTGGCTGACTGTAGGCCCCAGTGAGCAAGCCGTGAGATTGTTTCCCGTCCTGGTTGGCAATCGAGTGGTTTTGGTTGGTTTGGGAAGCATGATCTTGAATACACCCGGCCGATCTCCTGTGGCGATGATCGACTGGCATACCGAGATCATATTCCTGGCTGCATTGATGTCTCGATCCCACAGCGTATGGCAGCTTGCACAGCTCCGGACAAAGTGTGGTTTCTCGATATCAAGATGCTCGACCTTCTCGAGTCGCTTGGCTTCCCGACAATGTGAGCACGCCTGGAGATCGAGTCGCTTGAATCGCCGTCGCTGGGTCAGGCTGAAGTACAGCTGTTTGTCCAGCATGTCTCCATCGAACACATGGCGAATATATTGCAGGAAGGGAGCCAACCCGGGGATCTTGGGACTTGGTGTGGTGCTCATCCATTCCTGCAGATCAAGGGCCTTGTGGGTGCTCTGGACCCACTTGGCTGCTTGGGTGGTGTCTTTCGCTTGCGGGGAGCCAACTGACGAGAAAATAGCGACGATGGCTGGTTCTGCCCTTGGGGAAGAAAGAATCTCCTCAAATCCAGCGCATTTTGGGCTGGCAGCGATGTTGTTCGCAGTGGCGTCCTTGATTCAGACCCAGAATTCCATCACTGAACGGTCATGGCCAGCGCGCGATTGGGTAACCAAATATTTGATCAATCGTCAAAATCACGGGTGTCCCGTTTTTTTATTGGATCGACTGGAAGCTACCACACACCAGAGATCCCTCTTGGACAGACATCATCATCATCACCACCACCACCACCACCTGTCGCTTGGATAGCCCAAAGTCAATGTTGATGAGCAAGAGCTGGAGCTATATTGAGTAATGCAGGGAGGCCCAGACCCAGACTAAAAGGAGAAACAAAAGGCAAGCGGAGAACAAGCCACAGCGACGATCGTGATCAGCAAGGATCAGTCGGCCGGAGAAGAGGGGTGAGATAGAGAGAGAGGGAGAGCTGAAGAGCGATGGAGAGATCGAGGGGAGGCGGAGGAGGATTATGGTGAGAAAGCACAAGAGAGGGCAGCGGGGGCCAAATCAAACAGAATTCCAATCCTATGTACAGAGAAGAGCACAGTTCTTTTTGAGCCGTCCATCTTGCGAGGACAGGATGAAGCAACAAAACAACGGCGCCGAGAGGACATCTCGGGCTCCAGAAGCAAAACACTCATGCGGGCCAGTGCGCCAGGCGACGCTTAGAAGTCACCGGCAGGCTGGTAGCCACCGTTGTCGTAGCCACGGTTCTGGTAGCTGTGTAGGGTAGGGCAGCCAGGCGAGAGCAAGTCAGTGATTGAGCAGGCGAGAGTCCCAGCTCGATTCGGCACCAAACAAACCGCCTGACACCGACAGACTGCCAGTCGATCAAAGATCGAGCATCGATCGGGCTGTCCGCCGACAGCACATGGTCAGAGATGCCAGCGCTGGATACCCGCTGGACGTCAGTCAGAGTGCTCAAAGCAAGGATGCTTACCCTCCCCGGTATCCACCACGGCCGCGGCCGCGGCCGCCGTAGCCACCACGGCCCTCGCCGGCAGGGCGCTCGTTGGCGATGTTGACACGGACGTTGCGGCCATCGAGATCCTGGTCGTTCATGCCGTTGACGGCAGCCTCAGCAGCCTCAGGGGAGTCAAAGGTGACAAAGCCAAAGCCACGGGAGCGGCCTGTGAGGGATTACGCAGGATAGGAGATGCAGAAAGGAAAGAAGCTGGTCAGCGAACGGTCACCGAAAGAGCAGAGCAGCGCAGCTCGTTGGGAGAGCGGCGATCGGATGTGGCATGGCCGCAGGAGCAGCCTAACTGCCAGAGACAGACTGGATCTGCGTTGATCTACTCACCAGTCTCACGATCGCGGAGAACGATGCAGTCGGAAACGTTTCCGAAAGCCGAGAAGCAGTGGCGGAGGGACTCGTCGGTCGAGTTCCACTAAAGAAAGCCGCAGCCATTGGGTTAGATGGGGGGGAAGTGGAGAGGTAGAGCAAGATCACCCGGGTCAATCGGTACCATCCGTTGCCCCTCGAGGACAGATGCTCGTGGCGTGGAAAAACAGCCCCTTCCCTTCTCCCTTATACGGGGGAAGGGTGGAGAGAGACAGTGTGCGGCTGCCAGTTCCGCACACTGGGCGTGGGTCTGGAGAGCCGAGTGCCAGGGACAAAGAAGGCTCCAGCAGCAAACCAAGAGCCACGTTGCCGCTGTGGAGCAGCTCTGAGGCTCCAGAGAAGCGCTGGAGCAATTCGAGGGAAAGAAGGGGGGGGAGAGGAAGAGGTGCGAGTGCCGGGACTACCGGACCAGGCACCTCTCGGCAGCACAGCGTAGCGGTAGAGAGAGGAGTGCAAGGAGACGTCCCGCTGGAGGAGGGAGGAGCGCAGACACCCGCAGGAGAGGTTTATGTATTCGGGCTTACAGAGAGGTTTCCGACAAAGATCTAGGAGCAGGAAGAGCAGAACAGAGAGTCAGAACAGGGCGATGTGCTAGATCTGGTGCACGGCCGAATCAGCAGCCGATCGGGGTCAGCAGACAGAGAGCAGAAGCAACAGAGCACGACCAGAGCGAGATCCTACCTTGGTGGCAGCCATTTCTGAAGTAGGGAAGGGGGGGGAGGACGGACAGAGAGGGCGGGATGGAGCGATGTGGAGAGGGACGAAAAGTGGGAGGGGAGCAACGCTGCCCAGTTTTGTGTCCGGCGAAGGAAAAAAAGCTGTCTCTCGTGACCAGCCGGACTGGCGAGGGACGAGAGCGGGCGAGAGGACGCGAGGGCGCCGCGAGACGGGGCCGCGAGAGCCGGTTGCAGCCAGCCCGCTCATGGCTTGTTCAGGCCACGGATCGAGAGATCATAGACGACTTCTTCGATCTTCTTGATGTCGTCTGGGAGGCGAGGAGGGGCGGGAGCAAGAGGCCGGACGCCGGGATGCGCAGATCGAGGCGTGGGTGGTATAGAGTGTGCGGAGGGCGTGGGCCATGTATGGGTTATATGTGGTGGAATGAGCGAACAATATGTGGACTATGCGTGAGTTGTATGCCGACGATGGGCAGATCGTGGGCAGATGATCGTGGGCAGATCGTGGGTGTTCAGCAACGAGGGCAGTCGATTTGCTTCGCCTCAGCAACCAGGTCCTCAGAAAAGACACTTACACTTGACAGAGTCAAACTTGCGTCGCAGCGCATCGTTCTTGAAATTGAGCATCTGCATGCTCGAGTACATCTCCGAGGCAAACTTGGAGATCCTGTGGGCCGGCCAAAGCGGGTTATTGCGATGTCGATGTTGCGGCTTGAGCGATTGTCACCAAGTGGCGGCCAACCATCGTTACCTGAGCGGGCGAGAATAGTCTCCACGAGTGACGCTGGAGACAACGAGGACGCAGCGGGTCAGCAGCGGGCCAGTAGCGGGTCAGCAGCCACCAAAAGATCTCGCACATTGGCTTGGATGGCCCACATACCTGTTGACAGCCAGGCGCGAGAGTTCGGCGGGCAGCGACAGAATGCCCGAAACAAAATCCTCGAGGTTCAGGTGGAACTCATGGATCTCCTTGCCCAAGGCAAGCTGCAAACCCAAGATGCCCTCGAGCTCCTCAACCGAGATGAGTCGCTCGTGCTTGAGGTAAATCACAAAGGCCGCCAACGAAACAGCTGCAGCCGATCGGCAAAACGAAGCGTCAAGTCTGACTCCGACTAGGAGAGCGAGGCACGGCTGCCGCCTCCGATCCGTAGATCGCAGCAACAGATGCAACAGATGCAACAGATGCAACAGATGCAGACCAAGTCCTCGGTGCGATGGCCCATCAGGTCGCTTGCCCGGACGCACCTTGCTGGATCGGGGAGTAATAGAGCCCGCTGTATCGAAAGTACATGTTTGCCGGGACAATTGCCGCGAGTCGCCCAAGATGGGTCTTGACATCCTGGAACTGGGCCAGGGCTTTGCCGCAGGCATCGTCGATCACTGCAGCAGATATACAGCGAGAGGCAGTGAGTATGGCCCTGGCTGAGATCCGATCAATTGATCGATCAATTGATCAATCGAAAGGAGAATCGGACGGGCACCGCTTCACATCAACCAATCGGTGTCCTTGACATCGACTTGACCGGCGATCAGTCCAGTGCACATCTGCACATCTTGGTTTCTGGGCAGCCAGCGGATACACCCACCTTCCTGGGTCGTGGTGATGTGGATCTTGTTGAGAACGGCGACTGAGCGAGCCAGCATTGGCAGACAACGGAACCAATGGAACGAAACCAATGGAACGACAATATGAGCAGGCAAGGCGTTGGGCGACATTCATGGGAAATAGAGAGGCGGTACAGCCAAGGAGGCGATGGACATGCAGTTCTCCGTGTTGGCGAGGCCATCCATTCTCGAGGCAACGATATGCCGAAGCTGTGAGGCCAAAGCCGTCGCTGCTGCCGGCTCAAGTGGCAAGCCTACCGATGCTCTTGCATGCACGTTCCAGATCCTTGGAGACTTGGCTGATGCTCTGCATGAGGGAGACAGGAGTCTGGCGGTGAGCAATCGAGCCGTGTGATGCATCTCGAAGCCGAGATCGAGTCCTGCATCCGATGCTGTCGCGGCACTCGGCCAGGCGGATCGGTGCATGTTTGGGCGAGGGCCAGGGACATGTGCAGATCGCTGGCTGCCGGCGACTTACATCCTTGATAGCCGTCTCGGCCTCAAAGGCAGCCTGGATCTCGTTGAGGGGCAGCGTCTCCATGTCTGTGCGAGCGATCCGAAAAAATGCGATTGCGGCAGAGGTGGGTGGGTGCTCGGCATGGGTCGAGCCTTGCTCTCATTCGTGCCCACGAGCGCGATCGCCCCAGCCGCAATCAAGCCGAATGCGAGCCAAGTCGTTTGCGAGTAACCATGCTCGGAGTGGGTCGCCGGTGTCGTTCGGGGAAGGGAGCTGTACCTGGCGACGACTGGCTATCAGGGCCGAGTGCCCAGAGGGAGCGAGGGACTGTGCAGTGTCGCCTTCGGGATGGCTTCGGCCCACGTCAGATCGCCCATTGTCATTGTCGTCGCCGTTGCCGTTGTCGCCGTTGCCGGATCAACGTCCCATCGAGGTGACCCCCGAGCCGACCGTCGAATCGATCTGTCGTGCGTTCCTTCGTTCGCCGCATCGTCCGTCGAGCCGACTTGCACCAGGCATCTCTGAACTGCATCACATCAGTCGGCGTTCCCGGCTCTCAATCAGCATCGCTGGCGCCTTGTCGGGCCCGCCCTCCCACACCCCCTATCGTTTCTCGGCTCGCCCAGCCCAGCAGAATCAAGGTTTTGCCCTCCTCCTTGAACGCCGGAGTAAACTCAAATCCGCGCTTCTCCTCGACCGTTGTGCTGCCTGAGGCGGTTTGCTCCATCAGCAGAGTCTTCTACCCGCCATCCTGGGCGCCGTCGTTCCGGATCCTGACCGTCTGCATATCTGCCTGGATCTCGCACGGCCTGCCCAGGACCGCTCTGTCCAGGGCCCTTTGTTCTCTGCCGGCGACTCTGGCATCTGCACCAAAACCTCGTCTCCAAAAGCCTGCGTCCGTCTCTGGCCCTCCCTCCTTCCGACCCCAGCCTGCCCAGCCTGCTTAGCATCTCCCGTCCTCGCCTCAATGGCTTCCCAGAAAAGAAAGCTCTCGATTCCTTGCCTGCTGTCGCCGCCCATCCATCATCATGATAGCCCCGCCTCGGACTATCAGCCGGCCAAGCGTTCCTGTCCTCCCTCCACCTCGCCGTCTCCTTGCCCTCCATCCGTCTCGCCATGCCCGTATCCTCCCTCGCTCTCGGCTTTGGCCAATCTCTGTTCCAGCTGTCCGTCGTGCCGAGCGCTTCAGCGAGAAATTGCCGGCCTGCTGTCGTCCCATTCCTGCCAGCGCCGTCCTACATATCCGGGCTCGGATATGTCCGACTCGGCCCTGGCCCCGCACATCCGCCAAAGCTCATCCGCCATTCAAGAGCTGCCCTGGGACATCCTCTTGCTCATTTTGCACTACATCGATCTGCCGGTCGACCAGCTCTCGTTCGCCGCTGCCCTCCACAACCAGGCCCTGCAAGCTCATGTCTCCGACTCGGTCGAGGAGCAGATCTCGGATTTTCTATACGGATACGTTGAATTCGACGCCCATCGCCTCGCTCTATTGCTACCGGCTTCAAGTCGTCCGGGGCTCTATTTCGAAGGTAAACCTTCGAACGCAGAGCAGGCCGGGACTGCACGGCCGCTTCGGATCATCCCAGAACTATTGTCGCAGCATCCTGCTGTTGCATGGGCATCTCTGTGTACATCTACCTGCGAGCATATTCCTGCGGGCACATTCACCGCTCTTGCAGATCCGGTTCTTACCGGAGAACACTTTGCCTGGACTCTGCTGGATCCCTCCTCGTGCCCATGCCATGTTGACACGGAGTTTGATGTCTTCAGAACCCCCAACACCTGCGATATTCTGATACTCTGAGTTCCCATCACGCTCACTTTCTATCACAGATGAAAAGCTGTCGCTTAGCCAGGTATCGGCTTTGGGTGGTGCTCTGCAGCTTACGAAGTTGAAAAAGCTGAGACTCAGCGGTAAGTCCTCTGCACTGCTGGTTTGTCCATGAGCCAGGGGCAGTGCCCTGCAATCACCAGTTCTGCACGGTGCTGCTGCTGGTGCTGGTGCTGCCAAGTCGCTCCGGTACTTTGCTGTAGCACCACAACCTCAACGCCCGAGCAAGTGACATCAATCTGATCACCATTGCCACTCCTTCATCTGTGCGTGATTATGCGATTCACTTTGGACCATGTCGTCGCTTCTCGTCCCAGGATGTCACATCGGCGACTATGGCGTTCAGCTGCTGCTCCGGCGGCTCGATTCGGCATCGCTGGTAAAGGAAATGGGAATCTGTGGTTCGTATCTCGTGGATCGTCCGTCGTGATAGTGCTCTATGGTCGTTTCGGCTGGCTGGCTGCTAACGGCACGGTGCTCTTGGAACGGCTTGACTCGGATCTGCACAGATGATGTTGTGGGCCCGATCGGAGCTGGGGTTATCTGCCGAGTCGTCAACGATTGCTCCCTCATTGAGCTTGACCTTCATAGTAAGTTGCAGCAAGATCCTCGCCAGCCCAAGCACGCGCCTCATTCGCCGCTGCCAGGAGCCGATCGTGGCAAGTGAAGTACTCACCAATGCGGCATCTTGGATCGCAATCTCCCGTCGCCGACTGACTTCTTTAGAAAACGAACTCGGGAATGATGGATGTATCTCAATCGCGCAGAGTCTGGCCACCAACACCACCCTCGTCAGACTCATACTCAACGGTACGGACAGTAATACCCAGATTCATCGATGCTGTTGATAAGTTGCATTTGGATCTGGATTTGGATCTGGATTTGGATCTGGATCTGGTTCTGGATCGAGGCCAAGTCGGGCGTCAAGTGAGCCGTCACGCGAAGGCAACAAGTTCCGGGATTGGAGTGCCCTCTGTCACCCGCACGGCGTATGGGATCAGCCCTTGGATCTTGGGAGGAGGGGATTCCGCTCCAAAATCGTTGTCGCTCACACAAGCCCTTGGTACCCTCCCTCGCCGCGGCAATCAGAATGCGGCATCAGCACTACTGGCATGATCACCCTCTTCAACACCCTGCAGACTAACCGCACTTTAACTCGTCTCGAGATTTCAAGCAAGTATTCGCCGAGTTATGCGTGGCATCTTGAACCTGCTGTTTCTGTCACCAACGATCAATCCCGCGTGCTCTCTGTGGCTCTTTTCTTATCCCGCTGCTGCTCTCATTCAACAAACCCCAGAAAACCGCCTTAGTGACTATGCCGCTGCATCCCTGGCGATGTGTCTAATCTTGAATGATAAGATCGAAAAAATCGACATATCCAGTACGTCAGCAACCACACTGCAAAATCGCTGTGATAAGCCGATTGTTTTTACCGCCGGATTGTAGCTCTGGTCACTTACTCTTCATCCGTTTGTTTCTTTCCCGCCAGACAATAGCATCACTCCAAACGGCATGAACCTGATCGGCGACGGCCTCCGAGTGAACAAGGGCTTGAAAAGCCTGGATGTCTCATGTAAGTTACAGTGGCGATTATCTGGCGATTATCTGGCGATTGTCTGGCGATTGTCTGGCATCTGTGCTTTTGTTTGGTACAGCCTTGTTGATGAGATCGCACTTGATGAAGCGCGATGGACTCTGATTGCACGCATTGTGGACTGAGCCCCAGTATCGAAATATCGTATTTGCATGTGGCAACCGCGGATCATCCTGAACTTGTTTACTGAATGTGCTTTCTCGGTCGGACTTGTCGCTATCGCAATGCCTTTTTGCAGTTAACGAAGCCGGCGACCATGGAGTCGTTACCATAGCGGAATCGCTCATCCACAACACCACCCTGGAGTTTCTGTTGATGTCGAGTAAGTGCTGCACAATTGTAACCGTCATCATAACAGCAGACGCCTTTCTCTACTCGGTCGCTGCTGGAGATTCAATTGGCGCTTGAGCCTTGTGTCGACGATCTTGGCGACTGATGGAGCCTTGTGATTCTTCAGATTGTGCAGTCAAGCCGCAAGGTGCTGCCCGTTTGGCGGCGATGCTTGCCCGCAACATAGGGCTCCAGCATCTCGATCTACGATGTCAGTGGCTTTCCTTAACGACGGTCCCTTGAGTGTCCATCTTCTCTGCAACGTGGATGCGAGGCCGCTGTTGTTGAGATCACCCGATACTTGCACTGTAATGCATGGGCTTTTTGATCGTGCGGATGCTCAAACTTGGACCTGACGACCCGCAATGTCGAATCCTCAGACAATCTATTTGGAAACGAAGGCGGCATTTCCCTTGTTCAGGCCCTTGAGTTCAAGAACGAGCTCGAGATTCTCAAGATTGGATGTGAGTGCATCATTTTGGAGATCCATCTCGCAACGGATTATCGCGACATGTTCCTGCCATCCATCTTTGCTTGAGCTAACACTCTACACCATGGAGCAGACTGTGGCATTGATGAGGCGGGATGCTTTACTATTGGCAAGCTGATGGCCAAAGTCAAAAACCTGCATCGTCTCCTCCTGTCAGGTGAGTCCCGGCTTCGCTCGTGTGTGCTCAGAACCGTCGTGACGTGCTCGTCCACCGCTGACTGGCTATTGGCTTCGGAATCCCGCTGTCTGGCTCGCTAGGCAACCGAATTGGCGACTATGGTGTCCTCGGTCTCGTCGATGGCCTCATGGTCAACAAAACCCTAAAGTCACTGGTCCTGTGTGGCCGCCAGAGTAAGTTAATTAGGGTGCTTCATCTTGCGTGAGATGCTTCCTACGGCTTGCGGAGCCAGGTGCGATCCTGTTTGTGCTCGTCGACAGTGTGGCACATCGGCCCATGTATACTGTTACCTTGCACTGATTTGGCATTTGCGCTATGCGCTGTGTGTTGTCCCTGCTCCAGCCAATGAAACCTTCATCACCGACGAGGGGCTTGTGATGCTGAGGAACCTGGCCCTTGCCAACCAAAGCCTTCAGGACATTGCTCTCACACTCGGTAAGTTGTTTCGGGCCCTCCGCCAGTGTCGACCGTAGCGGATAGCCAGCGTGGTCACTGCGGGTCCGATGGCAGCGGGGCCTCGTAAAATCGTATGCACCGAGTCTCGGCTCGCCTCCTCACTCTCGCTCGGACTGTACAACAACAGCACCAATGCCGGAACGCACGCCGCTGCAGCTCGAAATCGCCCAGATATTCGAGGTAAGTCGCGAGCGGGGAAGCGGTCTGTCCCGCCTGGATCTTTCAAGTCCGTCCATGGCAGACAACACCATGCCCAGGCTCGACGACTTGAAGACCTGATCCTGACTCTTATCGTCTTCATGCTCAATAGGAGCGAAGACAGAAGCACCGACTCCATGACCTCACCCAACATCAGTAGGACCCGTCGGTTGAACATGAACGACGGATTCAGCACTTTGCTTGGATCGACCTCGATCCATGCACTGGCGGGGAGTGCCGTCGCAAATTTACGCCCGCTTCTCGATGCTGTGAGGACGCAATCGAGGCGCGAGGACTGATTTGGTTAGGGGTGGCTCACTGGCTGGGCTCGGCCTTCATCTAGAATCTGCACATGAATACACTTCACATCTGCTGGCCTGGACGATATGTTTGTCATGAGAGCCTCCTGCTCGCATCAATGCTGAGTGCAACGGGTGCGAGAGGGAGTCCCTCAGAGTCCTTGACCTGTCAACCGAGTTGAGTCGATTTCCAACGAACTGGCTCGGATATGTTGAATACTGGAGGAGGAATGCCACACTTTCCTTTGGATGCCTCGACGACATCACCGCCAGCTCAAGTTGAACGACCACCACGGCCTTTTGTGGACCTGGGTGGCTCCGATCAGCGGCTCTGATCAGCAGCTTCGACTCGAGTTGTATCGCTGCAGCCCGGGCTCCTCGCACTCCCATGCTGCTGCCTAAGCTAAGGGTAGCGCTGATGGACATCTCAGTTGTGCCGGCCTTCAAGCGTTTGCCCAGTTGCTTGTCCAGATCAACAATCTCGGTCGGCGAGATGAACGAGTTGCTATTGGCGCTGCAAATGCATTTGTACAGTGCGACCCGCATCCGGTTCGTATGCAGACACTCGCCTGTTACATACCCACCCGATATGCTTGTCCGCGAATGGCATTTGCATTCGCATATATCGCTGGTGGGCGATCTGCCGATGGAAGCTCGGGTGGTTCGGTGGTGATCTCGCCTTTCGGGTGCCCGCGCCACAGCAGGCTATGTATCGTCACGGCGAGAACGAGGCCAGGCAAACGAGCCATCGACAGCGTCAGGACGACAACCGAGGCTCCAAATCGACTCGACGCATGGAGTCTGAGGAAAATGCAGCAGCCTCCTGGTGACGAGGTTTTGGCAGGTCGCTGTGGGTTGTGGGTGCGCCTGAATCAAGTCGTGCGCTTTTTGGCTTTCGTGCCAGCGCCCGCATTCGGTTGGGTTTTCTGACTTGATCTCATCGCCCTGCCCCTGTCGCCGGTTCGAGACACATCTCTGCCGTCCTGGAATCCTCGCCGCTACCTCATGTCCATCTCTCGCTCGCGAGGATACATCCTTGCTAGCCGTGGTCCGGTCTATCACTGCAGCGTCTGTTGTCCTTTCGGTTCTAGGTTCATATGATTTGCATCCAGAAGGGCTTGGGAGGGCTTGAGAGTCAGTTCGGCTATCATTTCCTGTTTTTATCTACACCTCTCCTACCCTCGATCTCTTCTGTTGCTGTTTCGTTCCTCTATTCTTCCCGTCCTCCGTAACCTGGTGAGCAACATCGGGCATCAATGGAGGTCAACGCAGACTGAAGGCCACGGTTGCTCTGTCCAGACAGAGGATACGACAGATTGTCGACGACGTCACCTACACTTTCCCTTGCGAGCCCACGTTGAGCTTCCACTCTTCCAGGTACGACCGGGCTGGAAATATGGCGTCCAGGGATTGCTGGCCTACCACCTCTTTTTGAGCCATTTGCTCGGCTTCCTTTAGCAGCAGCCTGGCCCTCAGTTGCGTCGGTGTGCTCCTTGATCTCAGGCTTCACCATGATCCATTTGAGGGGGCGGTTTTTGGGATCTACCTTTGCGGGTTTTGTTTTTTTGGGGCGAACTTTGCGGATGACCTTGACAACACCCTGCATAACGAGATGCTTCGCGAGAGGAGTGATTTCTGCACGATGGTCAAGTCCGGAGGGTTAATAGGCTCGGTCGTCGATACATCCACACCGGCGCTCATATCAGCACCCACACGCCATGCAGACGTTGAATCGATATGGGCATCAGCGGGGTAACCAAGGTGGATGTTGCAGGCGTCCGAAGAGCGAGCCATCACCGTGGAGACCAACTGCTTGCGGCCAGCGAGTCAGACACCGTACTCATCATTCCTGGAAATTCGCGCCAGCGATATGCCCTGAACGCATCGGAGACCATCGAGAGAAGAGTCACAGGCAATGGAATCGGGCTTGATCTAGAAGGTATGTTGTTGCGGTGCATTCGTAAATACAAAGGGTAAGTATGGGTATCGGGTTGAGGAGCAGAGGCATTCACGGAAAGCCTCGGCTTATCCATGCAGCATGAACAGGCGAGCGAATACAGCCCGTCGCAATCCATGGTGCCGATGGCGTGAGTGATATCGAATGCAGTGGATGCCCGCTTGCTACTGTAGTTGATTCGATTGAGGGTTGTTCGGAAGTCGAGGATATTCGGCCATCGCGGGCTGTCCCCACCGATCCAGCGTCCGCCTTCGTTTGGGCTGGGAAGCTTGGGCGTTCCTGTTCGCGTCCTCGTTGTATTGCAGGGGCACTTGGGCCCTGTTGTCGCTGCTTTTGCACTCTGCCGTTTTCAAGGGACGAGTGGCGAATGCATATCCAGCTACGGCATCCGTCACCCAAGACTGATCGTAGCGACTTGACTTGGGCGGACATGCTAACCACGCCATAACACAGGCCACGCTCTATCGTTTGCCTTGTGCAGCAGAGTCAACTCACAATCTCAGATCGACCAGGATAAAGCGCAGCCGAAAGAGGCCTTCGTATCGGATACAGAGATTGCCAAAGATGAAGAAGACGCCAATATTGCCGTCGAGCCCTCGCGCAAAGTAGCTGGGCGACACCAGGTTGCCATAGAGAGGGTATATGGATCGTTGGACAGCCTCGATGCCGTTGCGAGGTCGCCTGAAGGCGCGGCCTTGCATTTTCTCGTTCGTTTCTCCGAGCGTGACGCTATCGATTTCTTGGCTACTGTCAAGCTCTTGATTACTGTCAAGTTCTTGGCTACTGTCGAGTTCTTGGCTACTGTCGAGTTCTTGGCTACTGTCGAGTTCTTCCGTGCTGTCACGTTCTTCCGTGCTGTCAAGTTCTTGGTTACTGTCAAGTTCGTTGCTCCCAAACAGGCTGGATTCCTGAGTGTCCGCAAGACTGCGATGGTCAGCGCCGTGACCGTATTCGCGAAGGAAGTGCCTGGGGACCTGACAGTTTGCTTGCGCTTGGGGCTTTGCTGCTTCATCCTGTCCATCCCAAACTGGTTCTTTTGGATTGCGCTGGGATAGTGCAGCGCGGTCGCTCAGGTCCAAAGTGTGGGTCTGACTCGTCCCGCCTGCACAGGCCTGGGGTTGGTCACTAATGGGTTGATCGATCATCGAAAGCACATTCATACCACGATGCGCTGGGTTTTCCCTTCTTGCTGCCAAGTTTGCCGGCTCCGGCTTTGATGCACTCGTCGTCGTATTGTCCTGTACAATCTCGATTTGGACGTGCACCACGAACGAAACGGACGCAGCTATCGCCGGATGCTCTGCGCTGTAGGGCCATATTTCCACACGCTGGTTAGAACACCTGCCGATGACTCGGAGTGTGTGATGCCACACATGAGGTGAGTGTCACAGTATTGCTTACTTTGAAACGTTAACGCCGCTATCATCGCGGTAGCGCAACTGCAGGAGCGGGATTGGGTCGATCGAGCGCCCGTAGAACTCCTGCACGAAGCCAGAGGTTTGTGCCTGGATCGGCTGATCGGCCAAGACAAGCTGGTACTGCACGAAGGCCAGTATACCGAACGGAGGCCATGGTTAGTTGACTCATCTCTGAATGGCCATTTCCTGTTAAGTTCTCGACAAGCCGTCCTGATCAGGACCCAGGATCACAGAACTCGGTTCACGATGATCGGCTCGTGGCATCAACCCCTGCACGGAGATGTGCACATAAAGTGGAATCATGCGTCGATTGCATGCGATATCCATACCATCGCTGGAGATATAGCCCGAGGCTTATGATGATGATTCAGCTGAAAGCAGCTTCGACACTTGCAACACGAAAGGATGGGCTTGTCCCTCCTCTGGAGAACGGTCGACAGGACAAACACAGAAGAATAGCCTGTCATTCATGAACAGAATCAGCGCCCACGGATAGGAACGACGGCATATTTTCCGCGAACGATGAATGGACCCAGATGGTTCATGAAGGCGAGCGAAGCATATCGAGCAAACAGCGTCAGAGGCATCCAACCTGCCGACACTTTTAGCAGGAACAGGCAACAAAGTCGCGAATTACACTCTATACGAACCCGCCTCACCACAAAGATTTGGGTGGGACACTAAAAACACTCAAATTGAGACTTTAAGGAAGGTATTCACACAGAACTCGGTCGGCCGAGGTCAAGTCCAGGTCAAGGAGGGGCCGGTGATAAAATCGATGAAAGTCAACAACAGCGGTGCCGAAGCAGATGAAAGACGAAGGCAACGTTGCTTGGATGTTGGCGATGGCTTTCGAGACAGCAAGGATGATGGTGAGTCAATAGATGAGTCAATGCGGCCACCGCTTAATGGCCACTCGTGGCTCTTGGCGGGAGAAGAAGAGGTTTGCGAGGCAAAGCGGGTGCGAGGCTGAATCAGCGATGGGTAGAAGCAACCGTCGGACCAATACGATCTTCGGCTCGGGGAGGTCGGCTGAACCGACAATCCAGAAACGACGGCTCCAAAGACTGGCCTGACGACCGGAATACCGACACAACCTGGGCAACCCAAACCGATCTGTGGCAGAGACTTTCGGGAGGACGGTCTCTTCGATTGGATGCCCAGAAAGGGCGACGAAGATAGCCAGTGTTGCGCTGTTTGCTTCGAAAGAACTCTACTACGCCTGCCATCCCTTCAACCACACAGCATCTGAAGTCACCCAAAGGCCATCTCCTGGCTTCCAGGGCTGCTACGGAGGGAACAACTCGCCATGGATGAGTCCGGGTTTGAGCTGAGAAGGCACCCGACTGGTTGATGGTGGCTTGCTGTCAGCGGTACAAGAATCATAGCAGTCTTCACCCCTCCTTTTTGATCTTCTCCGTCACGTCACATTCTCTCGCTCTCGCTCCCTTTCTCTCGCTCGCTCGCTCGCTCTCTCACGATCTGCAGCGGGATGATTGGCCTGCCGACCCCTGAATACACAGCAGTGGTGCCTTGCAATCCCCGACCCTCTTCGCTCGCAGCCGCCCCACTCATATTCGGGTGGCAGGGCGCTGCCTGGAACTCCACTGATAGCATGCTGGATGCATAATTGTCTCGCTAAGGCGAGCCACCCCAGAGCGAGCTCGCAACTGTCGCTCGGGAGGCCGACCTCGAGTACTGCGGGTCTATCGAGCAACGCCGATTCACACAGCATATCGATGCGCACTGCCTATTCCCACTTATCCTGAACAAGTCCAAGTGTAAGGCCATTTGCAGGCAGCGATGTCGGGTGACTGTGTAGATGTCCCGATCCGACAGCGTATGGCAGCATAGACAGCTTCCGTGCAAAGTGTGGCTCCTCGAAACCAAGATATTTGACTTTCTCGAGTCGCTTGGCTTCCGGTCACTCTGAGCGCGCTGCTTGATCTTCACAGGCGATGGCGCGTGTGTATCCAGGGCCAAAAAAAGCCATAGCCCTTGCTCAAAACAACTTCCGTTTCGCTTTGGGTACGCTTTATAGATACTCTTTATTGTTTGAGGGAGGCGGAGGCGGCGACAATCCTACGGAGCAGGTTGCCCGTTCCCATGCTCACCACGGTTGTCACTGCATTGTGTGTGGTCGCGCAGTCGAGCACAGGCGTCGCAAGCAGGAAAGATGGGCCAATATCAAAACAATCAAAACAGATCGGTGTGAGGATTTGCAGCCGGAGCAACAGCCAAGCCACGAAAACAGAAGTAGGGGGAATGGAATGGAATGGAAGGGAGTGGAGAAATACTTCAGGGCAGACAGCGAAGCGATCGTCCTGCATTCGGATCATGGCCTGGCAGGGTTTACTCGTTGTCGCCGATCTTGGGAGCCAGGTAGTATCTATATCGATACCAACGGGCAGCGGGCAGATTAGTTTCCCAAGCTCTGTGCAAGTCGATAGCCCTGCCTTCTCGGCCAAAGACCACCTGCGAAAATGGGGATGTCCCGAACCCGAGGACAGCACTTGGCCATAATGCCTACCTAATGTAACCCATGTCTTCGATCTTGTATTCGATCAGCAGAGGGACACCATCGGACATGCTGAGAGTGACGGTGTCGCTGAGGGAAGTGGCTTTGGTGAAGTCTGTCAGATACCTCAGGCAAAAGGTCAGGCTGCAGGGCTGGTTCATTTCGATGGTGGTGTTGCTGGAGCCCTTCTCATCATCGATCGTGCCGCCTTGCTTCAGGGTGATGCTACCCTTGCCAACATCGCCGGTGGCGGTAAAGCGAACACCGCTCTTGGTGGCATCGATTGTGACTGCGTTGAGGCCCGAGGCAGAGTTAGCGATTGAAAGCGACATTGTGCCGGCACGTGCGGTCAGTGATCATCCGAGGAAGGACTGGATGTGCAGCGCTCACCAGATTCACTCAGGACGCGAAGGTCGCGGCAGATCCGCTGGAACTCGGCGGAGGACATGCGAACAACAGTGTCGTAGTCGGTCTCGGGGATACCCAAGTGCTCGCTGTCAATGTCCATGAGCTTGAGCTCGTACTCCGAGACGCGGTCCTGATCTGTTGCATGGAAAGCGGGGATCGTCAACGACGGGACTGGAAACATATCCAGCACAGCAAGTCCACCGCTGTCTGCAACTGGTAGGCACCCAACTCGGGGAGGGTGGTGCCAGGATCGTCGCCACACGCGGGTGAATCGGTGGGCACTGTTGTCCTCGGCTGCATGTCTCCCACGTCCGGACCAGATCTGTGATCAGCCGATCGCCCCCCACCGACGACGGCACACGGATCGTTCTGCAGGTAAGGTCCGTGGGAGGAAGGGAACAAGAGTCAACCTACTGGGACTCTCGAACATCAAGCTGAGGTGATCGCCGCTGTCTTCGGCCTTGATGGTGATGACATCGTCGTTGCCGGCACACTTGAGGATCTTGCCGAGCGAGACGAGGGAGATACCCAGGGACAGGTTGCGATCACAGCGGTAGGGGTCAAATCCGTTCGAACGGAGCAGCAGGGCCACCAGGGCGACGTGGGAGTTGTCCATGGCCTGCAGGGCAATGCCGGTGTCGTTGCAGTCAAAGTTGGCCTCGGAGACGAGCTCCTTCAGGGCATCCATGATCTTCTTGAGGACACTGGCTTGATCGAGGCGGGCTTCGAGCATGGCTGTTGTGTTTGTCGGCAGAGATACGGGTGAAGTGGAAGAGCGGCGGACAGGAGGCGGCTCGGGAGGGGGTAATGAGTGCAGCGATAGGACAGAGAGAGGGATGGCGATCGTGCTGGTGCCGGAGGAGGGAACGAATATATACTGCTGGTGGCCCTCATCTGTCCCAAAAAGGCAGGCGCGGCGGCGATTGGACAGCACCCGACTGCGCACCAAGCATGTAACCATATATGGGCTGCCCAGCGGCTGCGCACGAGCGGCGTTCCGTGTCCATGTTCTGTGCGGGGGGGCCGCATCCGGATCCATCCGCAATCGAGCCGGCGAGGCTTCCCTGTCCTTGCCTTTGGGCTTCTGCTGCTGCTGGTTTCACCTCCGCCAAAAGTCCTTCTCCGTCGCCCCCCCCCGGCAGCGACGTTCCACATCAGCGACTCATCGCTCCGATTGCCGCGGGCATCCCAGATCCACCTTCCGAGATCTTCGCCTGTGTCTGTCGCTGGCTTCCGCATCCACATTCGCCAACGGCCGCGTCCCTGCCATCTGATTCGCCGCTTCATAGACTCTAGACCATCCCATGTCGCATCCGACTCGCTCATCGGGCGGCAATGCCAACCGCCCGTCCACCACGGCCGCATCTCACTTCGCATCAAGGATCCACCAGCCGTCACACCGGATGCTAGTTCCTCCATCCTCAAAATCCAGCCTGCCGACATCGATTCCGCTGGCCGTCTCCAAAGCCCTGAACCCCAAGCAACATCCCCCATCCAGCCATGTCCATGGCCATCTGGCGGCGTCCGACTCAGCCCAATCCAAGATCCAGTCGACCAAGAGCGTCTGCTCCGTAGCATCGATGCAGGCGAATCCAGCGGGAGCACCCTCGATACTCGATCGCATGCGGGTCTCGAGGCAGTCTGCGATCCAGCTGCATCTATATTCCACGGCCCACTTTTGGGCGGACAAGATCCTGTCAATCTCAGGTCAGATGCCTGTCACCGGCAGCGTGCCCGATTGGCTGCCCCGGCCGATTTTCCCAAATCGCCATCCTCAGTGCCGCTCTGTTGATCGTCCTTCCGATCTACACCGCCCGCGGACATGAGGTGTGCATGTTGGCTTCTTTGACACGATCGCCATACCTTATCCTGCTGGCGTTGCCTCCACAGGATCATCGAGCGACGCCTACTGGCTTGGCCAGATATACTACCTGACAGGACAATTTTCAAGATCACTAGTGCTCCTCTCCAAGTCCGCCAAACACAAGCGCAATCCCCATTGCCGTTATTTGGCCGCTCAGTGTGCGGTGCGTGTCGACAAATGTTAGCACCGTCCTGAGCCGTCTCATGACTTGCAACCATCTTTTCTGACGACAACTTTCTCGGTCACCCTGTTTATTTACCGCTTTTCGACGATGGCTTGGCTATCTGCCCACGGAACCGTCGCGCAACTGCAGCTGAAGCTGGAGCGCTGGAAGGAGGCTGTGGAGTTGCTTGCCGATCGGCCAGCTGACGACGATTCTGATGATGTGCTCGACACGAGTGTCCAGCACCTTCCTGGGTTTGCTGTGAAGGTATCGTACCGACCACTGCCTGCTCCCAGCGATTGTCACTACCCACCATGAGCCGTTGCTCACATTCGTTCAATGTCTTGTCGCACATGAGCTGGAATATGGAGTGATCGGGGCCGGCATCTAGAGTTGGGAAATCAGGCTCGGATACGTCGCTCTATAAAGCGTGTCTGACCCATAGCGTCTCATTGCTCACACGGCGCTGTGCTGTTTAGCTCGAATCGGCTCGTCTGTACCTTCGTGGCACGGCCTATCGCAAGCAAGGTCTCAGCCATTACGCCAAGAGAGATTTTATGGCTGCAGTCAAGCATGATATCAAATGCATCGATGTAACGTCCACAGCCGATCGTAATCCTCGATGGACTGCGCCGCCTTTGCTCGACTCACTGACCCTGTACGGATGCGTGCTCTACAGGCTTTTCAGCAGCTGATCGACAACTTTATGATGACCGCAGAGGAAGGTAAGTCTGCCTGGAGCTCGCTCGCCGCTGAACCAGCTTCGATTTGGATTGATCGTAGCCCTGGGACTACTGTCCTTGGCGTCATCCGCGGAGATATGGTTGCGGATATACGTGGCGCTGTCGGCGCATTTCCAGCACAGCCATGCTATGTGCTGACTGATACCGCGCCGATCGACCTGCGATCAAATCTCGATGAACCACAGAGATCCAGTTTTGCAACTCTCTTGATTTTGCTGGCCAATGTCCAGAGGACTCTGAAATGTTCAGGCTGCTGTACATGTCGCAGCTACGGAAGGTGCAGCAGGCTTGAGTCCGATATTTGATTCGGCCTGTTGATTCGCTGAGAGCGTTGGCTGTCTGAGTGCAGCAGCGAGTTGCTTCTTGGATTGATGGGGCGGCTCATTTACGAGAAGTCTATCGTTTTCGCTTTCCGATCACGCAGTACCATCAATTAAACGATATTGAAGCGACGTTGGGTCGGCTAGAAGGAGAATATGGCCTGAAGGGCAATTACGACATGATGTTTCATCGGGCAGACGCGCTGTATGCACAATGCAAGTATCGCCCTTGTCTGGAGATCACCAAGCGGTATGTGAACTGAGTTGCATCAGTAGCATCAACAGCATCAAGAACGGTGGAAGTAGCAGAGCCGTGTCTCCATTGTGCGGCACATGTACTCATGTGCTTTCACCCAATCTTTCTTACAGGTTGTGGAGAGAGGATCCTATGAGCCTCAAGTGTCTCCCTATCCATTTGGCATGTCTGCTGGAATTCAGCGAGAAGAACGAACTCTTCAGACTCTCGCACGAGCTAGTCCAAGAGCACCCCAACCACCCGATCTCGTGGCACAGCATCGGAACGTATTATCTGTCGGTCCAGAGGAATCTTGATGCTCGGCGATTCTTTAGCAAGGCTACGTCGATGGATCCCCATTTTGGCGCGGCGTGGATTGGATTTGGCCATTCGTTTGCCTATGAAGGCGAGCACGATCAGGCCATTTCAGCGTATTCAACTGCCAGAAACTACTTTCCAGGGTAAGTGCCCGTCGATCTTGTTTGGATCAGCTACTTCCCTCCCCACGACATGTTTGTCAGAAACCTGTCCCGGGTCTCCCAACCGGCTGATTTGGAGCCCCGACGGCATAGTCGTGTGGTTTGATGGCTGTTCATCCTATTCATGATTGCTCCCTGGGCTGGCAACTAGGATGCACCACCCGATAATGTTCATTGGCATGCAGCATCTTCAGAACCAAAACGATGGCTTGGCCGAGGAGTATCTCTTAATGGCACACGAGATATGCAAGCACGATCCGCTGCTCTACAACGAACTGGGTGCCTTGTACTTTCGCAAGGAGGAGTAAGTGCCTCAGTCAAGAGCGCGGTGGCACCTGCGTATGGGGCGTGCAAGTGATTTTACATCGAATACGCTCTGCTGCTGCCTATGCCTTTGTGGTGCTCATTGTCGACTTGGTTTCAGGTTTGAAAAGTCCATTCAGTTTCTTATGCAGGCTCTCGCGCACATGGATGAGGTCTCGAAACGCGATTCTAATGTGCTCCAGTCGGTGTTGTGCAATCTGGGTCACGCACATCGGCGCCTAAGGTTGGTTATGTTCACTGTGCTGGCCCCTGTTCAAGTTTCTCATCTGTCAGCCGCGAGGATCCGCCATGATGTGTGGGGCCTGATGGAAAGGGTTGGCCCACAAAGTGGTCGAGGGCTGCCGCACACCGAGTCCGATTAACTTTCCACCATTCAGGAACCACGACGAAGCGAGGCCATATTTCCAGAGGCTCATTATGCTCAACCCTAATCACGCTGGCGCCCTTGCTGCGATGGCGCTGATGGCACACATCGAGCGCGACTTTGATGAGGCAATCACGTACTATCACAAGGTACCAAATCATGTCTGTCTATCTGGACTTGCCCATGTTTCTTGCTGCCAATGGAGATCGACATAATCTCTCGATAGCTTGTCACAGCAAGGGTGTCGGCGCTAAATCGTGGGCTTTGGGCTGCATCATAAAGCAGCAGAGCTCTGATCGAACGGCTCACCCGGAAATGATCGTTGATGCTCACCCTCTTGACTTTGTGGGGTGGCTCCTGCAGGTTTTGGCACTCTGTCCGCAGGATGCAATATCAGCGGATCTCTTGACCCGAGCAATCAAGTCACAGATCTCCGATGAGCCCCAGTTCCTCGACGATGATGATGTCGACGACGGCGTGCTTGTTTCCTGGTCGGCCAATGGCGAGGGTAGAAGTACCTACGGCGATGATTTACCCGAGGATCCCTCCGCGCAAGCACGGTCCGCGATCCCTCTCGGCAATGACGTGCGCGAGCCATCTACGATATTTCAAACTCCTCAAAGCGACTCAGGTCCTTCGGCGCGCTCGCGGATAACAAAGCCCCACGGTCGCGAGGCAGATGGAGTCATTCGGAGCCGGAGCTCCTCGAACCTGGAAGCTGGGCATGCTCCATATCGACTTCAGGTACCTGTGATCGAGTCGAATCGGTCGTTTTCATCCAATGTCTCTATGGACGACGCTGAAAGTCCAGAACTCCAACGTGGCGATGTTGGTTCTCACGCCCCGCCTCCGATGCAACACCACGCGGCATCGATCAGAGATGCGGCGCAGATGCTGCCGCCTGGTCCACCGCGATTTGATGTCGAGCCAAGTTCGAACACAGTCGATACTGCGCCAGACTCGATCGACGACGATGACGATGACGGCGACGACGACGATGTTGAGATGGAGGTGTGCGATGATGATTAGCGATCCCCATGCTCGCAGTCCAAGTTGGGATCGGGATGTGGCGTTGGTACGATGCCGAATACATTGGAGGCCGATCGCGATACACGATCACTGAACTGCACTCCATGAGCACATTCGAGCTGCACTGGTGATTCTGCTCGTGTCGGATTTGCGCCAAGCATCGGTTCTGGCTGGTTGGACTGGCGGTGGCGCAGAGCGCAATATGACCTGCCACGTGACCGAGAGGCCGGACCAAAATCGAAATCCGTTGTTGGCGGCTTCCCTGTCCCCATCGCTCTGGCAGCAACAGCAACAGCAACGGCAACAGCAGCATCGACAGCGACGCTAGCGGCGGCAACAGCACACCAGCCAGAGCAGCAAGAGTGCGGTCAGTCTGTGTGAAGGTGTTCCATCGACGATCAGTCCAGTGCGACTCTGAAGCTGTTTATCGGGACCGACGGCATTCCCTGCGCTGCGATAAGCTGTAAAACGCAGGCGACCCTCGCTGCCTCCCCTTCTCGTCCTCGCAGCAGATCTCAATCGCGAGCGATCGACACCTTTCGCCGGCATCGGTCCAAACCGAAACTGAAGCTGAAACAGGAGCATACCCGGTTCGAGAGCGCCGCCCCTGCAGAATCCATATCGAGTCCAGGCACATTTGAGCAATGTCTTCATTCGCTCAGCCAGGAATGACCGCTCCAGCTCAATGGTAGGATCCGATCTGGCCGGGGCTGATCTGGGATGCTCCTGCCTGTGGACGCATGGACACGGCGGGCATCGGGCAACCGGTGATGGATGAAATGTGATGGCGGCACTCGCGCTCTGAATGAGCGTTTAGGCGATACCCAGCGCAGGCCTCCTTCTTCGGGTGGTCGCTTTCGTCGTGCTGGTTGCTGCCTGCGCTGCCTGTCTACTGGCATATTGGACGCCCATCCAGTACCGCAGATAGACGTAGTAGCTGTTCTCGAGCTCACTCTGAGCTAAACATAAATCCCTACAGGACGCCGGAGCAGATTGCCTACTATAACTCCCCCGAATACGCCGAGTGGTATGCTCAGAACTATCCGCAGCTGGCGTCGAGGCCCCAAACTCCTCCTCCAGGGAGCTACGGCACTTATCCGTCGGCATACTCCTCGCAACCGCAAGCATCGATGCAACCGTACCCGGCGTATGCCTCGCAACAGTACTCCAACATTGCCGATCAAGCATACCAGGCCTACTACGCTGGAAGCTACCAGGGCTATGCCGCCGGACCTGGGCCGTCGTACGTATGAGGCTTCTTCATCCCCCTCTGGGTGGTGCAAGCATCTTGTATGCGTATGTTGCTCGGAAAGCGCTCGACCGTTGCTCACGACACATGGCTCGGTGTCTATCTGTTGATTGCTTTACAGGCAAGCGGCGTATCCGGCAACTCAGCAGCATCCGTCACTAGCACCTCCAGGCTACCCTCCGTCACAACCTGCTCCGGTTTACGCCCCTCAACATTCCGCTCCAGCCTATAGTGCGCCGCAACCCCAAGCCCCTAGCCATAAGCCGCCCGTCGTGTCCAATCCAAAGAAAACCCCTGCTGTTGCAAAGCACACATTCACGAAGCCTGCTGCAACCAGTAAGTTGATGGCATACTCAGGCTGTTGGCACTGGCGTGAAGCCCCTGTGCTTGCTTGCTTGATGTCGCATCCATCGTAAACGGCGAGACATCAGCTTTCCAATGGCGCGACTCCCGCGGGACTGATCAACCGTCCATTCCTGACCCGGGGTTGCATTGCACCGACATTCTTCATCACTGTTGTTAGAGCCCGCGTATATCTCAGTCAAGAGTCGACCAGCGACCGGAAAGGTGGCTGCGGTCTTCCAAGAAAGTACTGCAGACGACTCTTCCAGTAAATCAGCATCCTCCGGCCCCTCTGAAAGCGGATCGATCCCTCCAACTCTCAGGTAAGCCCAGCGCAGCATCAGCCGCCTGCGCCGTGTAATGTCTGCGTATGTTGCGTTGCTCCATATGCCCCGGCCTTTGGCACTATTTCCGTCGGTGGTGTATCAGTGTCGCCAATGCGCACGTCGCCTGCCCAAGCATGGGCGTCTGGCATAAGACCAAAGAGACATCGACGTTATCGACACCAACACCGTCGTCCATCCAATATTTGATACACAGGGACTATGTGAATCGTGTCTACAGTGCGTGTACGGATGGAGCACTGCGGGAAAAAGCCAACCAGGAACTTACGGCTTTGATTGAAGGAATCAATCACCGCAAAGCGATGTGGACGACCGACTGGGAGAATATGCCTCTGCCAAAGTATGTTCGTGACCTTGGCCGAGCGCCGAGAGGGTAGGCAGTGTGGCCGGAATTCTGACCAAACCTTGGCTCTTGCTCATCAGATGCTTGATGGACCTCAAAGCCTTACCAAAGGATGGGGGTTCTCCAGTCGCTGCCTCGTCGCCTTCACCGGCATCATCAAAGAAGCGCAAGAAGCATGGTGTTCAGGACGCAAATAAAAGCTTCGAGTCACCCAAGCTCACGACCAAGGATTTTGCTCCTTCTGTGGAGGATTTCAACGAGCAGACCAAACGGGAACAGCGAGCCAAGCGATTCCAGGAGTCGTATGAACAAGAGAAGCGGCAAACGATCCAGAACCAGACCATCAGCAAGCGTGCTAAGATGGCGGCCATTAGCGCTGGTGCTGAGGGCAACCCCGACGTTATCGACTGGGACGAGCACACGATCGTGGGGACCAGCACTCAGCTGGAGAAGCGGTATCTTCGGCTGACATCGGTACGAAGCTGCCCTGATCCGAAGCTGAGGGGGTGTGTGAAAACGGATAACAGAGTGCAACGGGGCGCTGAATCAACCACCATTGCCGCGTCTCGCTCATCCCACCTACTCTACCCCTTGGCTTTCCAGGCCCCGGATCCTGCGACTGTTCGGCCACTCCACATCCTGAAACAAACCCTTGAGCTGCTACTGAAGAAATGGCGGAGCGAGCGCAACTACACTTACATTTGTGATCAGTTTAAAAGTTTACGACAGGATCTGACTGTGCAGCGCATCAAGAACGAGTTCACGGTGACTGTGTATGAAATGCATGCTCGGATAGCGCTGGAAAAGGTAGGGTGTCCGATATCTGGGGCATCTGCGACGCCCCGCATCGCCCCACGTAGTATCCAGCGCCGACTCGGACACCTACAAAGTTGCTCTTCTTTCTGGGTATCGGACTCGTAAAAAATGGACTCTGTTGGAGTTCCGGATTGTGTCTCTGCCTGTTGTACGCCGTCCAAAAGCCGAGGTGCGATTGCGTTGCTCACCACTGCGTCCGCCGTTGCAGAGTGATCTGGGAGAATACAACCAGTGCCAAGCGCAGCTCAAGCAGCTCTACGAGCACGGTCTCCCTGGGCATGTCGACGAATTCATGGGATACCGGATACTCTATTTTGTTCACACGATCAATCGGCAAGGTCAGTTGGTACCTGAGGGTCGCCTACTGTATCGTTCGTTCGTTCGTTCATTGGCGTATTGAACGGCGTGGCGACTGACCCCCGATCTTCTCTCCACTCCGCCTACGCTCCTCTTTCCGACACCCTATTTTCTCTGGATGCAGGTCTGTTCAACGCGATTTCGAGTCTGACTGACGCCCAGAAAGCGTCCGAATCCGTGAGACACGCCCTTGCAGTCCGTTCATCGATAGCGATAGGAAACTACCGCCAACTCTTCCGACTCTACCTCGAGGCACCCAACATGAGCGGCTACCTCATGGATCAATTTATCGATCGTGAGCGTATCAGGGCCATGAAAGTAATCTGCAAGGCTTTCCGGCCGGATATTCCAGTGCAATATCTCACTCAAGTTCTGGGGTTCAGCCATCCCGACAACGAAGCTCCCGACGATGAGGAAACACGCTCATGTCGCCAGTGGCTGATCCTGAAAGGCTGTATCTTTGCAAGCAACAACGACTATGCCCGCGGTGACGTTGATGCCAAGCTCTCCAACTCAGTCTTTGCCGAACTCGAGAAGGCCAACTCAAGCAAGGGCGTTGACATCAAAGGACAAATCCACTAAGGGCGTCCTGTGTCGCGAGATCCGGATGCTGCCCCGAATCAAACTTGGCCCTGCGACATGGTACATCAGCCACAAAGCCTCGCAACTGCCCCCCCCCGGCACCAAGCACAACTCAAGCCAAACACACACCCGCACACGGTGGGAGGGCGAGAGAGTGAGGAAGGACCAACCCGGATGCCACATGTCGCTTTTGCGTGCAAGGAGCCAAGTTTGGTGTGTCAAGGCTTTGGGAAAGGCGGAGAGAGCGGACGAGCGGCGTTGCGGCTGTCGTGGGAATGCTTTGCGGATTTGCATGGGCATTGTCGGTGACGATGAGGTTGGGCGTACTGTGGAGGTCCCAGCCAGCAGTGTGCCTGAGGAGTTGGAGAGATCCAAGAGATGGGCCATCAATACAGCGCTTCTGAGCCGGGACAGGCGGGCCACTTTAAGCATGTGCATAGACTGCATTGGCAGAGCGGGCAACTGCCAGAGGCTCGATCAGAGAGGGAGGCAGCAGTGCAGACGACGATGGTGCAAACGACGAGGGTGCAGCAACTCAACTGGGAACCAATAAACAATGATCTCCTCCCCCTTGAACAAACTGCCTCATCCGGTGGCGCCGGGCTGCACGCATCAATATCCGATATCATCCGATATCATCCGATATCATCCTGTGTCGGCGTGATGGCCCTGGAGGAAACATGGCCGGTCGATGCCGCCATCTGTGGCGGTGCTGGCGCGAGCATGCGCTGCCTGTGCCACGAGCCGACGCGCATGTGCGACGTGCGCCGCACCGGAAATGACGCCATTGCCGTCCACTCAGAGCCGCGCCATCGGTGAGTCAGCCGACCACCACACACACACACACTCCGGGCGTATATATAAAGGCGGTACCGGATTCCCGTTCTCCCGCCGTCTTGCAATCCTCCCCGTTTCTTCCGCCACCCACCCGCCTCCAACAGCCATCATGGTCAACGCCTGGTTCTTCAACCCCACCGACGAGGACAAGCGCGAGCTGCACCAGTTCGTCCCCAACCAGCCCGTCTCGCTCGAGGAGCTGGCCAAGCTCGGCGTCGAGTACTACTTGTTTGACGACCAGGAGAGCGTCGATGCCTTTGCCCTCCAACGCCAGTACAAGAACCGTGACCTGGTAAGCCAAGCCCCGAGGCAGTGACCTCCCCCCCTTCGCCTTCTCTCGGCCTGATCGGCCCAGACGAACTCGCCCTGACGTCATTGACCCGCTTGCCTCCAGATCACCATCCACAAGGACAAGCTCCCCAACTACGAGGAGAAGCTCGAGAACTTTTTCACCGAGTGAGTTGTCCTTCCTCCTGCCCGAATCCACCAGGCTTGATCGGCAGACCCTGGCCTGGACTCTGCTGTCCTGCTTGATCTCTAGCCCGAGCTGCTCTCGTCTAACGACTGCCGTCCCATTCTGTGCCTGTGCCTCCAGGCATCTCCACGATGATGAGGAGATCCGTTACATCAGTACGTATCGGCGGCCCTCGAGCCATATCGGCCTGTTGATCTCGCCCCAGTTTGCTCGGTCGTGTGCGGCGCCCGTCTATTGCCCGCATTCTGGCCTTCGTCCGCCCCCTCGCTCTGTGCTGACCTTTCGTTCTGCATCGCCGACATCATGCAGAGGAGGGAACCGGCTACTTTGACGTCCGCGACCACGCCGACCGCTGGATCCGCATCCAGGTTGAGCCCAAGGATCTCCTGATCATCGTAAGTGACAAGTGTGGCTCGGCTACTGGATGGGGTTGTCTGCATCGGCACCGACCATGCGGTTTGTGGTCGTTGGCTGGCCATGACTAACCACGGATCCTACACACTTGGTTCTAGCCCGTTGGCATCTACCACCGCTTCACCCTGGACACCAACAACTACATTGTTGCCCTCCGTCTCTTCCACGACGAGCCCAAGGTACGTCTGGGGCATGTCTTCACAGTGGTGCTGCCATCCCGCCCAACCGGCTTCCACTTGTGCTGTCCTGCCTTGTGTTGCCTGCCCTGTGCTTTTCCAATTCCTTCGCTGATCTGCTCGGTTGGACGCCAGAGACTCCCATGCTCACTCTGCTTCTCTGTCCGTAACCTTACACAGTGGACTCCCTACAACCGCCTCGACACTGCTACCGATGCCCGCCCCTCCCGCGACGTCTACCTCAAGCAGTTTGTCGCTGTCGAGAACTAAACTCATCTCGTGTATCAAATGTGACAGCACCTGGTTCCCAATCCAGCCTTGTATCTATCCTTCACCTGTAGTTTTGTGTGCATCTTATTCTTGGACCAAGCGCGCACCCGCCCTGCTCAATACACAGCAATTGCATATTATTCGTCATCATGGTCATCATGGTCATCTAGTGCCGGCGCTCCCTGCAAAGCCCCGCCCTCGAGCCGATCGAGTTGCTCGAGCACCAGACAGCACAGCGCCGCCACGAATGCAAACGTTACAAAGAATAGCTCGACTCCCACGAAGCTGCCAAAGGACACCCGAATCTGGGCGACCGCAAGGGGGACCAGCGCCAGGAAGGTGTTGAGCAGCGACGAAGCAATCCCAAAAGCGATCCCAAGGAGCGGCGGCTCCTCCTGCACCAGCCGGTCGCAAACTTTGCTCGCCACCGGAGCCCCGCTGCTTGCGAGTAAGGGAGTCTGCTCGCTGCACAGTTGCTCTGCCTCGCACCGCGGAAGCTCGGAGAAGGTCGTCGCAGGGGATCCGCCGTTTGCGGGGGAGTTGATCGCCGTCTCTGGTGCGCTGGTCATTGTCCTCGGTCTGCCGCCTGCGTCTGTGCCTGTGCCTTTGCCTTTGCCCACAACTTGCCAGCCCGAGCGGCTGTGTGAGGTGGCGGCCATGGCGATCGACGGCCACACGGTCACTCCGTAGATGCAGTAGCTAATACCCATCATCAACATCGGGAGGACCGGGTTGAGCATCGTCAGGCCCAGGAGCAAGTGCGACGCCATCAAGATGAACGAACATACGAACAGCAGAGTGATCCGACGTCCGTAGTGGTCAACGAAATAGCCAACAGGCGGGATCAGCAGCACAGAAACGGAGTCGGGAATGCTGTGTCGGTGAGTAGAAAGATATTGTGACGATCAGGAGACAGGTCCGAGGGAATAGAGGGCTTGCCAATGGGCATGGTGGATGCTTCGTGCTCGGTAGTCATGATTCGTGTGATTCTAGTCATTCTACCGCATTCACCCAACCCAGCCTGACCCTGCACACAATCCCGACATCTCTTGGCACCGGATACGCACCTCATAACGACTCCGGCAGTCTCGGTGTCGTTGGGGAACCACTTGGACATCAGGAAATCCGAGGCAATGTTGTTGAAGGGTATCACCGTCGAGTACAGAAGCACGCACAGGACCGAGACGGTCCAGAAGCTTGGGGACAGCCCGGCAAGGGATGCGAGTAGTCCCGCGGTGGACTGGTGACGTTTTGGAGTGCAGAGTTCGTCCTCGCAAAGCACCGGGTTGGACTGACAAGGCTCGAAGATGGTGGCGTGCGAATCGGCATCTATGGAACTTGATGCACCGCATTCAGTGTCGCAAGGCGCCATGGTGGCCGAGACGGTATCGAAATGACTGATCGTCTCGCCGGTGGATCCGCTGTGACCTGACAGCGCCTGGTATGCCGCCGGCGAGGTGAGTCCGACGCTCAGGATCATCGAAACGACAAACGACAAGATGCAGGTGGCCGTGCCTGCCCAGACGGCGAACTCAACCCCAATCCACTTTTCCAGCCGCGGCGACATGATGGCGTTGACGACGGAGCCGAGCCGGGCGACTCCAAGGTCTTCCAGTACCCACGAGCGAGAGAACTGCGATTAGTAGATCGGCGGTGGCAAGTGGCAAGTGGCAATACAGAAATGGTGAACGAGCGTGCCAGACCAGGCCCACCCAGACATCCGAACCGAATTGAATCGCCATGCCGCCGTCCCTGACAATACTCACTGAGACCCAGCGCAAAGGCCAGCTCCTTGTCCCGAAACCAGGTGCTTGTGATGGCCGACTGCACGACCCCGACGGTCTCGCCGCCAATGCCAAACATGCATCGGCCAACGAGCATCAGCCGGATCGACTTTTGCGCGACCCCGATCGAGAACAGAATCTGCCCAAGCACTAGGATGGACGAGAACCATAGGAGCGAGCGCTGCTTGCCGAACCGATCCAGCAGCACCCCGCCGATAAAGGGCAGGAACATGTTGGGCAGGGCGTAGACCGAATAGAGCAGGTTGAGCTCGTACTGCCAGCGGTCGTAGTCGTGGCCCAGGTGGATTTGGAGTGGCAGATTGAGGGCGGCAGGATTGTCGTACGCTGTTGCGATGGATCATGCCAGATGCACAGGAGACATGGAAACGACATCAGCTTGGCGGTCAGACGCACTGCTTTGCGGGGGGGGGGCAGCCGATTGTAGTCCGCAGGGATAAAGTCCTCGTCTCGGCCATCAGCAGCCTGGTCCGCGCGATTGTGCTCGCGGCCCTACCGTAAAAGTTACCGAACAGCACAAAGCAAGTGAGGAACAGCACCAGCCACCTCAAACGGGGACTGATAGGATAGGCGGCTGCCTCTGGTACTGGCTCGAGGGCTGGATCCGGGTGTTGTTGCGAGCCGGCGGCGCTGTAGTTGGCAGTGGTGCTCGAGTCTGCCATCTTGGCTAATTGATCAAGCTGTCAGTCCGGTGGGCACTGTGGGCGACAAGTGTTGCGGGAGCCACTTGGTGTCTGTCGTGGTGGTCTGTTGTCGATGCAGCCGAGAGTATCTGGGAGCAGTGATGGCGGCTGGGTGAGTCGAGGTGCCGCTCGATATAAGGAGGTGTCGCTCAGTATCAAGCTTGTGGTGCTTGGGGCTGCGGCTGGATACTTGCGATGTTGGCTTGGGATACTCCAGCGACCAACCCTGATGCACCCACCAGGTCCGGCGATTACCTCGGGTGCGATTCGCCGCCAAATTCCTTGACCGAGTCGGTGAATCAAGAGCGTCGAGCCAAGCCAAACAGACGGACGGACGAGACGGACGAGACGGGGCGGGCAGACGGGAGCGGCGAAACAGGCCGTGCAAGAGAAAGTCCCCAGGACACTCGCTTTCCCGCTCGGGAGGCACACCGTCCTCGCTGCGCATGCCCGCAAGGGACAGCGGTCCGGTCCCTTGTGCTGTGGATGCCTGTGCTGAGCATTTGTTCATTTGGGTGCCTTGTTTTGTCGTTGGTTTGTCGTTGGTTTGTCGTTGGTTTGTCGCTGTTTTGTCGCCGGTGGCGTGTGCGCCAGACCGCCGATCCTCTGTCTCGGTTCTGTTTGTCGGTCCGCCGTGCCTCCCGTTCTCCGTTTCGGGGCTGTCTGCAGGGCATCTGCTGCTGGGCATCTCGATCCTGCATGTCCTTCCAGACAGCAGTGGTGATGGTGAGCGAGTGCGTGCCTGCCTCCCTTCTGTTGCATGTCTGTCGTGCTCACACGCCGCCCCGTGCCCAAGGACCTTTTTCCTGGCACAAAGGACAATGGACGCGCGGTAACCGAATGACCCGAGACAAGCCATCCCCATGACGCTGCCGACGAATAACGGCCGCCACCAGCACCACCAGCACCACCAGCACCACCAGCACCACCAGCACCACCAGCACCACATTCACTTGCAAGTGCTGTATTTCCGGTGGCCATCATCAAAAGCAAGACTCCTTCCCTTTCTCTTGCATCAGCAGTGCGAGGCGCAGTCGCATGTGTGTACGGCGAGCACAGACAGAGCAACCAGGAAAGCACTGGACTCGACATAGTCATGTTTCCGTGTAGAGCGACCTTCGCTTGAGAATTCGGTTTCTGAGCAGCATTTCCTCCTTGCGGAGCTTTGCCAGCGCAACCATCTGCGGCCACAGCATTGGAGCGTCAGTCGCCCAGAGAGAGCAACGAGCGCCAAAATCGACGGCCCAGTCCCTCTGGGAATCATATTTTTCTTGGCTCGGCACTGTCCATCAAGGCCAGGCACAACCAGAAACACTCCTCACCGCTGTTGTCTCGCCGCCATGGATCTGACTTGCCACACGTCCTGCCCTCGCACCATCGCCATACCTGTTCCTCGAGCTCCAGCTCGACCTCCATTATCTTGATGCTCTGCCAGTCTTCGTGCAGGATACACTTCTTTGTCTTGGGCGTGGCACACATTGTCTGCAGCAGTCTTGGTTGCTGGGGTTCGGCCCCTGCTTCAACTTTAACGGCAGGTGCTGGTTCGGTCTTGGGCTCGGGATCGGACATGGTCACATTCTGGTCCGATGAGAGGCCGGGCACAGCTGCATCGTGGCTGCTCGAACTGTCGGCCATTGCAACATCGCCATCGCCATCGCCATCGCGCTTCGGCTCTTCAGGCGGGGGCTCGATGCGGATCCACTCCCGAGTGATCCGTGAGTCGAACCCGCAGCACACCTCGTTCGCCTCGCTCATCGACTTTTGTGATCGTTCGACGGCCTCGGCGACCAAGCGTCGCCGATACTCCAGCTGCCGGATGCGGCGCTTGCATTGATCCTTGAGGCCCTTCAGGGTGACTCTCAGATATGCCATGTCACGCTGATCTTCTTGCTCGGGGGTGGTGGTATCGTCCCCGCACTTTTGCTTGCCCCAGGCCAGGAGTGCCTGGCCCAACGCTTCGTTGTGAATGATCCGTCCGATCCGTGGCTTCAGCGGGATCTTGCTCCGATGATTTTCGAGCAGCTCTTCGCCGTACAGCTCCCCGCACTTCCGAGAGCAAAAGCTTGCGCTCTTGAACCCGTCGCCCTCCGCGGGCTCGGATGCCACCCAGCTCTGACAGCCAGACTTTTTGCACTTTTGCTTCCACACGACCTTGTCGCCGCACGACCGGCAGAACCACTTGTCGATCCGGTCACCGTCGTCTTCTTCCAGGCTGACACAGGCAAAGTGGAACCACTCGTCACAGCCATCGCAGGCAATGAACCCGCCATCGTCGTCGTTGTACGGTTTCCGGCAGTAGCAATACAGTTCGGGCTGCTGCGACTTTTCCTGCGTCTGGGCTTGTGCCTGAGCTTGTGTTTGGGATTGCGATTGCGATTGCGACTGCGACTGCGACTGCGACTGCGACTGTGATTGCGACTGTGACTTGGACTTGGACTTGGATTTCTTGGCCGACTCGCTGCCACCATGGGATTTTTTCTTTTCAGTCGTCGGTGTTGCGCTCTGTCCCGCCAGACTGGACAATGACTGTGCCTGGCGGCCAGACTGCTTGGGGCTCTGGATCGGCGGAGTTGCGGCGGTGGCGGTGTCGATCGCTTTGGCGGAGACTGAGGACTTGGCCGTGTCGCCGTGGGCGACTGGGCCCTCGTTCGTCTGCGCTGGAGTAGGACGGGCGGCGGACCGAGGCTCTTCAACATTGTGGGCATTGACCATCATACCGATCGACAGGATCCCCGAGTTCCGCTGCTTCAACACTTGATGGTTGGGCTCTGATGCTTCTATCCGGTGCTTCTTGGTCTCAGTGGATGACTGATCCTGGGAGCCGGTTGTAGTCAATGGAGTGCGTGGGTTTCACATGGCAAGGCACAGCGTCAAATGCCAAACCAGAGAGTAATAGCAAGAGTTGCACATCAACAGCGGCTCCAGAACCGGAGAATATACGGGGGCGTTTATGCACTGCAGCGATATCCCGCACTTACTCTATTGCTCTTGCGCTTGCTCATCTCTACTTTCGCCGCCGGTTGTGGGCCGTCCTGCGTGCTTTCGTGCTTGATGCTTCCCCAGCCAGCATCCGCAGCAGTGCCCATAGGCTTGGCGGCATCCGCATCGACGCCCCGATCAGCACCGAGTATGGGGGGCGATTGTGTCTCCAGATCGACCGCTGATTTGGTCGGGCTTGGCAGAGAGCCGTTCTCGCCCGAATCGCCACGAAGAGATGGGTCGGTGAACTGCTTCGAGAGACGCTTCTTGGGCGGCGAGCAGTGCAGCGTGGCCGTCTTGATGCTCAGACCATCGCTCGACAGCCGTCGGGGTATGGTTGATGGAGGAGGCTGTCTCGAGTCTTGAGATTGGTGCCATGCCGCGATGGCGACGTTAGGGTGTCATTGGCACAGCGGTGGTAGTGTCATTGTCAGATTTGGCCGTTTGAGGCGCGATTGATTGTTGTAAAGCCCACATGGCGAAGCACGTTGCGTTTCCGTTGAGGCCACCGCCGACGAAGCCGAAAAGCGACGCGATCGATTTGGGAGGAGACGTAGTGAGCAAGGGCGACGCAAAGCAGTTATAGCAGCCGAGCCAGCCCACGGATTCCACCGTGGCTTGTCGATCCAGCGAGTCTCTGAGCACACGGGCCTCGGGCTTACCGACAGAGCCTCGCGGGTTCAAGGCTGACGATGGTGCTGATGACGACGACAGCGGCCTGTCTTGATCGAGTCGATCCCGGGACGGGCTGTGTTGCGAGCGAGGCGAATCGGTCTGCATGGCATCCGACCGTTCAGCATCTGGATGTAGACCGGGCCCACGATCTGGGCTCTGTCGGCACGGACTTGCGTTGCGTTGATGGAGAGGCCACGCGGTCGTTGCTGGATCAGGGTAAGGAGGTTTTGGGTCAGCAGTCTTGAGGGAGCGGTCCGAGTGCGTCAGGAGCGAGGCAATGTTGAGCTTGGGCTGCAATAAGGGCAAGGGATGGTCGTCGTCGTGGCCTCCTCCTCCGATCCGCGAGGGCTCTGAATGAGTCGGCAGATATTCCGAGCCAAGACCAGGCCGCCCGGGTTGAAGTGGATCGATGCCTGAGCGCTCCTGGCCACGGAAGCTGTTGGCAGCATCAAACTCGGAGGAGTGTCTTGGGATGCCGTTCTGGGCCATCAAGCCCGTCGCTGGGGCCGATGGAGAAGTGATCAAGTCCAGATCCATTGCGGTCGCTGCCGATTTGGGGAAGACCATGGAGGCGAGCGGCGACGACAGAGCCTCGGGTGAAGATCCGAACGACGACGACGGTAGGGCGGGACGGCCTTGGGCGGTTACGGGCGAAGCGTTGTTGTGGAGAATGCCATGGATATCCATTGGGAAGAGTTTGATGCCAGGCGGACTTGGGCCGACAGAGTCGCCGAGAGTCTTGTGGAATATTCCTTCCAACCGAGCAAGCAGGAGACGGCAGCAGCGAAGGTCCACCACGAGCGTCTCGGGCTGGAGCGACGGGAGCGGTGTATGGGCTGTCCAGATCGATGGACCAATTCGGCTGGCCGGGGAATGCCGCAGGTCGAGGGGGCCAGGAACAAATCGGTCTTGAGTTGCTTCTGGGTGTGCCAGCGAATAATGCGCAGAAACGATCCTGAAGGATGGGGCGATGACGAGAGGGTGGATCGAGAGTTGTGGAGCAAACGGGATTGTTAGAGCACGACGGATCGCTGGAGGGCGATATGTCTTTGGAGCGGAACGGACAAGCGCCGATCGTCGCTCAGGCCTCGGGCGATTGTGAGTGATCCCGGGTGACGACAGATGGCGAGATGATGGATGGGTGCCGCAATGGTTGTGCGGGGCGGGAGCTCTGTGGGGAAGAGCGGTTCAGGGGAGAGGAGAGGGGTGGCAGACGATACGGCGGGGCGGCAGTCCGATGGCCGACGGCATGACTGGGATGCAACGGCGAATGGAGTGACCAAAGATCCTGACGACCAAAGATCCGAATGGCCAAAGGTCGTAATGGCCAAAGGTCGTAATGGCCGAAGCAAACGACGGCGACAGCGATGGGCCGTCCGCAGGGCCATCCAGGGCAGATGTCGGAATCGACGGCGAGCGCTTACCGACGAAGGGCGATCGATCGGCGATGGAAGGATCGGTCGGTGTCGAGACGGCGGTGCGGATCTGTCGATTTTGTCGGTTTGTGGAGAGGGGGGGCGACCGGGGGGGGGCGACGGAAACGGGCAAATTGGGATCGCATCCTGGGCGTTGGTGGAAGCATGCTCGAGTTAACATGCTCGAGTTAACATGTTCGAGTTAACATGTTCGGGTTAACACCATCTCACTCGATCGATGGACGGACAGCCAAGTATCAACACCCTCATCTTCATTATGCCAATGCTTGCACCGCATCCAAGATCAAACGGGGCTCTCTGGCTGCGTTTCTGCGTCTCGATTTTCGCAGAGTCCTGAACACACATCCACTATGACCAGATACCACTATAACCAGATACCGCTGTGACCAGATACCACGACGAGAGAGAGATGTTCCCAAGCAAGAGAGATGTTCCCAAGCAAGAGAGATGTTCCTAAGCGACCCTTTCGACTCTTTGCACGGAGCTGTTCCGATGGCCGAATGCATATTGAATCTCAAGACTGTCCTCCCAAAACAACAACTCGGACACAATCGCACGGCCGGCCCACTGCACCCTAAAAACGTCGTGGTTGATATGAGGGAACGCATATGGGCGCTGTCCCGTTTTGGAGCAAGTTGTATCTGTATCATCCATAGGTCGATCCACCGCATCGCCCCGCTCAGAGCCGCCTCATCATGGCCCGCTTCTTGTCCGGCTTGTCCATCCGCTTCTCGGCCGGCCGTTTCTTTCCGGCAAGGCTCGGCCCGTTGTTGACCCCAAGGACCTCGAGGCCGTCGGTGTGCATGGCCATAACCACATCGGCTCCTGCACGCTGGCCATCGGCGGCCCCGGCTCGGTGGCAGTCGCCCTGTTTCGAGAAGCCGTGCTCGCCTTGGGGTATCGGATGGACTCGGTAGTGGGGCCCGCTCGAGGAGGCTTTGGTCGTCGGTGCCGGTGCATAGCAGCCTGATTGCGGGGTGCTGGGATCTTCGTCTGTGGGCGAGCCTGACCGATTCTCCTTCCCAAACTCGACCTTTTGATTGGCATGGATGCTCGTCATCATCTGGGCATGCCGGGCATACTCCTCGTAGTTCTCCAGCAGCAGGCGGCCAGCCTCTTCGTTCAGCGCAGACTCGGGATTCGGGACGATCAGCAAGCACTTGATCACCAGGAGCACATGTGCAATACCCAGATCCTTGCTCCAGTCCTTCTTGAGTGTGTTGACGCAGATCTCTCCGAGCTTGGACACGTTCGGATGGAAGATTTTTGTTACAAAGTAGCCTGGCGGATCCCGAGAAACGGGCGGCGTTAGATGGGTTGTGGACTGTGCCGCCAGCGAGGCATAGCAACGAGTGTCCCGGCAGCTCTTACCCTTGGGGGGCGACTGGGGAAAGTCGCTGCCGAGTGTGAGTTTGACCTTGAATGTTCCTCCGGCATAGGGCGTCCCTGTGGATGCACATGAATGCTCTGGTTACTTTGTGCTCCAGAGCAGCGGGCGGTGCCGGTTGGGGCTGCATCGAGTGACATCTTTGATACTTGCCTACTGCCTCGGCCCAGATATAGGTCGCAGTAAAGGTCGTGGGATTGCGAGGGTGATCCAACAATCTTGGTCAGTAACAATCCGGATTCGATCCTGCCGCCGATTGAGGTTGCAGCCGATGATAGGTATCGCCAACACATCCTTCGTCCGTACCTGGGCCCTGATAGCGCATTGAATACCCCGCCCCACGCATGCCCAGCAGCGCCATTCGCAAACGGATGCATCGAGAGGGTCGAGCGAGCAAGTCAGCAAATCGCGAATGCCGGTTGGCAGGATCCTCTGATCTCGCCGTGGCCATGAAGTCCTCACCACCGCCAACGCCCATACTGCCCGCTCGCTGTCTGCACCTGCTGTGGGTGCATACTACAGGCGCAGGTGCCATCCAACTCTGCGTCGTCTCGAGATGCGAATGACATGCATGACAGGCGATGAACGTGCATACCTGAATCCACGCCTGGACATCCGAAATGTTGGACTCGTTCATCATCACCTTGATTCCCTCCGGAGGGTTTGAGATCAGCCCACCAAGCTCTGCGGAGGAGGGGTGTCAGATATGCAGTCGGCGCTCGCCCGTGAGTCTCGCATCCGTCGCCTGGCGTCTCGCTCAGGTTTCCAATGATGAAGCCAGTTGGATGCGTGCCCAGATGCCCATCCTCCAGGGCAGCTTGTCGAGCGCATGCATTCATGCAGGACGCTGATTCCAAGGCCCACCTTTGGTGATCTTTTTAACGACGCTAGAAGATAAGCTAGCCTGTTTCCGAGGCGGGTGTGGTGTTTAATCGGTCCGCTCGGTTGTCATCACGTTCGCTCATGCGAACAGTTCGTCGGTCGTGTCAGGTAGCCGACGACTGCCGAGCAGTGCGCTTGGCCATCCTGCAGGCACCAGACGTTGGGGCGGCCGACACCCCTCATCTCGACGCCTACCATGGTGCTTTTTTTCAAGCTGCGGGGTCTCTCTGTGTATGAATCGCTCTGGGGGGGGGAGTCGTCGCCTTGGATCGCGGACGTGACGGGAACAGAGCTGGCGCCGTGCTTCGCCGAACAGAATGCGCCTCGGTTTGTGCAGGATCCGTCCAATCGGGCCAGGCCAAGAAAGACCGCTCACACTGACACCGGCCCAAGATCATCGCCGTCGTTGAGACCTGGTACCTACGGCCTGTCCCACAGCCAAACCGTCCTCGAGTCTCGGATCCTCCCGCGGTGCTCGGCATCGGCGGTCATCAACGACAGCACGCTCGCAGCTCCCACGACACAGAAACGCTGCGCGAATCAACCACCGCACAGAGGGGCGTTGATGAACGAGACATGCATTCTCCAACCTCGATGCAGAAACGCCGCACGAATCAACCACTGCTTCTGTGGTCGCTTGCTGCTCGTCGTTGGTGATGGCAACGAAACGGTCGACATGGGCAAGCTCAGGGCGATTGTCTCGGTCGATGGTGAGGGGCGATTCGATACTTCAAGGACAAGGGTGTCAAGAGTGTTCAGATCCCGCACAGGAGGGTGTCGATCGTTCACATTCAGAATAGTCCCTCATAACGGTGCTCCAGGCTGCTCCCACAGAAAGAACCCAACAGGGAGTTTGATTACTCGCCCGCCATTACGAGGGAAGTGAGGGATGGATGGATGGATGGATGGATGGAATGCAAATGGTCGTGTGAGAGGGAATATTTGGTTGCGCTGGCGACGCATTCAGCACTACAGTGATAGCCTACAATCAATCAATTGGTGTCGATGGGAAACCCTGGTTGTATATTTGACGTGTTGAATAACAAACGACTTCACTCGACCACTGTCGCTTCACCGGAGCCACTTTGCAAGCCCACTGTTTGATGCCATCGTCACGAACGAAAATCGGGATCAGGGCCACTTGCCGAGGTTTTTGAGGCAATCGATGGATCCTCCAAGACCCTGGTTGGCAGACTTGCGGAACCAGAAGATGGCGGTATCGATCTCCACGGGGACACCAAAACCAGCTTCATAGCAAGATGCAAGGGAAAACTGCCCATATGGATTGCCCTGTTCGGAGGACTTGCGATACCACTCAATTGCCTTGGCGTAGTCCCTGGTGATGCCGTCTCCAGTCAAGTGGCAACCGCCAAACATCCACTGCCCAAACGAGTTGCCTTGGCTGGCCGACTTGCCGCACCACTTGAAAGCCATCTTGAGGTTCCGCGACACTCCCCCGTTGTAATATGAGTAGCACCTTCCGATCCAGTACTGACTGTCGCTGTGACCGTCGTTGGCGAGTTGCTCGAAGATGACCGCTGCCTTCTCCCGGTCCTCGGTGGTTCCGAATCCCTGATGCAGACAAACAGCCATCAAGTGCCTGCAAAGCCAGTCTCGGTCCGATCCCAGCTGGCACAGCTGGAAGAACTTTGGGGGTGCCGGTGAGTCGGACGAGATATTCTTCCGATACGCTGCCAGGCACTGGTCCTCTCCGAGCTTGAAATCGTCCGATTGGTTTTCCCGGATGATCTTGGCACCCATTGGCTCGTCGCGCACGGTGCCCCGGCCGAGGTAGTGCATCCAGCCAACCATGTGGGTGGCGATGGGCTTGATGACTGGGTTGGTGGACTGGGTGCTGACTTCCTGCCAGTGAGCGAGGGCATCGGCGTCGCTCTGTTCGACTCCGTGACCGATGAATGAGAACCATCCACGGAGGAACACGATGTGGAACCGACCATCTTCGCTGCCTTGATCTGCGGCCTTGGAATACCACTCGATGGCTGCATCGTAGTCTTGATCAACACCTTCGCCAACCTCGTAGCAACAGGCAAAGACAATTTGGGCTTGCAGGATCCCACGTTCGGCAAGATTGCGATACAGCCCGGTGGCCTTGGTGTGATCTTGTTCGACTCCAGTTCCGTTGCGATAACACTGCGCGAGGTGGGACTGCGCCATTGGATGTTGGCCTTCAGCAGCCTTCATCAGATGTTGGAATATCTGCTGATTCTTGGCATTCTTTATAGGCTCATCGTCGTCGTCAGTCTCACCGTCACCGTCATCGTCATCGCCAGTCTGACTGTCATCTTTTGCTTCCGAGTCGATCCCAGATTGCAACATCCGAGCCAGGAGATACGAGGCAGCAGCATTGCCCTTATCGGCTTGATCTTCGAGCCAGGATCGGTCAGTTGTGGCTTGATCATCGCAGTACAGCGAGAGGGCGATTTTGTCGCTGGGTGTGAGACCGATCCGCATCTGTCCATCCGGACGACACAGTCCTGCCTTCTGACACCAACGGTGGAAGTGAGGCACCTTGGAGCTCAGGAGCGGCCGGGCCCGCTTGCACACTCGGAGGAGAGTCTTGATGGTGCTGAGGTCGAGGGCGAGTTGGAAGCTGTCGTTGCAGCAGATGATGGTGAAGATATCTGGGTTATGCTCGTTGATGGCCGGTCGAACCGTGTCAGTTGAGGGATGGACACTGGCAGCCATGATGCTCGATGTGTGGATTGTGATGAGAGTTCAATGATGATGTCCAGATGATGATGAGACGATGCGAGATGGATGGAATGGAAGGAGAGTGGCGGGTTGTGGCGAAGCAAACCAGTGCTGGCAAGCCAAACACTGGCCATCCAAGACACACACACACACACACACACACACACACACACACACACACACACAACAGCCAGGAAATACCTTCCAGGGTCATGTTTTGCTTGCCAAAATGATACTGGTAACAGTCGTACTCGGTGAAGCTCCCTGGTGTACAAAAACACAAACACCATTTACACTTTATTCAGAAAAAAACGGGACACCACAGCCGTTTCCATGAGCATGTAGTATGTGCTGTGCTTGCGTCAAGCAAAGCCACAAGAAATAAAACAGATCACTTTGGCAGCCTCCGAGTGAAGACCGCCGGTCGCTCTCCGATCTCCACAATCGACCTGCATACTATGATCATGTTGCGCGCCGCATTGACGTCGCGATTCCACACTGTCCGGCAGCTGGGATTCTTGCAGCTCCTGACAAAGTGGGAATTCGCAACACTGGGCGCATCGAGTCCTTCCAACCGAACTGGCTCCAGGCACTTGGAGCACACTTGCGAGGTGTTGAACTCGTTCGTCGAGACTACCTTGACGCTTCCATGAGGGTGATTGGGACGGCGTCGGTGGTGCTCGAATTGCTCAAAGTACTGAGCAAACCGCTGCCTCCGAGGGCTGGATGCATAGCCCTTGCCTTGACGCCATGATGCATTGCCAAAGGCGATCACCACATCGTCCGTATCGGGCGTGCTTCAGGACGGCCTTGTACATCTTGTCGACGGCCACTTGGCGCCTCTTGTGGCCCGTGAAGCGATGGTGACGGGCCTTCTTGCCAAGGTGGAAGTCGAGCTGCACTCGCAGCTCCGGTCGCAGGACATGAGTGAGATGGACCTTGAAAGCCTCCGAGGACGACACCTTGGGCGAGGGGGTGGTCGACATCCAGGTCTCGATGCTGAGTCGATACTTCATGGTGTTGTGCCACTTGGTGTTGAACGTATGGCCACACATGTGCTGATAGTGGCCATTGGAGAACGAGACCACCTCGTCTTGGTGACCTGGTGCTTGGATGACCGCCGTGAAGATGGAGCCGACTCCAGGATCGATGCCAATCCAAGTGGTGCGGTTGGGGTCTGGGTCGCCGATGTGGGCCTGGATACGCTGCTCGGCAGTCGGAGGAGGCTCGATGGTCTCGGTGCGATCGGTTCGAGGCACAAACTTGACGAGGCCGATGGTGCATCCAATGCCATCGGTGCTGATCTCGTAGTTGAACAGCTTCCTGTCCCTGACTCGCTCTTGGAAGAGGGAACTACGCAGCTTGAAGCAACTGCGCCAGAGACGATCCTGGTTGTTGATGCCGTCATCACCTTCTTCCTTGAGCTTGTCCCTGGTGAGTCCAAGGCGCTTCTTTGGACCCAGGAGATTCCAAAGAGTGACCGTGTCAATCTTGACATACTTGGCCTTGGCTGTGCACAGAGGGACCATCGTGCACACGGCCGGAGGAGTGTCCAGAGCGAGCTGCTTGAGTGCCCACTTGATCCTGGATGCCAGCTTGTTGATCTTGGCCTTGGTGGTGCCGAGCTCAGACTTGACCTTGGCGAACCTCTTGTCGTCGGAGGGAATGCCTCGGGCAGTGAGCTCGTCCAGCTTGGCCTGGCGCTGCAGCTCGGTGACTCGGAGGGCGGGCATGTCACAGTCGATCCACTTGTGGACATTGTCGACCATCTTGTCTCGGGCGAGGATTCCCACATGGGGTGAGAGGCGATGGAGGGCCCGGAAGTGGTCCTGGTCGTTGCTGTACCGAAACTCGTCCAGGACGTGGCCAAAGTCGGGATAGAGGAACTCGATATCGGCCTTGGGTGGAGTCTGCCCTGGTTTCTCTAAGAGCTCAAGACAAGCCTCGATGGCGTCGTGCTTGTGCTTGTTGGCTGGGAAGACGGCAGCGCAGAAGCGGCGAAGGAGTCGCCAGTAGGCCAGGTCGAGGTGGGTGGTGCAGTTGGCAGCATAGGCATTGACAGCCAGTGTGAGAAGCTGACTGTGAGCACCATCAGGCAGACGAGGGGCCGGAGGCAGGTCTGCGTGCCGAGTGGTCTGGTAGTCGCGAAAGGAAGCGACCAGATGCTCGTTGTATTTCTCATTGTCCCCGGTCGGGGAGAGGGCATCGGCTTGGACGATCTTGAAGCATTGGCGAACGAAAGCAGGGGTGGACTTGGAGATGACGGGGACGGGAAGATCCTGCTCGATGCACCGGAGGATGTGCAGGTTGAGCAGCCTGGATGCCTCGAACTGGATCTGGGTCATGGCTGCGACAGTGGCCTGGATCTTGCCCCAGAGGTCGGGATTGAGCCACTGTTTCTTTGCATTCTTCCAGAAGATGCCGTCCATGGTCTGCTTGAAGCAGCTGAACTGAGGGGCCGATGACCTTCCATCCACGAGTGGGACGACAGAGCTCTTGAGGGGCCGGTATTTTGGACATTTGCTGGTGTTGCAACGTTCGTGATCGGTGCCATCGCACTGGCGACATCGCTTGCCGGTACTCGAGGAAGTAGATGGACCAGGCTCGGTGGGATCGACATCCATTGGATCTGCAGAAGCAGTGGTGGTGAGCGACGGAGCAACAGACGACCAAGCATGCGTGGGATCAGAATACGAACCAGAGACAGGCTCCGACTGTGACTTGGCTTTCTTGGGCCTGGGTGGCCGAGGCTGGCCATCACCGGTACCCTTACGCTTCGGAGGCATGGGGGCAGAGGATGCTGGATGCCTGCCAGTGGTACTGGTCAGAGCAGAGACTTTTTTTTATCGTACAATAGCGCGATGATCAGATCAAGGCGAGATGAGGGAAGAAAGCAGCAGGACGAAGGTGTGGCATTTATACCCGAGAGCAGGAGCCCGTCTTTGCGGGCTGGTTGGAAGTGACCCTGTTCAAAAATCGCCGAGAGGTTCAAGCCAGGGATGTGAACGTGAGAACGGCGGCTTGATCGGAGGGAACTCAACCCCAGAAGCGCACACTCAATCAGCCGTGGGAAGACATCTGGAAGCACCCTCCGAACGGCAGACTCAAACAGGGTCACCATCCCGACTCTGAACCCCTCGGACGCATTCAGCGCTGCTGCCTTCCTGTACTGATGCTTCACAATCCCAAAGAAGTTCTCGATGGGATTGAAGTCGGGTGAAGCAGGTGGGGTGAAGATCACTGACCATCCTCGGCGCTCGATGCAGTCCAGGACAGGCATTGTCTTGTGCATGCTGACATTGTCCATCACAATCACAGAGTCGTCTGGGAAGGTCGCTCGCTCAAAGAACTCGACCATCGAGTGTGTCTTGAATGATGTGGGGATGTACATGCGATGCAGCACACCAGAGTGGTTGATGGCAAATGCAGCCGAGACAGACTTGTGTTTCATGTGATTGCACTGGCGAAGCGGAGCACCCTTCGGCGAGTATCCGTAAAGAGGGAAAATGGATCTCCTGATCCCCGTCTCATCGACAAAAACGAATCGCCGCGGGTCGATGGAGCGGACCTGGTCCCTGAACTGTGCCACTCGCTCATCCAGTCGCTTGGACTTGTAGAGGTGTGTTGCCCTCTTGTGTGAGAGACCTGCTCGGTGGATGGCAGTGTGGCAGAGTGAGAGTGATACTTTCCTCTGGGGGATGGACTCGAGCTTGCATCGCAGCACAGGACCAGTCTGGAACGGGTCCTGTTCAATCAGGGTGCGAATGACTGGACATGCCTGCTCGAAGAAAGTGGATCTGCGAGCTGGGACCCGGGATGGGTCATCCAGCTTGCATCCTCGGTGCCATCGATGGATGGTGCTCTTGGATACACTGAATATGGAGGCGACCTTACGCAGGCTATGGATGAGGGCGTAGCATCGCAATGCGGCGGTGCGAAAGTCGGATGTGTGGCGAATGGTCATGGCCAGCGCGCGATAGCATTGGGTAACAAAATATTCGATGAATGGTCAAAAACCCGGGTGTCCCGTTTTTTATTGGATTGCCTGTAAACCAACACCCTCTGCCATATACGTCGACTCCTCTCCAGCGTCACCCTCTTCCTTGGCTCGCTCGATTTCCCGCCCCTGCTCGCCCCATCCCCTAACCCTACCATCCTGCTCGAACTTCCGACATTCACCCCCGAATCTGAGAAAACGCTGTTGTATCATTTCAGCCCTAACGAACCACGACGATCGAGTCCAGAGCCACCATTCCTTCTCTTGAACGGTGCTAGTGCTTCCTCAAATCGCGCCTGCCATGTCGTCGCCTCCACAGGAAGCACCCACAGCCTCGCCCATCGATGATGCCACCAAAAAGACCATCGACATCCTCGGTCGCATCATCAAGAAGCCGCCTCTCAACGGCAAGTTGCTTTCCAAGCCGCCCTTCCGCTATCTGCACGATATGTTCACCGAGATCATTAAGACCACAGGGTTTGCCGTCGGCCTCTACAGCGATGCCGAAATGAACTCGGAGAACGTCAAGGTAACGCCTCCTTCTTGCTGCTCTCTCTAGTGTCCGCAGCCCCTGACATTCGACCGTAGCCGCTCGATCGTTGCCATTCTATGCTCGTCGAGCATCTTCCTTCCGCGACCCTTGCTTCTCGCAACCTGTCGATGCGTCTTCGCTTTCATGACGCGTTTCCTTGCATGAATGAACCTCGCCATGCTCTGGGAGTATCATTGCTCTGGTTGACTTACGCTCACTGCCCTCGCCGGGATCATCATGCGCGATTTCCTGCCAACAAAATCCAGGAGAAGGATGCCAAAGTCGCGTACCTGAGCAAGATGATCAACTGCGCTGCCCTGGCGACTGGCGTTGAGGTCAAGGCGAATCCACTCAAGATCGTCGCCGGCATGGATCCCATCGATACCAATGTGTTTCTGCAGCTCATCGGCAAAGCCGTTCTAAAGAAGGTACGTGCGGGTTCTGGCCGAGACCAAGTCCCTGCTGGGCCAACTTTTTCGTCTTTGGCTGATCGCGACGCATCGGCAATCTGTTGGCTCCAGCGCCGCCAGTCCCTGTTGTGCTTCATGTTCGCTCACACGCGGCTATCCCGCTGGTATCCAGGTTGATTCGACAAATGCGGTGAAACGAGTACTGGCCGGCGAGCAGCAGCCCATGTAGGTTGGGTGCATGCGTCTCCAATCGGACGACAACGCACTCGCAATGTACCCTGCAAATGTGCCGGGTGTATTGGTCGTCGGCGTCGCGGCGTCGTCGCTATCATTCGGAATCACACTCAGAGCCCAGGTGGTTTATGCCTTCAGCAAAAAACCAGCTCCTCAAGCTGCTCCCGCTCTGGCCCCTGTCCCCGCTGCTGCTCCGACCGCACCCGCTCCAGTGACAAAAGCCCCGGCCGCAGCACCACCCAAGACCGACGACAAGCCAAGGTAGTCTGCTCCAGCATGATATTGCAAACTCCTGCGCTCGCAGACATGTGCCACGGTGGCTCTCAAAGTATTCTTCGAACAGCTTGCGCTTCGCTCTCTATCACAGCGACCGTCCCTGTCCCTGGAACTGCTTCTGTGCTTGGCTGACGCCTCTCTCTCTCTCTCTCTCTCTCTCTCTCCTCGATAACCATGGCCGATATTCAGACCCGTGCAGCAACCTCAACAAGCAACATCACAGCCCAAGCCCGAGCTCACTGCCGGTGTTGCTCCGGCAGCAACCGTCTCCAAGCCAGAGTTGCCCAAACCAGCTCCGGCTCAACAGGCAGCGCTTACACAGCCGTCTCAACAGCGGCCGTCACAACCGCCGGCACAGAACCAAGCACCTCAAAAGACAGTCCAACCAGTTCCCGCTCAGGCATCCCAGCCCAGACCAGCTGTTCCGGCCCAGGCACCTCCTCAAGCGACATCGGCTCAGCCTTCCGCTCCACAGTCCATGATGGTCCAGCGACAAGGGTCTGGTGGAAGCGATCCGTCCGACTCGACCCACAGTCTTGCCCAGCCCATTGCCGCTACCGATGATGGTATACTGCGCTGTTGCCATCGTCACTGTTGCTGGATACCCAGGGATGTACTCGGAACTGGCTCGCTGACTCTGCGTTTGGTTTTGGATCGGCAGTTGTGGACGAGTCCTTCAATGCACCCGACGACGAGCGGATGCGCATGGCCCTGCAGCCCAAGAGACGAGAGCGTCCATCAAGCGCTCGTCCGGCGCCACCAAAGCAGCGAGCGGCCGATGTGGTCATGGAAGAGATTCCGACGTATGTAGCCGATGGATGATGGTGGTGGCGACGGTGGTGGTGATGATGACGACGGACAAATTGCATAAATATCTGCAACCCAGCGGCCCCGTATCGTTGCATTTCACTAACAGCATATTGCATCGGCACCCTTGCGGGGCTTCGGTTCGTAAATCGCCATCAACAAATGGACTGGCCACGGCCCTACGCCTTGCTGTCACATCCGCTCTCACGATCTGCGCTTCGTGTCGACGCAGTAACATGCCCGCCATCATAACCGAAAACGAAACTAACGACGACGAAGAAGAGAACTTTGTCGTCACTAACGCCGTGGCTCAACCCGTGGTATGTATACCTTGAGCAAGACCAAGTGCACCGAGACACTCATGCACTCACGCACGCACTTGATCGACTTAGATTGGTCGGCCTGATGCAGCCCAGCGCGCAACTGGGGACGACGAGCAACACGGTGAGATTCGACCTTTCCTCCCACCACCCTTTGGGCTGGCTGCCGAATAGACTCGGGCACTTGCATTCGCTTCGCAGTCTTCGTCCACACAGAAGGAAGATATGGTTATTGAATTCGAGTTTGCCGACAATGATTTGCTCCACTTTTTCAGGTGGGCTGGTCAAGAAGATTCTCGATACCAAACGCGAGTTTGAGCCCACTGAGGGCAAGAAGGACGGTGGCCTCGATGGCCAGCGCACGGTGATCATCAAGGACGACAAGGCTTCGGCGCAGAAAGAGGTATGGAGCTCTGTTTGTCTAGAGCCGGCGGGCTATGGGCCGTCAATGCAAACGATGCATACGATGCAACAGGCCATCCGATCCCAGACCGCTCATGCGATGCCACTCACATTCACAACGAATCCCCCCCCCCAGATCGAGAAGCTGCGAGAGACCATCCAGACCCTCTGCCAGAGCACCAATCCTCTCGGCAAAACCATGGACTACATGCAAGAAGATGCCGATAGCATGAACAAGGAGCTTCAGATGTGGCGAGTGGAGAATCTCAAGTATCGCGAGTTGCTGGCCGAGGAGCTCAGGTGAGGGCGTTACTGACGGTGCCTTCCGAACACTCCAGGGCCGATACACTCCTCTGAACCACAGAGATACGAGTCCGATGGGGCCGGATTTCGCCGGATTTCGCCAGAGCGAATGACGTTCTCACATTCGACTCGTTTGCCGCTTGGTTCTGTGATGTATCGGCGCTCAGCAAAACCGCCGGGGTGCTGGAGCCCTTTGAGACTCAGCTGAAGGAGATGGAGCAATCGATCGAGGAGTACGAAGAAAAGATCCGCAACTCCAAAGTCGTCATCATCCAGGTGTGTGCTTTGGACCGATTGCTCGCATTCTCGGCTCGGCTCCACAGCTTATGGCACTGCCGTCGTCAGCACCCGTCGAAGGGACAATGCCCCTCGCAGTCACACTGACTGGACAGCCCATCCGCTGCACCAGAACGACCTAGCCATTCAGAAGCTCCTCCGGTCAATCACACATCCGATCAAGTAGCTTGATTGCAAACGACAGCGCCAGTCACTCCTGACCGATCGATTGATGCACCAAAATCGCCGCTGGCACGCTGTATTTCGGCAGGGGCGAGACGAGGCAGAGCGACCTCGCATGTGCTGCAATATCACACCAGTGCCACAGACAACGACAACGACAACGACAACGGCAGTGATGGTGGCTGATGGGTGCGTGCTGCAGTGCTGTTGCTGACAAGTCGCGGCAGAGAGATAGCAAGAGGCCAAAGAAATAGAATTGCTGTTCTGCGCAGCGCCATGGCTGACTTTGCTGCCACGCGGGTCTGAATCCAAGGCGAGTGGCACGCCAGACCGAGTCGGTCATCATAGGGATGTGCTCGCTCACGAGAACGTAGATTGAGGAGGTGTATCAGAGGACCAGGGTGGTCGAGTGCGCTGACGCTGCTGGTAACGAAGTTGACATCGAGTTCGATGTCGATGTCGCTGTCGATGTCGAGTTTGCGCCGTCTTCCTCAGCACATCCGCATTTCCAGATCTCAGCAACCGTCGAGCAGTCAAACTGGGGCTTGCCCAGCCGCTTGTTGACCAAGTTGTGGACCTTGCATGCCCATTGCGAAGCGGCATCGCGACTGGAAACATCAGGCGGGTTGGCTCGGAGAATCTTCTGGAAGTGTCGGGCACTGAGTTGCGGAGCAGAGTCAAGTTTGGTGAGATGACCGAGCGGGCCCAAGGAGCTCCCACTCGTCTACAGCGATGGATCGCAAGCGGCCTCATCGACGGTGCAAATGCAGTTCGGTCGTGATGGTAATATTGTGCTATCCACTGTGTCGGTGGTTCCCGGGAGAGGCATGATTGCCCAGGCAGCCGCCGACACTGCAGTCGATGCATCCGTAAATGGATTACAGCCAAGGGAGCACATACCAGTCGCCACAGGGATAGAGCTTGGCGAATAGATAGATAAAGTCCAGCAGCGATTCCTTCTCGTCGTCGGTAGGAGTGGCCGGGAACTTGCCCACCATGGTGTGGATCAGGCGCCACGACGATCGTCCCAGCTCGGCTCTGTAACCGGGCGAATCGACCGTTAGCTATAGCTCAACATGTGGGAGAATGGCACGCCAACACTTGCAGCCGAGCGGGATTTGGCCTCGGTGACTGCCGTCAGCGACAGCTCCCTGACCGACCGACCGACTGACCGACCGACTGACTGGCCGACTGACCGACTCAACGGCTGGCCAGGCTCGATGCGGCTCATCCAGCACCGACGAGAGCAGCGACGGCTATACCGACTTTAGTGTCTCATTGCCCATCTTGCTCATAATCGGGTCCATCGGCACACGCTCGGCACTTTGACCGAGCGAAAAGAGGCCCGTCCACTTGCTCTTGTACGATCCCGAGGCGGGTGAGTCCGTGAGCTGGGCGAAGAAGGAGCCGTCGGTCTCGCTTGAGGGCGACAGGCTGACGGCCGACATGATGGAGAGGCCCAGGACGGCCACGATGACAACGGCGAGCAGGGCGACGGCTGATTTCGTGCGCATGGTCGGCGGCGGTCGGCGGGAGTTGCAGGAATAAGCAGGAAGCAGGCCGAGGAGCCCAGAGGTGCTCTGCGATGCAGAAGGAGAAGGCCCACGACCGACGTGGATGATGGAACACAAGCGAGAAGCCGGCGCTTTCTCGGCGAGGGGCTCGGCAGCGAGGATTGTTCTCGGCGAGAAGGGCACGCGTGAGTCACGCTGGCTATTTTGGGAACGCACGCACACACGCGGGCACGTGCAGCCATCCCTCCCCGCATGGGCGCGTTCTTTCGGAGTTTGATTGCCCATTGCCGAGCATCGAACATCCGGACCATCGATCCATGATCCATGATCCATCGACGCCTCTGCACTTGCCGCCTCCAGCCGAGTTTGTCTTGGACGGCATCGTTGCGAAGATGAACGTGTTCGTGCTCGATGCTGAATAGACACTGGTCCCTGGCTTGTGATGTACAACCAGCATCCACAACATCCACAACATCCACAACTCGCTCTACATTCCTGGCCGGGGCATCGGCGAACGCTGGTCCACCTGCAGCCCGTCGACGGCATATACGATCAGCCGCACTGCATCGTTGGGTACGTCGCTCTCGATCGTTACATATCCCAACCCCGCAAAGCTGAGCTCGAGATAGCCTTTGGCCTTGGCACTTTCATCCTCGACTGTACCGCCCTTGGAGAAAACAAACTTGTGCTCGATATCGAGTACCTGCTTCATCTCGCCGAGTCGGCTGGCTCGATCGGCGCCGATCGGCGGCGACAAGAGTTTCCTGCCCAGGTGCCCTTCGAGCAGCCGCGGCACGTTCGCCGTTTGGCAAGGATGCGGTCGCAGCTTGCTGGAGACATAGGCAAGCACCTTGAGATCGCGCTGATGTACAGATCGGCTCACCAGTTCGATACGGGCGAGGCCACCCAGAAACACAGACCTGCCTTTGTTGAGGGGGCATAGCTGTGGGCTCACTCGCTTTGGCATCGAGATCATCTTCATCTCCTGCTCATTCAGGATGTGCGCCGCTTGGCCATGCTTGAGCAGACCGGGGGTGTCGTGGATATGGCCGCCCAAGCCCGTCTGAGGCCCAAGGCGGCTGCCCGCTCCCTCGAAGCACTTTTCGAGCTGCGACAACGGAACAGAAACCGTCTCGACTGTCGTTCCGGGCTGCAGCGATGTGGTTCCACTCACAGCCCCCATTGTGTTTGGGTGGGTTATCTGCTGGAGTGCATTCACAAACTGGGTCTTGCCGACGCTCGTCAGCCCCACGACAAAGATGTCTTCGTTGGGCGATCGGTGCTCCTCAACCACCTCCATCAGTTCCTGGATGCCTTGGCTCCGGGCTGAGCTGATCAGGGCTACATCGTCAAACTTGATGTTGCGCTGGCGCAGCTCGCGGATCAGCCATTCCCGGACAAGATGCCGGTCGTTGAAGTAGTGTGGTTGGAGCAAGTCGAGTTTGTTGGCCACCTGGCGCAGGAGCAGTCATAGTCAGCATGCAGGCCATCGCATACCCCGAATGTCGTCATGCCAGCCAGCCCGCACAAACACCTACGACAATGATCTTCTTGTCGGGGCCCACCAGGGTCGGGAGATTGCTCACAAATGAACCGGGGATGTTCATGATGTCGATCAGATTCAAAACGAGGCCCGACGGACTCGTCTTGACGGGGGCCAGCAGCGTGGCCGGGTCAGGATAGACAGGATCGCCGCCTGTGCTGCGGGTCTTGAGGTGATGGCATCGCCGACAGACCTTCTTGCTGCCCTGCTTCCGCATTGCCCGGAGGATCTGCCGGGCCTCGGCCATGGTGATTGCGCCTTCTGGCATCCGTGGGAGACCCGATCCTGTGTCGAATGAGTGGACAGACGATGGCGGCGGCGTCGTCTTTTTGGCCTCCTTGGCAAGTTTCGGCTGGTAGTATCCCGGGCGGTCGGGCGAGACCGTTTGCGAGCGGGCGCCGCAGCCAGGACATCGAGCAGGAATTGCATCGTCGGCATCGCCATTGGCATTAGATGCTGCGTGTGCACAAACCGCAGACGACGAGAAGGGCTGAGACAGGGAGGCGGCCAAGGGATAGGGTCGATATGACGATTGGGTGGCTCGACCCAGAGAGGCGAGTGGCAGAAGCGAACAGTGCAAGAGCAGCGGCGGTCGGCTGGGGAATCGCTGAAGACAGGTCGCCGTGGGCCGGAGCAGCCGGTATGGAGCAGCCATGTTTGCCTGGGCACTCCAAGTCGATGGCGAGCTCGATCGTGTGTGGTTGTTGTCGATGGCGGAGGCGATCGATGCAGCAGGCCGGTTGGGTTGGGTTGAGTTGGGTTGGGTTGGAAAGATCCAGCAAGATCAGGCCAGAGAGGCAGATCAAGGGCGGCCACGCGGATCGATGGCATCGGCAGCCAAGCCTGCGACCCTGCTGACACTACCTTTCGACTGGGGCCGGATGCTCTGGAGCCCGAGCGGTTTTCTTCGTCGGATGCCAACACTCTGCCTCTGTGATGATAGCGTATGCTCGCAGGACTCCCCCAAGGGTCGACACGGTCGATTCATGTCAAGCGGTCATTCTCGCAGCGCCATGTCAGCTGGTTTGCATTGCATTGAGTTGCATTGAATCTAGTTTACAAAAAGCGTCTCACAGCTTCGGGATCGGGCAGCCGCAGGCTCTGGCAAGCTCTGCCCCCCAAGTATCCAAAAGACTGAGGGCTCAATCAGAAAGGGAGGTCGGAAACAGAATGGGGGGGGGGAGCAGCAGAACGACCAATCGCCGCAAACAGGAGCAAAGAACGAGTCATGAACGAGAAGCATAGGCGCGGGGACTCCTGGTTGAGTCTGCTCCACACCGGTTCACCATCGTCCATCGTCGTTCACCACGCCCAGTCGCTCGGCTACCACCGCATCATCTGTTCCAGCGTCACGGCAGCGCTCTTGTAGTCGAGAACAACCCCCAGGGCAATGCACAGGATGGCGATGAGCACGAGCTGGAAAATGCTGATCTGTCTCCAGCCAGAGAGCATCGGAGGGTCGGCCTTTTCCTGCGTCGGGGTGTACAACGCAATGCCCGGGCTTGATTGAGGTACTCCCATGTACGGCGACGAATGAATCATGGCTGGCGCAGAATTGGTGCCCTGTGGTGTGTAAGGCGGCGGGGCATCTGTGCCAGCACCGATCACATCACCCATTGCGATTGATAAATGCGTTATGATGATATCCCCATGGTTGAGCTGCCGCTGCCGATGGCAGGCATGTGCTAGTCCGTGGCGGTACCGAAGCTGCAGCCAAGATCTGCAGAGGCAGTAACCTCGCCACGGACAGTGGTGACGATAGGTGTGCCTACCGTGAAATTTGATGGTCGGATTCGAGGGCTTCTCGGCTTTGAGCTCCTGCGATGCCTTCCGCCCCACGGTCGGGCCCGGCGTGGTATTCTGCATGAGCCGACAGTCCAGCAGTAGATCTTTGATGCGTGTCGCAGCGACCGACTTCCACTATATCAGGCACCAGCGAGAAGAGACCCCACAGGAGTGATCATGCCACAATGAATCAAGGGGGCGAGGTAGTTGGAAATCGTGAGTGCTGGGCGATCTACACCGACAGAGTCCGACGGACGTGCAGCCCAGTGCGAGCTCTTGTCAAGCTACAGCTTCACATACACTTGTTGATGCGAATCTGGCAGTTTCTTCGGACTGGAGCGTGACAACCTGGAGCTGGAAGCGGTCCTGACTCTCAAGAGACGATTCGCAGCGCACTAGCGGCACACGGCGTGGAGCAGGGTCAGCCCGGATCCCACCGAGACGCTGCAGGCTCGTCGGCATACAATACGACCGGCCCACAATGTTGCCAGCAGCGGGACTATCGGCGCCAGATGGCGGGATGGCCAGGAGACGGCCCGTTTCTGCTTCATGTGCAGACTCACCCAAGACCTCCATGCTCTTGGATGGCTCGAGGATGCCGTACACAGGCTTGACCGAGTACCGGGTCGGCGCATTCGTTTTGAACTTGAATGCCACGGCCGCGGAGGCCGATGTGTTTGTCAGGGTAATGCGGCTGATGTATCCAACGTGTATCCTTGATGCTGGGCGAGGAATGTTGCTTGCCTGATTAGCACCACGACGAATCGCATAATGCGTGGCGACGAAGAATCCGGCGCGGCAAGATCGTGCTGCACATCACGATGGAAGGCAATGCTGTCGAGCACTACCTGCAAAGACAAAGATGGGCGGGGCTATTTGGAGCGGCGAGTCTTGAACGGTGATGGCCGGGATGCCCAGGGTCCGTGGAGAACTGTTCGTGGGTGAGCCGGGCTTTGCGGTTTCCATTCTAACTGACTGTAGTGCACCACCGGGGGCGAGGGACGGCGGCGAAATGGGTTGGTGGAAGGCGTTTCTTGGAGGACAAGCTTTCCGGGCGCTGGGAAGATGCAGAGCCGGCGTGAAAGGGCAGGTATCGGGTATCAGTTCTGGGAAACCAGGATCCGACTGAATCAAGTGCCGTTCGAGTGATCGGCGCCCGCAGACGATGTCGGGTTTGGCTGAGATTCCCCGCTGCAGTGGCCATGCAACCGACCCGGCCGAGGTCGACTCGGCGGCAGACGACGACGAAGCAGCGGATACTACAGCGGCAGTGACTTTCGCAGCCTTGGTCCCCTCTCCGACCCCGCCGGCTTCGGCCGTGGGCTGTCTTGCTCTCCGGGCCACCTCAGCACCGAGCACATACCGGCGAGGGCGATAGTGTGATTGGCTTCTGTCGGATCTTCGGACGGCAGCAAGTGTCGTTGGTTTGCAGTTGGCGCGGCGGGGCACTGATCCTAACGGGTGGGAGGAAGCGAACCAGCGTCGACTAGAAGCAGGACCGGGGGGTGGGCGAGTGTGAACGAGCAGAGTAGAGCAGCCCGTTCGGCGTCCCTGCCGGAGGAAATCGTGAATGGATGGGCTGGGGCCGGCCGCCGGAGCGGCTTTGTGGGAGAAGGTCATATGCGAGAGCTGCAACTCTGCCGTTTGTTGACCTTCGAATCGAAGACTGCCCACGTGGGGGCACATCGGAGCAAGGAAGCGGGGACGGCAGGAGTTGGGGATGTGCCGGGGGAGCGATGCAGCGGATGCGGGCGAGGGCCGCTCGGAGGACATATCGGTGTGGTGAAATGCATTGGGATCGCAGCGGGCTGGATGCGCCGTCGTTGGTTGTGTCGTCGATGGTTGTCCGCCGTTGGACTTGCGATTGGGTTTGGATCGGTACGGCGGTGTTCAGCCACATGTACCCAGGACATTCATGCCAGCGGTGGACATGGCTGCAACAAAGATACGACAACGATGCAGCAAAGATGCAGCAAAGACGTTGGGGCCTCGGCGGGCCATGGCTGAAAGGCAACCACATGCTCGCGCCGACAAAGACAGATCAGAGGTCTGGGGGCGAGTCCATGTCGCAGTCGATATGGCCAAGTTGGAGATGCATTCTGTCGATATGATCAACATGGACGACAGGTCCGCACTCGCTCTGTATTCGCTCTGTAACCGCTCTGTAACCGCTCTGTAATCGCTCTGTAATCGCTGCTGTCGGTCAAACCCGTTTCATGTCAAACAGGCCTTGGATCTGCCTGTCATCTGGAAAGGCAAACGAACTTCCCATCCGCGCTGCTCTGATCATACCCGCTCTCGCTCCCGCGCAGTGTCGATCATGGATCCATCGGCCGACTCGTCGCTCTCGGCTCTTGACCACACCCAGCTTGTCGTCCTCCTGGCTGCACTCGCTGACGACGTCGGCGACGATCCGCCCACGCCGACCGTCGTTGCTGATAGCCAGCACCATGTCACTCCAGACTCGCCCAGCATCCGCCGCGCAGGCTCCCCAGCCTCGCCGCTCTTGATCGACTCCAACCCTGGTCTTTCAGCATCCTTGGAGACCCACTCGAAGGCTGGCGGTACAGCACACACCCAGCCGGAGCCCGTTCTGTCTCCAAACAGCAATGCTTCCTCCAGGGCGCTCGAGGAAAGGATATTCCAGCTCGAGTTGGGTTGGTAGCTGCTCACGAGAAGGTGATCTGTCTCTCGCTCTCAAGAACATACTGATCCTCATCGACTTTGTCGGTTGACCAGAGCTCCAGCTTGAGCGGCAGAGCAGAGTCCCACCTGATTCCGCCGGCTCCGAATCTCGCCCCTCAAAGCGCAAGAAGCCTCCAAAGCTCTCTGCGGTCGAATCGGCCGTCAAGAGGGCCAAGCTGGCCGAGTCTCGATGTGACTATCAGCCACGCCGACCACCACATTCCGTTCTCATGTCCATGTTTGTCCAGAGTCTCTCTAACAGATTCCTTGCTGCTCCGTCACCCTTCCCATGCGATCAGTGGCCGATGTGTGCATGCACGATCAAGATGCCTTGTCGCGGATGACATTTCTCAGATCCGTCAAGGCTCTGTTGCTGCTCGCTGGGTCTGTCAAGGGCTCGCCTGGCTCGGCTGGTGAGCATCCCTTCTCTTCAATCGCACGCTGTACCTGTTTGATGCACTTTGTCGCCATCCGCACTATATCCGCCTCTGCTCTCCCCTTGCTCCTCACCGCGGGGTCACTCCTAAACCGACCCGACTACTTCAGACCTCCGTCGACACGCATCGCTTTTGGCCATGTCCACAACATACATGATGGAGCAGCTCACGACCCATCTGCGGCATCACATCGAAAAGGAGCTCGGCTCCGAGCTACTTCGATGCCATGAGCTCGGCTTTTGGGGTGTGCTCGAGTCCGCCAACGAGAGCATTTGCCTCCTTCTGGGTGAGGTTCTGGCTCGGATTGCACTTGCGATTCATCGTACACAAGGATCGGTCTCGATCCTCCTCATTGCCGCCGCAAAGTACTTGACTCGGCTTTCTCGGCTGCACTCAGATCTGGGATCCAGTCCAATACTGTCCATGAAGCAGCAGCGCTCCGTCAACGTCGAGCTTGCTCGCACGCTCGGCCAATTTTACTGCCATTCGATGCAGCTATGGGACAGCCGGCTGATCGAGTCACTGCTGACTCACCAAGCAGACTCATTCCCTAGTCCCTTCGAGCGATTAAGCCGTTGGTTTCGACAGATTTACCCGCACCATTCAGCCGATATCGCCGTGTTTCTGCTGGAGTATTGTGTTGATCTCCACGCAAAGTATGCATCGGACGCCGGGTGTCCATTTCTCGAGTGCTACATTGCTTGCGAGAGGCTGCAGCACATATGGGAAGCTGCCACAAAGTTTGCGCTGCAGTCGCCGCCTGGGATCTGCCATCTCGGCCAACTGCAAGGCCAGCTCTCTCGGGTGCAAAAGCTGTATCTTGCCAGAATTCGTCCTGACTGGATGCCAAGTCTGCTCGATCTACTGAACACCACCGAGCAGTGGATATCGGCTGCTCAACAGCATGCGCATGGAGAGGGGGACTTGGCTCCGAACGCTTCCGCACCGAGCTGTCAGCTGCTCGGAGGAGACATTGATGCAGCCCTTGACTCCTCCCTCGCCTCACTCCTGCACGACATGAACTGTTTCCGACGAGCAATGCAAGCCCGCAGCAAGTAGCCCGCTGTGAAGGGCGCTGCTTGTGCTTTTAGGCCGGGATGTAGCTTGTGCATTTGGGCCGGTATGCAGCTACTGCCGCCATTTAATCCGATTCGAAGAACTACAGCTTCAGTGACATGGTCGCAATCGGCAATTCCATCGCTCCCAATGCGGTTGGCGCATGCCCGAGTCTACTTTTCCGCGCAACACATTGACTCTTGGGGATGTGCTGCAGTCGTCGTATTATACTCAGACTCTGGCCAGCGATTGTATTGGCCAGCAGATGAATGGCCCGGGGGCTTGATTGCGGGTCTCTGCGGTGGCTCTTGAGCGATGCAATGGCTGTGCTTGGATGTTGACTCTGTGCTGAACGGACTGCACGCGGACTCTGGCCGAGTGCAGCCAATCGATGTATACGCAGTGCAATGCAAAGCCGGTGCAACGACACCCACGAATGATACGCTTCTCCGATGGTTTGGCTGATTGACTGCCGAGTCGAGGGTTGGTTTCTGTCGAGACTGTGGCCGCTACAATACTCGTCCGAGCCTCGTCAACGAACCCTCGAGCCCCGCCTTCTTCCATCTCTGCCGCCAGCGGAGCTGGAATGCAAATATCGCTCTCCTTATCCTTTCGGTGCTGCTGTTGGAGACCCTTGGTCCTCGGCATCTGACGCCTTGTGTTTCTTTATTCGTAGCTGCGGTTCAGCACAGCCGAAAGCACCAGACTCGTGAGAAACTCGACCGTTCGTCCAGGTTGCTGCCGCTTCGTTGGGGTTCTCACACACTCTCCGCGCCTGAAGAGTCAAACGGCAAGCACAGCTCTTCGCACGGTCAAACCCAGTATCCCTTTCGAGCCTACGCCTGCAATTCAGTGGGGGATATTTCCCCACGCCCACTTCGAACTTGCCAACTCTGGCGCTCAACAATCCCCGCCGCCAGCTCGCACTCTCGCCCAGTTGCGATACGTCGGTGCCATATCTCTCTTGTGGTAACACGCTTCTCGACCGTGATATCGGTGCATAGGCTTCGAGTCGCTTTTGGCGGGGCGTCGCTTGTCTAATATTGCTGCGCTGCAATGGCTCATTTCTCCTCTACCTCTATTCTCTCTGGGCTCCCCGCGCATTGCAACGGCACCACCTCAATGGCTTCTCTGCAACGGCATCATTCAGAATTGATTGCACACGATGACGTGTGAGTGTAGCGGCGTCGGAGAGGGAGTAGTCGTCGAGGCCTCTTGCCGTCATCTGTCGTGTCCAGAGGGGTGCTTGCAAACTGGTCTGGCGCATGCGCCGCCAGATGTCCCGGCTTCTTTCGCTCAGCGGACATACTGTAGCGAGTCGCTGTCGCGCAGGCGCATGTTGTTGGCTGAGTGCTTTCGAGGTGTGTGGGTCGATTCTTGCCTGTTCTCACTCAAATTATCTTTGGTGATACCACCAAACTACCAACCCACCGAATTACCAACCCACCAAACTACCAACCCACCAAACTACCAACCCACCAAACTACCAACCTTCGAACAATCAAACCATCACTACTTTCAACATCGATGAAATCCAACGGCTATCTGCGGTTCTGCATCCTTCAAATCTATCCACCGCGCACTAAATTACCACCAATGATCCGGTCGGACTCTTGCCATTCCCTCCTCCCACGCAACAACGCGCACGATATGTAATATCTACCAACTCGAACACTCCCAGCCAAAAACACAAAAGTCGCCCCTCTGGAGCTGCAGCGAAACTCGCTGTCCTCGCCGCGGTCGTCAACCACCGGGAGCTCGGGGCCGGCCTCACCGTTGTTCACAAAGTCGCCTCTGCCTCTCCCGGCCGCCACAGCATCCGCGACCGCAGAGCCCAAAGCCATACGGATGCTCCCGGCCCTGAGAATGAGATCACAGTCGACGCCGGTCTCCAAAACTGACGGCACACAGAAGCCAGCGCTGGCTCTTCAAGACATCATGCTGCAATCGGGCACAATCTCGGTCGGCAGCGTCACCATGCTCAACGCCGGCACCCCGAACAATGGGATGCCGGGCAGCCCCTATCCAAACTCCCCATCGATCCCGCCGCGCCGCAAGGGCGGCATCGCCCCGATTCCGGACCAGCATTTCTCGGGATACCCCACCTCTATCGGCAATCGCGGAAGCGCCACGTACATGGCCGAGTGCCCTGCGGCCAGTCTCTCGGCGAAATCTATGACCTACAGCGAGTTTATCATGACAGACACCAACTCGAAAAAGCACCGGCGGATCCTCTATATGATACGCAAGCTCAATGCCGAGAACCAATCGCTGCAAGTGTCTGCTCGCGAATCCGCGGTCTCCAAGCGATCAAGCAGAGGTATCAGGCGCTGGGCAGTGGTGGAGGGAATAGAAACACTGGATGTGGCATAAATGCGCTCGATGGCCTGGATCCGTGCTAGCACTATAGACGGTCGCATGTTGTTGCATCGGTGAAAGCCGCGTGGGGATCCTGGACGTCACCTTTCTTGGGGAGATGTCTCCACAACGCTTTGCTGCCGCACTGTAACAGCTGAAAGTCAAAGTCGAGCCTCCGTTGGTCTAATCGCATTGTTTTCTGGCTATGCAACAGCGAGTTCTGCGGCTACATCGCCTATCGAAAAGTCACCCAAGGGCGAGGCTCCGTCCCCGAAGAAGAAACCCGCTGCACTCACCAAGCTCAACAACCTCATCATGAAAGGCAAAAGAAGGAAGAGGACACGAGCAGGTACGGCGGCTGCTTTCGTTACCGCCGTGTGTGTGCAGCGCTGTCCTTCACAGCATCGGCGCTGCATGCGAGTGCCGGCGATGTGCCCTCGAGCCACTGCCATGTGTACTATTGCCGAGTCCAGCGTTTGACGGTTTGCCATGGGTGGCCATGTTCTTCCAGGGATCTTCCACCTCCTCTTTCTGGCGATCCGAGATTTGAAGACCTCTCTGGCGTGCTCCTTGATCGAGGACCTCTCCGCGGCGACCTTGAAGAAGAAGCGACCCGAAGAGTCCCGAAAGATCTTCGTGATGGCGATGGTGAACTGCATGGAGCCTGTCTGCATGATGATGCTCGAGAAGGGCTTTCCGGTGAACGTCAACGCACCAGCGATGGAGTCGAGGAATCCGAGGTTTATATTCCCGTCGTACTTTGTGGTTGCGGTGGCTCTTGGCCTCGACAACGTGGTCCGCACGATGATCAAGGTGGGTCTCCGGCAAGGAAAGCCCTCGGTTACTGCACGGGTGTGCGGTTACCGATGTGCGGTCACGGACGTGCGGCCGCGGAGTTGCTACTGAATCCACTCTGACCTCTCTGTCTCTGTCTCTGTCTCTGTCTCTGTCTCTGTCTCTGTCTCTATCTCTGCGGGTGCCAGAGGTGCAATCCGAGCGTCGGATGGTACAATCTCACGCCCTTGCATGTTGCCTGCTGCAAGGGCAACATTGGCGTGGTCCAGGTGCTGATAGAGCACAATGCCGACATCACCGCCGGCCTCCCACTGAGGGAGTATACGCTCCTCCAGAAGCTGAAAAGCGACAAATCCAAGGCCGTCCAGAGCAAGCAGAACATTTTCTCGACCATCAGGCAGTGGGGCTCAAGCCAGCCCAAGGTCGACGCTGTGGATGACAATCCAGCCTGGAAGGACGCCAAGATCTTGCCGGTTGAGCTTGCGGCAGCATGTGGGCATATTGAAGTGGTTCGAACGATTCTGTCAAGGTAAGCGATTGGCAACAGTGCTGGCCAGGCCTGGCACATTCCCACAGACCTCAGCGACCGCCCGAGTCCCCAGATCCTCACTCCCACGCGCTGCTCATCAATAGGATCGATGGAAAAATGCTGGCCAACTCGTGCTTCTCGCTCCTTGTCCAGCGCGATTTGGAGATGATGGTTCTCTTTATCCGAATCGGGGCCTCGGTGGAGATGAAGGACTTTAAAGGCTCGACGCCGCTGCACCTGTGCGCACGCATGGGTGTCCTGGAAGTGGCCATCGGACTGGTGCAGCTCAAGGCCAATGTTAACCAAAAGGGCGAAAACGGGTGGTGAGTACTCCGCATGCAAGGGGAAGTCTCTGAGACGAACTGGGAAGGGAGGGGGGTCATCAAGATATCACATGCTGTGCTGATGCATCCATCGAGTTCCATCGGCTTCGTCGAGTCGATTGGCCCCCATCGATCTGTCCGATTTGCGATACCGTTGATGCGGCTAAACCCAGGCGGCAACCGATCTGCCTGACACAGGACTCCGCTCCATGAAGCGATGAGCCAGAAGCGGAAGATGATTGTCAAATACCTACTCATGTCTGGTGCTGATAAAACTATCGTGAACGATGCCGGCGAGACTGCCGAGGAGCTGGGCGCACGAGTCGGGCTATCCCACGAAGAGATCGTGGCGCTCATGGGTGAGTACCGGACGCTGGCCAGTGTTGCCTGTTCCTGCAATGCACCCACGCACCCATCGATCGTACTGCTTGGTCAGAGTCGATGAATCGGATCGATGAATCGGATCGATGGATTGGATCGACGGGCCAGAATCGACGTAGACCGCTTTGCTCAACATTTTTCGCTCCGGTACACACCAACGCTATTGGACTGCTCAGACTACAGCAAAGAGGCAGCAGAGCTCAAGGCGATCGAGGAGAATGTCATTGGCTCCATCATCCGGATCATGACCGGGGTCGTTGACATGGGCTCGCCAGGCGCGAAGAAAGGACCAAGGCGACGAACACTGTCGTCGTTCCTGCAAAAGAGCGCACTCAACGCCAGCCAATCGTCCGTGGTGATCACCAACACATCTGTGGTCTCGCTCTCGAACGACGACTCCCAGTCGCCCGGACAGAGCCCAAAGAACTCGGTCCGAAGCCTCTCCAACCCGGCCGGCACAGCGTCGCCGAGCAAGGCCAGCTTCCTCAACAAGCTCATGGGCAAAAATAAGGAGCCGAAGGAGGGTGCCTCCGGGGGCTCCTGATTGCCAGGAAGCATGTGCTGCCGCGGCTGATTGCACCTTTGGACCGTCGCTGGCTCCACGCACACATATTTGAGCGCACTACCTCGATGACGAATTATACTGCGCCTGCTTTCTATCTGTGCAGTGTGAAGCGGGACACCATGTCGATATGGCCAGCAACGACCGTATTCCCTGGCTTCTGAATACAGCAAGCACATGAAAATGGGACACTCTGGTTTTTGACCATTGATCAAATATTTTGTTACAAAATACCGTCGCACCCTGGCCATGACCATTCGCCACACACTCGGCTTTCGCACCGCCGTGTTGCGATGTTACGCCCTCGCTCATAGCCTGAGGAATGTTACCTCCATATTCAGTGTCCAAGAGCACCATTCACTGCTCGGGCAATCCGTTCGCAAGTCAAGCGATGCTCCGATGAGCTGTAACAGGCCGATCTCGATGCTCCATCCACGCATCCCCCAAAAGCCAGTGCTTGCAGATACGTCCTGCCCAATACCGACTGCACTTGCTCGCTGTCCCTCAGAGAAGCCGTGCCTCGGAGAAGCCATCGACAGCATCGTCATGGGCCGTGGGAGCGCCGGGCTGTTGCTTCTCGCCCGCTCTCGCCGAGACAGAGAGGGCCCCGAACCAGCCGCGCTCGTCCTTGGATGGCAAAACCAGCGTTCGATCCTCCCCGGCTGCTCTTCCACCATCTCCCTGGTCGAATCTCTCTGCTCGTCCACGGCCCACGCCTCATCCCCGGCCCTGCCCAGATCGGTTGCTCAGCTGCGATGGAGACCCACAGCAACAGCCACGAAAGCAGTGTCCCCGCCGACGACGCTGCCGTCTCGTCCGCTCTCGAAGCCCCTGCCCATCCCCCACTTGCCCGGACCTCATACGCTATTACGCACGTCAATCCCTGGGAGGCTGGCGCTGACCTCGACGGTGGGTTCGCTTGGCCGCCCAGCAGCGTGCGGGTGCATTGGATAGGATCTCCATCGTAAAGCCCGCCGGCCACCGTCGTCCTCGGAGTCCAGCGGTCCGTCCTGGATTGGGCCGCCTTAGGGTGTGGTGGTCCCGCCCCAATGAGGTCGGTCCGCTCAGCCTCGACCAATGCGCCCTGACGACCCCGCCGCATCCACACAGAGGTCGAGTCCAGCTTCCATCAGAGCATCCTATCCAATCCTGTCCTGTCGCCGTCCTCCATCATGTCTGGATACAATTCGCCGCGCCTGAGCTCCTCTGGTCCGCATCTCGGCAGCACCAGGGGGTCGTCCAACTCGAGTAGCCTGTCGATCCTCCAAGCCTCTGCCACCCACACCTATCCGCACCCGGTCGTCCCTTCGGCTCTGGAGGACGAGGATCCATGGAGTCGTCCTGTGCCCTCCATGCAGGACGCTCTGGGCATCCGCCCCAGTGCCTCTGCTCCTCCTGCGGCGGCGGAGGAGGGGCTTGTCGATGTCCTGCCCAATCCAACGGTCAAGTCGCTGCGGTCGTCGATGAGCCGCTCCTCCAGCGCTCTCTCGGACTTCCAGTGGTATCTCAACGTCGAAAATATCAGCGTAAGCAGCTCCGCAGGCCGGCGATTCTGTGGTGGGCGAGGATGGCTTGGCCGGCAACCTCATCCGCCGTTTCTAATTCGGACTTGTGGTGGCGCATTGTCGATCCTGCCGTGGCCGACCCAGGTCAAGATCGCCCCGGTCAAGGGTGGCGTGATTTTCAAGCATGTCAACTACCTTCTCGAGTCGCAGGTGGGCTCTTGGCTGATCCCTGCAGGATTGCGGCATACGTTGCATGCAAACGCAGTGTTGAGCGATCGTCTGTCTGTATATGCCCGAAGGGCTGCTGTTGCTGCTGCCATGGGGCACATGGCGCAATGCTGTTGTCCGTCGCTCTCCGTCGCTGTCCGTCGCCATTGGGCGCATGCCCTCCAAGTGCGGAGCCGTCGCATTGTCCTCTCCCCAGCTGCTTCTCCCCGCCCCTCACACAGCATTGGCTTGAATTCCGACGATACAGACCTCCCACAACCTGATCACTCGTCGCTACTCGGATTTCGCGTGGCTGTCGACGATTCTCTACAAGCGGTATCCGTCGCGGTTATGTAAGTCTTTCCTGCAGCGCCACCGGCGATGCCATCTCTGGACATGTCTGCCTGTCGGCTGTCTGTGGATGCACAAATCTTTCGGCCGATGCGCCCTTGCATGTGGGCGGCCACGTCCATGCGCCTGACTTGGCTGCAGCATACTTATGCATGACCCCTTTCTATCGCCGTTTGGTCTGAAATGGGGACACAGTGCCCACCGTAAGTTGCATGTTTTATATCCATACGCTTGAGGTTCTGCCTCCAGAGGTATATCCCTAACTCAAGACTATCTCTCCCATCAACGAACAAAACAGCTTCCTCCCAAGGCAGTTGGTGGTGAGCTCTACGATGCCGTATTCCACAGCAGCCCAGTCATGGTTTGGCTGCTGGCTCCGCAAAGGCGTGCGATTGGCCGCCATCGCACCATACACATCAGACACACTGTGCGTCAGCCTTTGCATCTCATCCATGTCCCCGATCATCTGTCTCACAGGCCAGTCTGATCCCGTGTTCTTGGAGAAGCGACGCCGTGGACTCTTGCGCTTCATCAACTTTATTGTCAACCACCCTGTCTTGCATGCCGACAGCGAGGTCGTCGAGTTCCTCCAATCCAAGGTGCGGATGTGCATTCGAGCATTCGAGCATTCGAGCATTCGAGCATTCGAGCATTCGAGCATTCGAGCATTCGAGCATTCGAGCATTCGAGCATTCGAGCATGCCGTGCTCACTCTTTGGCTCTCGACTTTGGCTGCTATCATTCGTAGGACTTTACACAGCATCGCAAAGCCACTCAAGTGTTGCTGAATGAAGAGTTCCTGGGAGACACCGGCGTCCAAGACCGCTTGGTTGAGGTGCCTGCCGATCTCGACGAGCGCTTGACTGTGATCCGTGGCGATCTCGTGCCATCGATACATGCATACCAGAACATGGCGGTTTCGATCGAGCGATTCTCGAAGCGTGCCGAAGGTAAAATGATGTGGATTCACACGCTCATTGATCCATTGATTCCTTTGATTCCGGTGGAACGATCTCGCGGAGACAGACGAAATGGATCTCCAAGAGCTGACGCTAACTAATCCCTCCTTCTCTAGCCTCGTCCAGCGATCTCCTTCGATATTCCACAGTTTTGAGGTACGACGCACGATCATCGCTGTGTCGGCGACACTGACTATGGAGAGGACAGACCTCCAGCCCAGAGCCCTGATCCCACTCCACCCCATCCACCCCATCCTATCCCCCCCCCCACGCAGCCCCATACCCGAAAAGCATCTCTGCATCGAAAAGGAGTGCCAGTCGTGTGCCAAGCTGAACCTGGGCTTCCATGACTTGTCGAACGGGTTCCAGCGTATCGCGCGCACGTACAACGAGCTGGTAGGCAACACCTTCGCTGCAATCCCTAGAGCGCGCATTGTTGTGTGATGCTGATCAGCATGAACGCTGACTCTCTCTACACGAACACCAATCGGCCCGCACGAATTCCAGGCACACGATGGTCACGAGTCGATCATCGAAGGACTGAAGACCTACCGTGACTTGCTGGTCTCACTGGTGGTAAGCTCGACTTCCGGTGACAAAATACGCTCGCGCAGCGACACTGATGACCAGAGTCGCCAGTCACCGAAACCCTCACCGAAACCCTCACCGACTCACTCTTGGCGTTTTTTCTGTCACCAGGAGCTCTTGGATCGCCGCGACAAAGTGTTTGCGACCATCTCGATTGAGAGTCTCAAGAACAAGATTGCCGCAACGCACGCCCGGCTGTCCGACGCTCAGTCGAAAGGAAACTCAAAGGAGATTGAACGCCTGGTCAAGCTCATCAATCAGGTCCGCACACGCATGCTCTGGCGGCACGCCGCGGCGTGTCCATGCAGCAATCCTTGGATCTTACCTATTCCAATAAGGCATTGCGCGATGAAGTCACCGACGAGCCGGCAGGCGTACTGGGCCCCTTCGCTCTCCGCTACTCACTTGGTCGTGCTTCCTGCATTCGCTCACCATGCGCCTGTTCATCGCACTTGCTCCACAGGATGACCAGGAGCTCGCCACACAGCTTCGAAAACTCGACTTTTACAGATGGTCGCTGTGGCAGGAGCTCCGATTCTTCCATCAACAAAAGGCGCATCTGTCCAGGATCTACCAGAGCTATGTGACGTTCTCGATCCGCAGCGCCCAGCAGCTGACCGAGGGCTGGCAGAACCTCTCCGAGACCGTGTTCGAGATGCCAACCAGCGGATATATTTGAATGAAGCCAAATGAGCCTGTCGATATGCTGTCATGCCTCGCCCGCTATTACTCTCGCCTATCTCTGCTGATCCCCCCCCCCAACTTGCGGGTGGAGACAGGCCTTCTTGCCTGCCCCTTTCCCTTTTGCTTCGTTACTGGCGTCTCGTCGCCGTCGTGTTCCTGGCCATTATGCTGTACTTTTGAACTTCCTCGCTCTACCAAGCCTAGATGCAATCGAATGCACGCTCGATCGGATCGCTGTCAATATCCAATATATGAAGAAACCCTTTCCCACTCCGATTGGGGCCTTTGGTGGTTGCAACGCCGTGCAGTATTTGAATCCATGTTCAGCTTCCCACCACCAAGTCGCTATCGCCGGGGGCTGCGGATACACGGCCGCCGCGCTGCTCACACGTCCTGCGCTCCAAACATCTTGATACTTGGGAGGAAGCACTCATGTCAGGCCGCCGACGGTCTTCTGAAACTCTTCTGCATCTTGTGCATAACGCGTCACTTTCTCCTCCAGTTGCGGGTCGCCGAGCAGCTCTGAGAGTATGGGCCGAGAGGGTGAGCGTCCGTTAGCCAGGACTATGAGTGCACGAACGGTCGGCCGCCGTGCTGCTTCGGCATGCAGTCTCAGCGTCTGGCTGCATCTCCCACCTGCGGCGAACGCGGGAATGTTGGTCGGCTGCCTCTTGAGTGCCTGGTTGACAAAGTAGTTGAGGATGTTGGCGATCTCGGGATGGCTGCGAAGATACAGCTCGTTCTGAATCCTCACGCTGATCTGCAGGCCGAGAAATTCGTGGCAGTTAGAGCCACGATGCAGGTTCGCGAGGAGGTTCGGGAAGAAACTCGCGACAGGTAAAGCCAACACACCTTATCGCTGTCGAGCAGCTTCTGGAGCGACGGCGTTATTGGGCGGAGCCCGCTCGTTGCCTGCGGGTCCTGGCGATTCTCCATCATGTTGCAGCGTCGCTTGCAGAGCGGTTGAGGCGGCAGCGAAGGCATCTCGCCGAACGGCAGTGCGCTCAATCCAAGACGAGCGCAACAGCGACATCACGGGGCACTGCACTCTCCGATCGCATGTTGTGGCGCTGTGTCGTAGAGACACCCTTTGCGAGTGCTTCCCCCCGCCAACGAGACGATATGGGCAATGTATCGACTCTTATCCGGCGGACGGGGTGGCAGCCAGTAGTAGATTCACTCCGTCCAACATCTGCTGTCTTTCATGGAACCGCTGTGCCTTGGCTGCCGGATCCGCTGCAAGACAACCAGTAATACATCATGTTGAAGTAATAATGGGACACATCGTCTCACTCGGACAAACACGGCGTAGCCGAATCATATCACACACTCGATCAAGTGGGTCAAATCGTTTCCCTGTGTGAGGGAGATGCATGGAGTGAGTGGGCACGACGGGGACCAGCGAGCCGCTGCAGATGCAGTCACTGCGAGGCAGAGCGAGAAGATATACCTGGGATGAGGAAAGACGCAGGGCAAAGAGCGATATCGCTGGTTTGGGTACCGATCAAAGCCGTCCAGCCAGGTCGATCAACACCAACCGATCCACAAGCCATCTGCGTGTGAAGGTGTCCCGTTTTAAAATCAGTTCGCTGCAACTCGCCCCAATTGGATCCAATCCTTGCCGATCGCAGCTTTCTACACTGCAGTGCATCTTTGGCCATAACAATGCACGCAGTGCCCCGGCCCCCTGATCAGTACTTTGCACACGAAGAACCAGCGCCAGCAGTCCACCGCACTTGCCTCGGCTGTTTACACCGAAATAGAATCGGTCTCTCGAAGCGCATCTCCACTCGAATCTCTCGGCAGAAAGTAGACAGCGCCGACTGCCCTCCCCCGCACAAAGCCACTTCACGGCCTCGGTAAGGGTCGGCCCGTTGCCTCGTCGCCTGTCGTTCCCGGAAGCAAGCTCACCGGCTGCCTGCCGTCTTCCTAAAATAGATACTCGCTGCTTCCGTTTCATCATCCAGTAGCAAGCCCGTCGCTCAGTATCGGTCTGGGTATGCGGCTGCCGTGTGAAAGTGCGAGGAAGGGTGCTGCTATCGTTGTGGCCGTTGCTGCGACCAAAGAGTCCAGTGGTAAATGCTCCACCCCCCCCCGTCCTCCTTGTGGGAGGGTACCCGGAGCAACTTGTCTTATTGAAAACATCATTTCTTGATGGATCTGCAACAGCGCTTCGCTGCGGCTCTCACATCTCCAGTGCCCCGACGTCGCCAAGCCCAAGCCCCAAGCACTCGCATCACGTATCCGCCCGAACAACCTTGCCGCCAGCAGCAACGAGCAAATACCTTTCATATCTAGCCGGATTTCTGATAAATGGGACGAAAAAAGATTCGCATCCAGCAGATCACGGACGAGCGTAATCGGCAGGTATGCCGCCGAGACTTTCAGGATATCTCACGACTCAGACAAACCACCGTTTCCCAACCAGCGGGCGTGAGATGCGGCTCGTTGCGCTGGACTCGACTATTCACTCGTATTATTCCGCTTTTGCAATTACCCTCGCCATCGGGCTCACGAAACAAGGTTACGTTCGTGAAGAGAAAATATGGCCTGATCAAGAAGGCATACGAGCTGAGTGTGCTGTGCGGCTGCGAGATCGGCCTGATCATCTTTAGCCACAACAACAAACTCGTCCAGTACACCAGCAGCGACATGGACCGAGTTCTGCTGAGATACACAGAGGTATGCTGTTCCTGTCGGGTCTTGAGTCCATCAGCTTGGCTGTGATTTGGATGCTTTCGGTGCCGATATCGCTGCTTGCTGTGGACTGACGACTCTGCTCTGCTGGATCAGTTCAAGGAGCCGCACGAATGCCGCACAAACGCCGATGTAAGTCGCCGTCCACATTCCAGTCCATTCGGTGCTAGCATCGCTCGAAAGGCTGGTCGGGCTTTCTTGGGCCGATGGATTTCTGCGATGCCGTTGCTTTGGCGTGATCCTGACCCCTGCCTCTCAGTTCGAGAATCTAGAGAATAACGAAGTCAAAGAAGATGACGACGATGAAAACTTTGATGCTGGAGCTGCCGACCTGACTGAGCACGGGCCAATTGTGTCGCTGTCCGAGACCCAGGCCGCATACCCTTCAGGTACACCATCTGGAGCAAAGTCATCAAAGCCGACCCAGCCCAAGACAGGATTTGGCCAGCAGGCCCGACCCAAGACCGCAAAGGGCACCGAGCCCCCCAGGCAGCCGTCTCTGCCGCCCCAGCCCATCGTTCCGACATCAACCTTCCCAGCCAATTTGGCAGCCCAGCCACCGATCATGATGGCCCCGATGGTGGTAAGGGAACTGGGCCTTAGCGGCAGAGCCTCGTTGGGAAGCTTTGGTGAATGTTGGCGTACTCCCTCAGTGTGCTCTTGTGCCAGCTCGTTGGTCAAAGGCTGCTCATTCGACCAGTCCTCTCTCATCCACAAAGGACGATTAGTGGCTGCTGATGCTTGCGTTGCTGTTCATTCCATAGGGCTATCCACCAGGCCACGATCCTACGATGATTCCATACTTTGTTCCGTCCGTAAGTGGACCGCTGTTGTCCTGTTCATTGGCCTATGCATCTGTGCTGCCCACGGCTGCGTGAGCTGAAACACTCTGTCGACGTTGCAGATGCATCCAATGCCCATCAACCTGTCGCCAACATCCTCCAATCCAGACAGGGGTCGGCCTGGCACTGTCGTTGCTGGGATGCCCCAGCATGACGGAGCCATGGCGGGGATGGATCGGATTCCGGTTCTATCACCAGGCTTTCCCGTTGCAGCCGACCCACACGGACATTTGCACCAATACGTAAGACCGACTGAGCGATGGCAGACGAGAGGCAAGATCCGTGCGATGGGTCTCCTGAACAAAACCCCCGGCACATTGTCCCAAACCCCCAGATTGCTTGTTCTCCAACTAACGGCTGTACTTGCTTTGCGGCGTTGGCTGGATCTGAGGGCAGGCTCTCTCTGCTCCCCCAAATGCTGCATCAGGATACCCAATGCCTCCAGGCGCTGTTGTCCATTCACCCGCACCCGCTTACTACCCGGAGTACTGGGTGGCTCAAGGAGGCGAGATTCCGGGCCAAGTGGTGTTCACGACGTCCCCGACCGGAGCCGCTCCGTTTGCCTGGGGGCCCATCCCGCCTATGGGCGAGTACCCTGTTGTCGAGGGACACATTCCCGTCGCCCCGATCAGCAGTCCAGGTCAGGCGGCCGGGCCGGTGGCTCAATCTGCCGACGATACCGCCGCTGGCATGCCTTCCAGCGATACCCAGGCTTCATCGAGCACAAAGTATGCTTTTGGTTCGCGCACTCGAGAGTCTGCTTCTGTCGATTGCGCACATCCCGTCCGGCAGAGTGATCCGGCCATGCCCTCTTTGTTCGGACGAACACTGACCCATCCAGCCCATGCAGGAACCCGCCAGAATCAAAACGCCTGCGAACCCGGTCGCTGTCCGGACCACCGACAGTCCCGCGAGTGTCCCCTCCGACGACGGATTTGTCAAAGCAGTCCAAACGTGCAAGGCGAGAGAAGGCTTGATTCCGCCCCCGTTGCAGCAGCGATGCGCTCTCTGGTAGCCGGGGTGTCCAAAGACTTGTTGGCCACTGGCGCGGGATCGTGTCCGGGACGATCTGTGTTGCAGAACGAAACGGAGGGCAGTGCTTGTGCTTTCGGGTTGCTTTTTGGAAAATACACATGTCGCATTGACGGTCGGTTGGCAGCCACCCACTGTATTTTGCACCGGTTTCTTCTCTCCCACGCTCGCGCGGCCCATCTCGGACACCTCCAATCACAGTCTCCCGGCTGCGATTGGCTCGATCCGCAAACAGTGTCCGTGCTGCCCTCTTTTCGCCCATCGCCAGCCCGTCCGCCTCGGCCTTGGCTTGCCCTGGCCTGTCCGTTTTCCCTGGTCTCCGGTCCTGCAGCGGAAGTCGATGGGCAGGATTATGGCTGTTCGCTGCCGCCCCATCTGTCTCTAGTCTCTCCCACCCGCACCATCGCCGTATGAATCGCAGCTGCATGGTCCAAAACACACCCACAAAGCCTAAGCCGCAGCGGTATTCGTCCTCGCCCGTGGTTGACGGCCAAATCGACAAGCTCCTTCACCTCATCCTGCGCGATTTTGTGCAGTCCTGGTACTCGTCCATCTCGAAGGACCAGGAGTTTCTTCAGCAGCTCCTCGACTCCATCGCCTTTGCTGTCAAACAGGCCGAGACGCGGCTGGCTTCCGTCGACTTTGTGCTGCTCGTCTGTCGGGACCTGCCCGAGGTCATTCGTCGCCATGTCCACGATTACCGCCAGTGTAAGGAGAAGCTGGGCACCGCCTACGGCGGCGGTAAGTCGATGGAGGAGCTCTTTTTCGGGAGCCAGCCCCACTTTGCGTTTACGTCTCCGTCAGCCGAGGCCGAATACCTCCGCAAGGTGGTCGAGACGCTGCTGGAGCTGCTCCTGCCCAAGGACGAGTTCAAGAGCGACTGTCTCCGCATTCTCGTGCGCGAGATTCTCTCGGTCACGGTCATCGGCACGGCAATCGACACCATTGCCGAGCCGGACTATCTCAACCAGCTGATTCTGATGGTATGGTATGGTGTGGTGTGGTGTGGTGTGGTGTGGTGGCGTCGAGAGCGGGCCAGAGTCCCATGAATGTCGATGCAGATGCAGCACCGCCATTCGCTCCATCCCGATGCTCCTATTGCCATCGCCGTGCCCGTGGCTACAGCCATGTCGTCGTCAGCATCCTTGCAGGCATCAGTGTTCGCTCGCTCGCTCTTGGCTCAACAACTGGCTCGTTATTTCTACAGGGCCTGCAGCATCTGGAGCGCCAAGATGCCAACGAACCCGACCTCGTGGCGCCGCCAATTCTCATATCCTCACACGACCTATCAAACGACCAGGCTTCGTTTTACAGCAGCAACACCCCGTATTTTACCGCCGGGGAGAGCTCGCACGGTGAGAGCGGGCCTGACTCCGAGTCCGGGTCGGAGTCGGATGCCGTAGTGCCGAGCATGACTATGCTCGGGACAAGAAGACAGTCCGAGAGCCGAAAGAAGCCCGATCGCACACCCTTCATCCGCCGCAACCGGCGCTTCGACGGACGCCAGATCTTTCCGCGTAAAGGCCCGGTGTCGTCCAAAGCTCGAGCGATGCAAGAGGAGCGCGACCACATAAACATGGAGCGGACTTTTACCCACACCATCGTCTCGGGCCTGCAAAAGATGACGGCCTCGGGTCTCCAGAAGATGACCGTGGGCGGACTCGAGCGGATGAGCATGGGCTTCGACAAAATCAAAAACATTGTCGATGGAGGAGGCAAAACCGGCTCCAAGCGAGACAAGAAGGCTGCCGCCGCAGAGTACAACCGGTTTGGGAGTCTGCTCGACGACGTGGGCACCAAGAAACCCAAGCGCCGTGCCCCTCGCGGCCTGGGTCGTCGGCGTGTGTCCACGGGCTCCATGAAGCGATCGGCCAGCAGGATCGACGAGCGCGGCAGCAACACGGGATCGACTCCACCGGTCCTCAGCGTAATGCCTCTCCCGAATGAAAGCTTCCTGATGGCCCCCTCCTTTGGCAGGCGGTTTTCTGGATACCCCCACACGAACGGATCGCACTCTGACACCCAGGCGACCTACCACCCCACCACCACCGAAGAGGACAACTCCGAAGTCGAGAGTTATTTGGGCTCGGCATCCGACCACGAGCCCCTTCCCTACCTGATTCCATCGGTGGATCCGCTCATGGGCATCCTGCCGGAATCCGAGGACGCAGCCGATTTAGATTCCGACGATGAAGGCAACGAGGTCGAGCAGCAAGGCGGCCCGCCGCTCATACTAGATCCGACGCCGGAGCCTCCACACAACGACACCGTCGAATCGAACAAAAGCACCCTCATGGCGGTCCTGAACGCCGCCAAAGCCGTTTGGAACCTTTACAACAACGCCTCTTTCGGCCCATGCCAGCTGGGTCCAATCAACGTCACTCGCTACACCGGCGAGCAGCTCGAGAAGCCGACACTCAACATGCTGCGAGAGGTGATCTTGGGCGGAGACGAGAGCACGCTGCTCAGGCTCATGGGATACCTTGATCCTGTTGTCAACGTGCTGCTGAGACCGGCCATGAATCGGTGAGTCATGGAGTGGGGGGGGGGTGATCCCAAGGTGTGCTGCGAATGGTTGTCGACAAGTGCGCATGCACTGTCAAATTTGGCGGGATCGCAACAGCATGCAACCCGGCCATGGTTCGTTGACTTATGGAATGCCTGCCCTGGCCGAGAGCCGAGAGCCAAGATTCATCGACCCCTGTTGCCAGTCGACTGATCCCGTGCACGTCCCCGTCTGCATCAATCTCACCCAGGGCAATCATCGAAGGCATATATTTCCTGGTCTCCGAAAACACGATCGCAGAGTACTTCCGACTTACGCGCGAGTGCTTGTGGCCGAATGGGATCTGGGCCAACTCGCTACCGCCTCGAAGTGCAGCTGAGAAGCTCCAAACCAAACGGCAGCTGACCGAGTTTGCATTTGATCGATTGTTTCCGCGTAAGCATTATCGAGGCCTTGCTGCCTTGGGCCAACTGGAAACAGCTGGGATCAACTGTCCATGCAGGGGTCGTCCATATGCGAATTAGATCCGAATGCTGAGTGCGTGAGTTCACCCGGCCCCACTGTAGCTCCCGTGCAAACCCATGCTCACACATTTGCCTTTGCCCCCGTCTGCGACCATCTTGGCTCGGCTTTGCCGGATGCGACCATTGGTTCCGACAGCGCTGATTGTCCGCGTCCTGGGCCCTGCGCTCATTAACGAGCGCCTGCGTGAGCTGATCGAGATGCTGCAGTACAAGCAAATCAACAAGCAGCTCATCTTCATCCTGATTGATCTTATCCTTACCCATGTCGCTACCGAGGTTGTTGACTACACCAACTGCGTCAACACCGAGCCCCAGAGCGCCCCCAGCCAGGGCAGCCATCCCGACCCGGTACCTACCGCGCCGCTCGAAGTGCCTCTGTCGTCCGGCTTGTCTCCAACTCTGCTGCACAATCCCTTACAAGAGCTAGAGTTCGATGGCCAGCTCCCGCAGCTCGATGCCACGACCCCGCAATTGATTATCCCGATCGTGTCCGAGCCCATCGCTACCAGTGGCGAGTTCTCGGAGCACCAGAACGAGCAGCCATGGATGCAGGACTACCGTCAAGGAAGCTCATCGTCACTGATCCCCTCCGACACCGAGCCCGGACCCTCCGATACCAATGTGCCTGACCAGAACTGTCAGTCCGATGCTGATGGCAAATTCTTCGACTTGGCTTCCGTTGGGCTTGGCGAAAGCAGTCTCGCCCTGCAGCGAAGCACAAGTCTCAACGGCGTGAATAGCCCTCCTCCCGTGAAGCAGAAGCGCAACAGCTGGGACGTCAGTCTCAGCAGCACATGAGCCCGTGCAGGCAGGTCGTCGAGTGGCAATACCGGCTCCGATGCATAGCACGCCGCACATCAAGCTCGCTGCCGCTCTGTGCTTGCTCGATGTTTTGATATAGCCAATCGCTCATGAAGGACCTCAGTCTTCGATCGTCCCCATTAGCCGACTGTGGCGAGCAGTCGTCGTCAGTAGTCGCTGCCACAGCATCTCTTGCGGCTCCCTGAGCCACCACGAGCCATGGTTGATTGCAAGTTGCCTCACTTCCCTCCAACTCCAATCGTTGTACATATGTAAACTAGAACCGTTTCGTTGGTCTTGCTCCTTTTGTTTCCTCTGTCCAGCTTCCTTTCCTTTGCCGCTAAATACATCTGATAGTAGACGTCTCCTCGCTGTGCCCCCGCCAGTTGCAAAACGGTGTCGCTGGAAACTAATTGGGATAGCGGCGTGGGAAGACCATGCTGTGCTTTCCCTGTCCTCCTGCTCAGCCATTGTTTCTATGATTGGGGACAGTCGCAACGACCAGATGAGGAGGACTGACCATCCCGGCTCGACCCCTCATCAACATTTGCCACAGAGTGCTGATGTTCCTCGTCTCTCTCTTTCACGCCGTATCCGCTCGCCACCCTCACCTCCGCTTTCACACAGCACCACCGCTTTCTGCATTACCATTCCACCATTGCTTTGCACCTCCTCCCTTTGTCGTGCCACCGTAAAAAGTGCCCTCCAATGGCCAAATCAACCAAGCAAGAGATCCGGCTGACTGGCGTCATTGCGCATTGGGAATATCAATATGCCAAAGATTATCTGAGAGTAAGCGACACCCACATCGAAGGGATGCTGCTCAGCATCGCTATGCAGGGCTGTGTCGATTCGGGCTAATTGGTCTGGTATCCTGATGCTCCCACACCCGCTCGATTCCGGGTCAAACTGCTGGGTCGGCGTCTTTCCTCCCACAGAGGTTTGGCTATTCACAAAACGACATTCAAGTGACGCACAACCCCATGCACTACTTTGACTTTGTGGAATATCGGCAATATCTGAAAAAGGCAAGTCCTTTAGCAGCGCACGCAGCACAGCCGACTCCGGCTTCTCCTCGTGTCCAAGTCCAGTCAGTTGCCGGCGGTTGGTTGGTTGGGCACGTCAGCTCCAACTCTGATGCATCCAGCTTCGCTGTCGTCGAACGAACAGGACCACCCGCACATCGTCGATGCGCTCTGCGACTCGGTCATCGTCCAAGACGGATCCAAGATATTCAGCCTGCAGCAGTTCCAGAGACATGCCTTGGAGCGATACCACTACCGAGATAGCCATGGCAAACCGACAGACGAAGAAATCCGGATGTACGAGGGACTCGCCTCGGACGAGTTTCTCGAGTACATGAGGAATATCCGTCAGTCCAAAGGGTTGGTGAATGCTGCATCCGGTATCCCTCGACGCACAGCCAGGATCGCAGTCGTATGGACTCGAGCGAATGCGAGGCAGTGAAATGAGAGAGCAGAGCAGCCCCACTGCACGGCGCTCACTCGTCGGCTTGATCGCGGTCGTTTTCCAGGAGGACATTCGTGTTCCTGGATATTGCGCACGATATGGCAGCAATAGGCCGACTGACGATCGAGGTATGTGCATGCGACTAGCTCGGGTATTGCTAGTGCCGTGGGAGAATAGCAGGAGCAGCAGACCAGCAGCGGAGACGATGGCGTGCTCGACGCATAGCTGTGAGGACGATGGGCTTAAACTGCGACAGCCAGAGTGGCCACACCACTGCAGTCTCTGCATCCCTTTGGTTTTTCCTTGCGACTCTCTATCACACCGCCTACCGCCGATTCTCACGGTTCCACTGATGCTGATAACTGGACGCCTGACGAACACAGCTCTACAGTGACATTTGTCCCAAATCCGTGGAGCACTTTCTGGGCTATGTGAAAGGCAAGTCTGTGGGCGCATCACAGGCGTGGTGCTGCTACCGAGGCAGCAAGTTCACCAGATGCATCAAGAATGGCTGGCTGCAAGCTGGAGGTGAGTTCCGATTGCACGAGGCAGCAAACGAGACACGATTACGGAGTATGCCGGCAGCACTATGGAGGTATCTCGACGATATGGTTTGTCGTATTCACGAACAGCCATGCTTGGTTGTCCTTTCGGCCAGCACACTGACTGATGTCGTCCCTTCGTTTGCGAACATACCAGAGTTTTCAACCCCTGAGAAGACTGTCTTGACTGAGCCACGGCTGGAAGGTACAGTAGCAAAGCATAGGCGCGGGCAGAGCACGACTCGGGTGGCTCTGGACTGCTCTCAGGGGCCGAAAGCCAACTTCCAGTATCCGAAACATGGGGAAAGCATCCTGAGGATCGAGCGGCGACACTGACACTGCACTCTGCACATCCTCCGGCTGCTTGCACCAACGCTTACCGGGTCTCCCCTGCGACGTGCAACGGCACTGCCACCAGATGAGAACTTTATAGTCTCGCATATCCATCGGGGCACACTTTCGTTCGTGAACCGAGGGCCCCACAGCAACTTCTCCTCTTTCATGATATCGCTGGGCCCGATGCCGTACTTTGACAAGAAGTATGTCGCCTTTGGTCGTGTTATAGACGGCGGTCCGACCCTCAGAAAAATGGAACTTGCCGAGACCAAGTTTGAACGGCCAGTTCTGGATCTGACGATCTCGAGCTGCGACGAAATCCGGCTTTCGTGATGTGCAACCACAGTGCATCCGGCCTGAAGTCGGATGATCTGTGGGCTTGCAGACGATCGGCCGTGCGGCTGATTCCCGGTCTTGGTTGGCAATCGCCGCTGCGTTGCAGCCTTGGGGCATGTTCTTGAATACACAGGGTCAATCTCCATGAGCGCCGGTCGACCGGCACCTACTGAAGCACCAGTATCGCTGTTCTCGATGAGCGTGTATCCGGGACACATGAAAGTGGCCAAAGATCACTCACTCACACACTCACTCACTCGCAGCGGGATGTCCCAGTTCATTTGGATTCGGGCACATGTGCGATTGGCCCGGCGGGGCATCGAATGAACCCAGAATACCAAAGCACTCCGTGAACACGTCTCTTTTTTTTGCAGGCATGCGACCGGCTCGTTCGGCTGCCGCTTTCTTCAAATCTCTGTTCGAGCGGCAGGTATTCCTGCATCCTCACGAGACGCGATGCTTTCCCAGCCATTCCTCCGGCACAGCGATCCGGCGCCAAAGGCCGTCACGACCAAAGTCAAGAAGAAGGCGCAGATATCCCCGGCGCATCAAGCCAAGATCGCGGTGGTGAAATTGAACAAGACCAAGGAGTTTGCAGATGACTCCTCGTCCGAGGAGGGAGAGGAGCAACCGGACAAGCTCCAGGAGCGCATGGAATGGTCGCTCCATGACGATATGGGGCTGGAGGTATGAGCCGCGTTCCCGAGGTGAACAGACACGGCTGGCGACGACCGGCTCGAGGGCAGTTGATCTAACCTTGAGCAATTCGGATCCCGCCCTCGAACCGCCAGCTGGAAGACGATACCGAGCCATCGGTTGAGCAGGTTGGGTACCGATATACGCGTCTGCAATCGTGAGAGTTTGGTGCACGAAAGCCTACAAAGCAGCGAGACAGAGATCCTGAATGACCAACGGCTCCTGCGCTGATACAGAAGGCATCCAGAAAGACGCGGATCCAGAACGAGAGCGACGGACGAGCACCGATTCAGAAGCCCGGCCATGGTGGCCGTACCAGCGAGCCGTTCGACTGGGGTGCATACAAGAAGCTCAGGGATGCAAAACAGGCTGATGCCGCTCCCTCTGTCGAGGGTCAAAGTCAGGACGCCGAGTATTCAGACGCTCGTGGTGAGTGGTTGGGCTTTTGCGAGCATGTTCAACACTCCTGTGTAGCAACTGCTTGACGATTGCTTACTGTTCGCCGATGGCATATGCGGCCGTGGATCCACAGCGGATTCTCGTGCTGGCGGCCAGGGCACCGCAGGCGCCGTCAAGATGCTCGGTCCGCAAACCAAGATCATCGAGCTGTCGAAAAAGGTGCGACACACTCTGCTGCCTCGTCAGCTATACGGCCGGCAATGAATGACCCGAGTTGCAGAAGCGCTACCGCTCTGGACTAACAACGCTTCTCCTTGGCTGGGTAACAACGCCTTCAGGCCCGAAAGCTCACCATGGCCCTTGAGAAGGAGCGTGGCATAAATGCCTCGCTTGCTGCCAAACTGGAGGTGAGACTGCTCTATTCAGATCACTGCAAGTGGAATGACAACAAGGAGTGATGTCAGCATATCCTAACACTGTCGACGACAGGAAATACAGCGGCAGCTGCAAGTGCAGAAAGAGGAAAAGATACAGCTGTGCTCGGCCTCGAATCTCGACCAGCTCCATATTGAGATGAGAGGGGCCAAGGAGAAGCTGAGTCTGGCGACACGGAAGCTGGAGGAGGAGCGTATCCAGAACCACAGCGCCAAGGCTGAAATCCGCCAGCTCCAGAAGCTTCTGGCGCAGGAAATTGGAGACGGCGTTCCGATTTCCCAGGTTTGCGTCGCTGTGTCCGCCGAGCTGCATCTCACACGTCATGGTTCCACGTTAGCCGGGCCAGTCCGGATCTCATCGATCCAACACCAAGCGAATACCCATATCTCTTCATTCTTCAGCTCATCGAAGGAAGTCCGTCATGGAGAGGCCGGTCACAGCAGATTGCACTGCTGAAAGTATGTGAGACGCATGGCGTGCGAGGCCATGACTGCATGTGTCGCAGCGATGTGCATGGACTCTAACGGCCAGCCACGCACCGCAGGAAAAGGTCCGGGAGCTCACCCAGACGCTGAGCAATCAAGTGGCAGCACCTGGTTCCGGGGTCTCCCCAGCCGCACCGTCCTTGGGCATCCTGCCTCCAGGGCCGCTGCCTCCCAGCAGGACCATGTCGCGGCAGAGCTCATTTTCCGAGTCGCCGAATCTCGATTCCCACGATGCCAAGCACCGCAGCTCGATCCGGAAACTGGAGAAGGGGCGAAAACAAGAGCACGAGAAGGCACTCGAGGAGCTCGAGGTCCAGTGAAAAGCCGCCTGGGGTCGATATGCAGCGGGGAATCGTATCGCATGCTGTGTGGAACGGGCACATCTCAACCCAAGGGATGCATATTCGTCCATAACAGATGCTGCGTCGAGACCAGGCCGATGCCAAAACAAAACAAAGTGCCCTGATCTCGCGAAACAAGTGAGAGTCTTCCCATCTGCACTTCCACCTTGCATGGCAAAGTGGCGCTTGCAACCGGTCGTCAGCGGAGCTGCCTCTGCCAGCGATTGACAGCCAGTTATACTGCATCGAATCGCCAGGATTCTCGAGCGCGACACCAAGGATCTCAAATCAAAGATCGGGACGCTGCTCCAGAAAGCATCCAGGGACGACCAGCTTATCAAAACACTGCAAGACGAGCTCAAGAAGCTGAAGGTGGGCTGGATGGGAGGGAGGGTCGGCCCGATTGGACTGGATACGACCAATGCAGCTTCTGATGGCGATCGGGAGGGCCAGGACCGAGCGAGCGGCTCAATGACTCGGACCGGTCAACACTGAGCAGGAGCGACACTCCAAGAAAGACGACAAGCTTTACGACAATCTGAGAAACATCTGCAGCGAGCAGGTGCGTGGGCAGCGACTTTGTGCAAGGGCAATGCACTCCGAACTTGCACACGGACATGCTGCACGGCGACCGAGACTGTCCGTGAGCGCTGGATTGTTCCTGGGCTGAATCCATCCTCGTCCTGCGCTTCTGCTTGGCATGTATTGGATCGCAACGGCACAGGAGTCGCAGATCTCGGAGCACGAAAGAACGATCGAGAGGCTGCAACGGGAGGTCTCGCAGATATCGCTGCGCTCGGTTTCGTCTGCCCAGCCAAACTCAAGCCCATCGCAGTCGTCTCCACCGCTGTCGCTGCCAAGCTCTGGACCAGGTTCGATGTGCTTCCAAGCGTGCGCAAGACACACTGGGTCTGTTTGGCATTGCAGATGTGAGGCTCCGGGCCGCTCAAACGATGCCGATCTTGCCCGCCAACTTGCCTCCGCAATGCAGGCCATGATGTCGCCGTGATGGGTCTTGACTCGACGATCCGGAGCCTCAAGGTCGAGAATGACAAACTACGCGAGCTTCGATCGGTGCTCGAAGGCCGCATCAACACCGTCGAGGGCAAGGCAGCCGAGCTGGGTGGGTTTCTCGTTTGCCACTGGGCTCAGTCAGCACATCTGCAGGCCAAAACGAGATTACAGCGACGTTCCCACGACCATCGCGACGATCGTCGGCTCACCCCTGGACCGTATTTCTCGATCGCTTGGACCCCCAGCGAACGAACTGCGCCGAGAACGACGACGGAACGCAGCGGACACCAAGCGCCCGCCTCCAAGCGAGCCGCTGGCAGGCGAGGTGAGCAGCTCCTCTTCATCCATGACTGTCTCAGCGAGGAGGGGTAGTGCTGCTGGCCTCGGCAATATCTGAATCCTCACGCCGCGACAGATCGACAAGCTGCGGGTCAAGCTCGAACTGGCCAAGGACGAAATCGAGGCCCTCAAAGGTGGGGAACGGCAGCGCGAATGATTCCCTCGGCACGAACTGGTTTGCTCTGGAGTGTGCATGCCGACAGGACCCGCTGCTGTTGGGTCAAGCAGCTCGCAGAAATCCTTTACCCACCCACGCCCAATCCGAGGCAATCGGCCATGTCCACCAAGTTACTCGTTTTATTGAACACTGTTGCCGTCTGTCGCTCGCCAGTCACCAACCAGCTCTCCCTGCAAAACAAAGAGAAAGACATTGCGGCCTTTACCGAGATCATCGACCAAACGAGGGACACGTTCAAGCGCGACCTCGAGCGCATGCAGCAGCTTCTGCGGAGCAAATCTAGCGGCTGATGAGTTGCACCGAGCCGAAAAGTCAGATGCAGAGGACGACAGCTGTTAGTCTCGATGGCGATCGCAGTTTTCTGGCAGTAAATAGAGTCGCGGCTGCATCGGGGCCCGATATGCCGACAATCGCGAATAGCATCAGATAGTCCGGTTGCGTCTTGCAGGCATTAGCACGGCGAGCCATCGACGCACACGGCATCCGGAGACAGCGCCATCCGCCGAGCAGGCTCATCAAGACGCCACCGCCATATCCCATCCGACAAGCGGACAGACACAGGGAGGGTCGCCTCAAGCAAGCGAGCCCAGACAGAGGACAGTCCCCGGGGCCAGCGAGGAAGCCCGCCAAACCCCGCGTTGACAGGAACGCCCGGCTCACACCAAAGGAAAGAGAACCCTTCCAACGGGCTCGCCAGGCGTATGTCTCGGCAGCGCCTTCGGAGAATGGATTGAACTTGTTACATCATCTAGACAGATTATCAGGCCGCAGCAGGGGCCGACGGGCGGCGGAGGGGTCTCACCTGGCAGATCTTGGCGGACGGCAGGATGCCAGGTCGGGAGATTGGCCTGCAGATCAGCACGCAGATCGGATCTGGGTGCAAGCACGCATTTCGCCAGAATCGCAACGGCGAGCGGTTTTGTGGAAGCGAAGAAAACTGGCTCGAGCCGGTGTCACGCACGTGATGCGCTGGTTCCAGCCGGCAATGTTGGCTGGCGCCGTTCCCACGCCCGACAAGCACTCCCGGATTGGTCGGTTCGCCCGAAGCAGCATCAGAACGGCTCTGCCTTCTTCCGAGAACACCGATGCAACCGCGTGCTGAGGATATTTGCTGTCGCAGGCAGGGGGTACGCAGCGGACAGTCAGATAGTCATTCGGTAGGAGGGTGGAGGACTCTTTTTCCCTGTTACCTCCCCATCAGCCCATCAGCCCATCAGCCCATCAGCCTCACCCGCTCCAACAAGGGCAAGCCCATAACAGATAGATTACAAGTCAAGATGAACATCAAGGTGGTCCTCGTTGCAGTCATGGTCATTGCCTGCTCGGCTCTCGGTGAGTCTTTGCCAAACGCTCCATGGATAGGCAATTCTGGCGGTGTGCAGCGAGCTGGGGTCTGCCGTCTTTGATGGATCTGCATCGCGCTGAGACAAGTCAAGGCCGCTGACGATACCTTTGCGCTCAGTGCAAGCCGCACCGCCGCCGAACGACCCTCGGTACCAGTACATTTCCAACGGATATGGCTTCTACGTCGGTCCAATAATCCACAACTGACTGTGATGTATCTGGGCCGCGGCCTTGCTCTGCAAACCTGCGGCGACGATGATCCCGCCGCATCGGTCGCAAGATTAACGAGCCTTGTACCCAGCCCACAAAACTGCATCATGTGAACAGCATTTCCAATGGAGCGCATTTACAGGCAATCCAATAAAAAACGGGACACCCGGGTTTTTGACCATTCATCGAATATTTTGTTACCCAATGTTATCGCGCGCTGGCCATGACCATTCGCCGCTGGCACTCCGAGACCAGTGTGCAGGTCGATTGTGGAGACCGGAGAGCGACCGGCGGTCTTCACTCGGAGGCTGCCAAAGTGATCTGTTTTATTTCTTGTGGCTTTGCTTGACGCAAGCACAGCACATACTACATGTTCATGGAAACGGCTATATTGTCCCGTTTTTTTCTGAATAAAGTGTAAATGAACCACCCCGATGTACACAGCGGCTGCTGACCCACAGCCGGCCTCAAGGGCAGTGGGCAGCTCGACCCCTCGTTGTCTATACCCTTCGCTGTCTATACCCTTCGCTGTAATATACCTAACAACACTGGCCGTGTCCATAGCAGTGCCTTTCGAATATTACCTGCGCACTGGCAGCAATGCGCGTGCACTCGAAGAACCCCAGCTCCCGCTCACCAAGAGACACGCCGCTGAGCGCTACGATGCACAGATCGCCTACTGCCAATCAAACTTTGTCTGGCAGGGAGAAAGGGCGCACAAGGGGTTGGGCTGATTGCCCATCTCAGAACTGCGCCGGGTAGGTTTCATTGCACAAGCTTGTCAGATCCGAACGCCGGCTCTTATCTAGGTTGGATGCTTCAAGCAAGAGAAAGCACTCAAGCTCTGGGAGGGGGTGGATCCCGTGGAAGGACAAGCAAACAGGCCTCTATTATGGGCTGCCGCAGAGGCGAAAGGATTTTGGAAATCCTATGGCTGCTTCACTCACGGTGCAGTAAAGCGTGTCGTTCAGATTGCAGGCCAACACCTGGTCGAGAAACGCCCAAGCAAACAGAGTTGAGATTGGAACAGATCGCCAAATATTGAGCTCCGGCGCAGACCCACAGATCGGATCATCATGGCAGAGTTTGGGGCGACGGAGGAGAGGCGAAGACGCGGGCTGGTCAGGTGGGGGGATCGGCTGGTGAGATGCAGGAAATAGAGAATGGGGCAGATTGCAGCGGGCTGGGGGATGGAGTCTGGGCGCTGCCAAGGACAGTGGAGAAATGTGCTTCGAGCAGAAGGAGAGACCCTTGCAAACAAGACGCATTCATGGCTCTTGTTTGCTTCTCTGCAGAATGCGCATTCGTTTCAGGACACGGCGATGAGGAGAGGGAGAAAAAAGCGAATATAAAAGCAGCACCGGGGACGCCTGCCGTACTGGACATCATCGCACTCGCATCCATCGCATCCATCGCACTTGGTTCTAGTTGCAGTCAAAAATGTCTCTCAAGACTGTCATCATCGCCGTGTTCGTCATGGCTTGCTCAACCGCCACCCGTACGTCCTCATGCTGCATCGCTGCCCAACGCATGGCGCTGCATCGTTGTCGACACATGGGTACTGACACATGGACTGCTCTCTTGCCCATTGTAGTTGCCATTCCTCCTCCGCTTGGTCCCCCTGGCTGGGTTGCTATTCCCCCGTGGGTTACCACCTCGGCTCCCCCCAAGACCACGGATTACTACGGCCCCATGATCCACAACTAGACCGGCAGTGTAAGCATTGTCCTCACGATGGTCCATCCGACCGCAGTGTTGGAGGACAATGGCTGGCGCTGGGCTCTGATGCAGACTATTGTGATGATGTGCCATGGTGGTTCGATCTATCGATTGGATTTCTGACTCGTTGTGCTCTGAATCCCCGGCTCCAACCGCCACGATTCCGACTGCTCAAACCACAGTCCTGCAGCTACGCCTTGTGCGAAATGGAATGAGATTATCCCCATCCCGCTGCCCGATTTCACATTTCTTAGAAGTGAATATATTCATGTTTGTCATCTCGTCCAAGAGCACCACCGTTGGAATGACGATCTGCATGGATCCATCAGCGTGCTCGCTGGGGTCTTCTCGCTCGCTCGCCCTCGCCAAGCGAGAGCCCAAACTCCGCCCTCGGTTTCGGGGTTTTGGACCATGATTCGCCCCCCCCCAACCCCACACTTTCGACCAACACCGACCATCTCCACATCACTTGTTGTCTGCAAACCACGATGCCGCACGGCTGCCTCCGAAATTCAAAACCGGTCCTGATGGTCCTGGTGCTGGCGCTCGGTCTTGCCGCAGCCAAACCAGCGCTTGCCCGCAGCATCTCCTCGGCTCACCGCAACCCAGCCCTTGCTGTCCAGGATCTATCTGGCCACGAGTCCGGACCAACCCTCGGCGACACCATTACCGGGCAACACAGCATCGAGGACTGCAATGCACTGGATCCACGACCGGCTCCGCCGAGCAGCGTCCATGATTTGCGTCCGGACGACATCCGGGTCGTGGCGGCCCTGGGCGATAGGTGGGTTTTGCCATCGCCTCGATATCCGTGCTTGAAGAGCCGATATGGGGCCTCCTTCGCTGTTATTCTCGGCAGAACATTTGCGGAGATGACAGCGCTCCATCAACCGTGAGCGAGGATCGAGCAATCGATGGAATACTCAGCAATGTCCTTGGTATCGCCTTTGTCGATGGCAAACGGGAACCGTCCATGCCAGCATTACGGCTGGCTTTGGGGCCAAGGGACGCACATCCAAGAGCCCGATATCGCTCAAGACGATCTATGAAAACAGAGGAGTGAGCACAGCGATAGCACTGACGCTTCTGCGCATCTCTGGAGCGGCCCGAGACTGCTAATGGCGGCTTCGATAGCACCGCTACACCACACTGGGGGCGCAACAATGCGGGAATGGGTTGGGTGGCATCAGCGCCAATCAAAGGGATATGCTGACATGGATGCTCTGCCCTTGGGGACACTGGCTCTCGCAGGTATCGTTTTTCATCGGAGGCGATCCGGATGCCAAAACAGTGAGCCGGTTCATCCAACACTATCGGCCGTCGCTGGTGGGATACAGCCATGGCGACCACCTTGCCGAGCTTTGGTGAGCATGAAAAGTCGCAATGAGCGTCCACTTTGCTCTGAGGGCCACACATCCGAGTGCGCCAAGCAGAGTGCCGGAGTGGATACCAAGGTCAACGATCTGATGTGTGCCCGACACCGGCCTCCGCAGCTATGGACCGCTCTGTCCACCATATCAATACCATCGCCCAAACGACGAGCTCAATGCGGCGCAGAGTGGTGCCATGGTGATGAATCTGCATCAGGAGCTCGACCACCTTATCCAAGAAATGGAGCACAATGACGACATTGACATGGACCACGATTTCAAGGTGGGTAACTCATACTGCTGTTGCTGCCTGCACTGCTGAGGACTCGGATGACTGCCGCCGGAATGCGCTGATGGGTCACGGCCTCCAAACCTCCACAGCTGCTCAACATCTTCATCGGCAGCAACGATGCGTGCTTTGGGTGCGACTTGGCATCGGAAACGACATGGCTGTCGCCTGCCGTCTACGAAGAGCACATGCGGGCTTTGCTCGGCAAGATCCGGCGCAAGATTCCACGAACCATCGTCAATATTGTGCAGCAGTTCAACATTTCTCAGGTGGGCCAGGATGCGTCTCGCAATGGCAGAGATGCATCCCACAATATCGGAGACAGTGGGTGCGATGCTGGATACACCAATGCATGAATGCAATGATCTACTCGGCACCAAAGGCAAGGCAGAGCGCTTGGCGCTGGAAGTCGCCGAGTGTCAACTAAAGTACTTGTGCGAACAGGTCTGGGACCTGACTCACGGCAACGACTACTGCAATCAGCTGCGTGACGAAGGACGCACATTTGAGTGGTAAGCTTCCGTCGGATGGCAGACGACGCTGTCGGATGGTCTCGCACGTCTTCACCGAGTTCATGAACTATCCCCCCCCCTCCACATACAGCAAATGCGCATTCCTGCCTCTGGAGCTTGGGCAAGTCACCCGCAAGCGCATGGACAGCTTGGTCCAAAGCTATAATCGACGATTACTCACGATCTGGGAAGACTACCAAGCCGAGGTGCCCGACGAAGGATTCGCCCTTGTGCTGGATCCTGGATTCACACAGATCCGTCTGCGAGAATGGCCGATCGAAATGCTCAGCAACGTCGACTGCTTCCATCCGTCTGTGGCCGCCCATGAGCTGATGGCCGCCACCGTTTGGTATATGTTGGTCTGCTGTCATGTTCGCAGCAGTGCGCATTCATGGCTCGGTGCTGCGGGAACACGGCATCCGCCCATCGGCACCAGGACTGCTCGGGCCATGTTATTCGAGGGTCGCACCGGGTTGACCAGATCGACTTGATGCAGCAAATCGACTCAACGGGCTGACATTCGTGGGCGTTGCTATCTCCAGGAACAACTTGTATCGCAACTTTGCCAGCAAGCAGCGCCATGCGGACCCGAGCGTTCCGATGCCTATATTCTGCCCAGAAAACGAAAGCCGAATCCAGACACGCTGAATCCCTGTCGCTGTCGCCAGGAAGAGCCAGGAGGACATGGAGGAAGATGCACTTGACGCTACGGACAGAGAATATATTTGGGATATGTTGAGCAGCGCAGGACATCCAGGGCTCAGCGCTTGCTTGTCTGGAGAGCGGGCACATGGGTAGCCTTGGCTTCAAGGACTGTCGGAGTGGCTGTCCAGCGGAGCCAGAGGACCGGCGCCTTGGCATGATCAAGCGACCGTTCCGATGATGTTGTACTTTTTGCGGTAGAACTGCTCCCACTTGTCGAGGGTAGCTTGCTGCTCCTCGGAGAGACCGGAGCGATCGGGAATGCAGTCCTCAACCTTGACTGAGCTCAGCGCCAGAGCCTGCGTCGAACACATCGTGGCAACAAGCCCGCAGATAGTGGGGAATGGCGCATTGACATGGACAAGTCAGCATGGCATGATCGGACGGAGCACACAAGTCTGCGGCGAGCCAGGCACTCATATGGGACGACGACAACGAAAGCGAGAGGCCCGCATGGATACAAGCAGATCGGCCATCCGACGCTTACCCGGGATGCATCGCGGCCGGCAAAAACGTTGTAACCGCAGCCAGGAGCATACATGGCTCTCGACTTGCTGACATCGAAGACTGCGGTTGGCGATGGTCGGATCGTAGAATCGTCGGTCAGGGACACACCAGTGCAACGGCAGCCGATATCATGGCGCCCGGATTGAAGCAAAGGCCTGCAGCAAGTGCGGGTATGCATGCGGCCCTCTTCCGGACGAACCGGTCAAGGGAGCGTCAAGCAGGAAAGACTTACCGACGCCTTTGACAGCGACGTAGATGGGGTTCTCGGGGTTGCTTCCGTCGAACTGAGACAACTCCACAGCGGTGAAGGCACGATCTCCGTCGGGAAGCTTATCGGCACGCTCTTCAGAACTCATTTCAGGAACACTGTTGAGGCGATGTGGTCAGTCCGGACCAAGAAACGGTGGCGTTGATGGTTGGGGCCAACGAGAGGGATACAACTTGGCAGTATCGACAGACAGGCCTGTCCCCAGACACTTCTCTTCTGACACCCAGCGCTCCCTCCTAATCCTTCTCCAGCGGACCGCGCAGGCCTATGCACTTGCGTCTCTGTCGCATGGAGGGGGGGGTCTCACCTGGCTTCGTTGCCCATTGCTGCGGATGACGCTGGAAGCATCGGTCTGGAGACGGGTTTTGATGCCGCCCGATCTGACACGTGGCGGCTGGATCCGGCTGGATCCGGCTGGGCTGCGTCGCACAGGGCCGCACTCCAAATCGGGACGCATAGCCACAGCCAATGGGCGGGCAGAGCCACGGAAGCAAGAGAGCGCGGTGCGTGCGACACAGCGACAAAAGGAGCGTGGCTGGGGAGCGGAAACGCCAGCCTTGGGACGTGTGCGACCGCGACACAACACAACACAGCACAACACAACACAGCACAGCGCCACGCTGTTCTCTGTGTCGCCTGGTGCCCCTCTCCGCCTGGGATTGCTCTCTTTTTCGTTGGCAAGCCAGCCGGCCCGATCATGCTTTCGACTCTCCCTCGCCTGCACAAGCCAATCCCGCCATCTGATTGTCTCGATCTCCGCCAGCATAAGGACAAAATGCCTCGCCGGCCGCATCGCCAGGGATGGCAGCACTCCATCCGCCAGCTCCGGCAGCGCTTCCTGCAGCCGTCCTCGTCGCTGTCCTCGCTCGCAAAGTCGTTCGCAATGACCGTCGCCGATGGCTCGGCCGCCATTCTGCCAACCTCCAAGCTCGACCAGCATGCAAGCCACGCTTCCAAGGGCATCAGCGGAGTCGCTCTTTCGGTCCTGGCGGTCCTGCTCTCAGAGTGGCCACTGGCACTGATAATGATCTTTGGGGGTTGCTGCTCGACCGTTGTATCGCTGGAGGTTCTGATCAGGTAACAAGTCGTCAAGCACTGGGATGCGGTGCCTGGTTCACGATGCATTCGGTCGCATGTCATGGTGGCGTTGAGGAGCTCTCGCCACTCGCTGCTGCTGCCAAACCCCGACTCGGTGGACAGCGTGGGCTGCGTGGGCTGCGTCGATGGATTGTCCGGCATGCCACTCGCTCCGGCGTCCTGATTCCGCTTCACCCTTTCCCACAGAGACCACTCCGACAGCGTTGAGCTGATCACCTTTGCCCAGTTCACATTCATTTCGTTCATGGGACTGCTCAACAACATCCAGCGAACAAAGCCCGGCTCTGCCCTGCCGTACGAGCTTCAGACTCGCCATATCCCCCTGAAGCAATATGCAATCATGGTTTTGCTGTTCTTCATGTCAACCCTCACCGGCAACCAAGCGATGCGCTACCCGATTCCCATGCCGCTCAACATCATATTCCGTTCGGGCTCCTTGCTCGCCAACATGCTCGTTGGATGGATGTTTTTTTCACGGAGGTAGATCTTGCAGCCCGCTTGGGGAAGGAGGGCCACCAGGCATCGAATCATCTCTGCTCGGATCGACCTGCAGACCCGCTGACCACGCCCATGCAAACGGCATTTGCGTTCATTCAGATTCTCCTCGAAGCAAGTCTTTGCCATCTTCGTCGTCACCGTCGGCATCATCACCACGACGTTTGCATCATCCCACGCGTCTGCGGGTGCCGGTCCCGGCTTTGGCTTCAGCATATCCTTCCTCACCGGAATTGCCCTGATGGTCTTTTCCATCATCCTGTCGTGCCTGCTCGGGCAGGTGCAGCAAGCCACCTTTACGACCTATGGCAAGCACTGGCGCGAGTCACTGTTCTACACACACGCCCTTGCCCTGCCGGCGTTTGTGTTTGTCCTTCCCAGCATCCTCAAGAGCATCGACGACTTCAACCAAAGCCCATGGGTTGGCCTCCTGGAGTACTCCGAGCTCGAGACATTGACCCGTTGGAGCTGGATATGGCGGCTTCTGGCCATGGTTCGTCTCCCACGGATGTGGTTTTTCCTGATGGCAAGCACCGTCGCTCAGTGTGAGTACTCTTCAATATCTGCTTCCCATCGACCAAACCCATTTGCATGGTGCACGGCGTCTGGCAACAGCCAGCTTTGACCCCCAATGGACATATCAGGTCCACGGCTGACCCAATACCCGTCATTCTTGCTGCCCAAAGTCGTATGCATAGCCGGAGTGCAGAAGCTTTCTTCGATGACTTCCTCGGTGGCCGTCACACTGGTAGGCTGTCAGCCACTGCCCCGCTTGGACCTCAGATAGAGCGGATATGCGTTCCAACAAGTCCAGGGCGAGCGTTGTTGGCTCGAGCGCATGCCGTGCGATGTCAGCCAAAGGACAATAGTACGGCGTAGTGTGATTGATTTTAACCCTGTGCTATCAAATCCCTGTGCTCTTATCCATGACCCGACTGCGTCGGTCGCCGCGCTGGGAACACAGATACTAAGTGTTCGCAAGCTCGCGTCGCTGATCATCTCAATCTACGTGTTCAGCAATCCGTTCACCCTCCTGCACTGGCTTGGCGTCGCCAAGGTCATCATCGGAACGGGAATGTATATGGATCTGATCAAGATGCCATACCTGAGATTCTCGATGCTCCGGAGTCGGCCGCAGCTCGTCCATGCGTTCCCGGTCAAGGACTCTACAAATCGAAAGTCAGCCTGAGCAATGTGCGGCGCAATACCGGACATTACCAGACAATACCGCCCAGTGCCGAACCGTGACAACCACCCATATGGAACCCTGGAATGACCCCCCTCCTCACAGGGCTCTGCAAACCTGTCTGTTTGCTTTCCAAGACCTAGATCTGTGTCTTTCTGAATCTCAACCAATACGGCGACCGATCGTCCTCGTTGCCTGAAAACTGTAGCAGTATCGTGAATACAGCTCCTCCCAAATGTATTGTATCTCTGGGATATGTTCCTTCGATCCAAGAAGATGCACAGATCTGGGAGAGGGTGAATGGCGATTTGCCGAATGCATCTTGGCAGTGCAAACACAGTCAAAGCTCGTCTGTCGCCGACACTCAAGGCTGGGGGTTCCCGGACTCGTTTTGAAGAGCCCCTAAAGGTGCGTCAAACTGACTTTGGTTCGGAGCACTCTTTGTAAAGCTGGCCATCGACTGGTTGTTGTTCGTGCTGACCGCCAGCTTGTCGAGCATCGCAAAGACGGTGTTGTCGCGCTTGGAAGATCCTGGCCTTTGCAGCCCCGCGGCCGCTGTCTTGGCCTTGAGCACCGAATGTGCCCCGGATCGGGACTTGACGTCGGCATAGTTTTCCAGAAACATCTGGGCCGTTTCTTTGGAGCCAAACTCGAGTGTGTACACCATCTTGTTGCGTCGGAGCCGGACGCTGCGAGCCAGGGCCTTCTCCGAGTCCGAGTTCTCTGCCAGTTGACAGGGCTCGCACTCACACGATGAGAAGCGGAAGCTCGCCTGGATGGTTCCGTCCGCATCGGCCTCTCGAAACTCGATCAGGTCCAAGGTCGTGAACACCAGCACGTTCGAAGACACCCAGGCACCGCCAAACTTGAGCCCCTGCAGACCGCAGTCGTATGCATAGGCGAGGACGTTGGCTGCCACCATGCCCTGGCTTGAGATTGCAGAACGATTGTTGTCGGTTGGCGCCGAGTTTTGCGATGGCTTGTCGACCTCGCTTCGTTCGTTGTGGAAGGTTTGGACAAGTCTCACCCCAAAGAGGATGATCGGAACCAGGGACGAAATCACCACGATGACGCATCCAAGCATCACTCGGCCGACAGTGAAGAGGGCATCGGAGTTGACACTACCGGAGAGGATATACAGGATCGGCAAACACAGCAGGAGCGTGACAAATACCATGTAGACGCAGATGCCGATGACCTTGGACTCTTGGAAGCGCTTGTGGGCTCCCCGTGTGAGGAAGGCGACAGCAACGCATCCGATCATGACGAGCCCGTTCATGACGTAGAGCAGGATCTCGGGCACCACGGTGGGACCCGACGTGGCCGAGCACACCAAGGAATAGGATGTACCCACGATCTGAGCCATTGGATTCTCGACGGCCATCCAAGCAATGCAGATGATGATCTCGATGGCCACGATGATCGCTGTGCCGAGGATGAGTTTCCAGTCTGGGGTCTTGAAGACACGCATGCGCTTGTTGCCGAAGATCATGTATATGCGCAAGGACTTCATCAGCAGCATGCTGGTTGAGAGATTGAATGTGGTATGAGTGCGAGCGCAGCGAGATTCAGACGGGTGCCTCATCCAGCAGACACAATGGATCAACTCGCTGTAGTAAATCGATGCAATGAACAGTGTCGATGCAGTTGAACAGCGTCGATACAGAGAAGCAGTGCCGATGCAGTTGAATAGTGCCGATACAGTTGAATAGTGCCGATACAGATGATCTCCACATCGTGCCAAGTCCGTTGCTGGCAAGCTGAAAACCAATCTCACCTGAATACGGAGGAGAATGCCACGACCGGGAAGAACACCCGGCTGGAGCACACAACGCTGCTTGGTTGAGCCGAATAGAAGAGGGCGCCGAGCTGGCCGATAACTGAAGAGCACATGCAAAGTCAGTCGTCGCGCAGCTCGAGTCTCGTCTACAGACAAATCCACGAAACTTCCACAACCTGCATCAGAATCGATGGCAGCTGTTCACGGCGCACCGACTCCAAAGGACTCTCCAGACCAGACTTGCATCCGAGCACTCACTTGATCCAACCATGATGATGTAGCAGCAGTTGGGCGAGATGGCCTTGATGTTGGCCTTGTTTCTCCACAGCACCAACAGGGCAAAGATCCCAAAGTTGATGACTAAGGTGACCGTAAACAAGGCCACGACAGCGGCATTGCCAGAGTAGTCGCCAGTCACCAAGACGGCAAATGGCGAGGCTGGCTCAGAGCAGTCCAGACTTTGGTTGTTGTAGTATCCAACGTCGCAGACGCACTGGGTCACGGACGAGTCCTGGAAGGGTCCGTCGACGATGCAATATCCGTTCTTGCACGAATTGGCGCTGATGTAGGTCCCGTTGGCATCAAAATACGGATTACAGGGCGACGCAGGATCGTAGAGAGCCTTTCCATTGTGTGTGACGAGCTTGAGGGCATCAAATGCAAACTGGCGGATGCGGGCGTCGCCAAAGTGAACAAAGTTGTTCTGAGAGAAATATGTGCTGGTGGAGGGCGATGACGTTGATCTTGTGGAGGGTTGCTGTTGGAGCCGAGAGCAGAATGTGGATATCGGAGGGGCGATCGCCGCGTGGGAGAGAGTTGGTTCAGTAAAGCGATCAGCCAACGATAGGACATGCCAACAGAGTGTGGACCTGGGCCGTGCAGGCATCGAGAAGCATCAAAGTGCGCACAAGAAAGCAGTGATAGGGAAGTTGGAGGGGCAGCCAGATCAGCAGGCAAAGGGATTGTGATGACAGGGCAACATGATTGACTTGTCGCGATCAGCATGGGAGCAACCGCCCCAGAAATCGAGCCACAAAACTGGCGAGCCAGCGCACAATTCCAGCAGCAGTTGCACATGGGGAGTGCCATCGGACTGGACCCTTACCGCCTCGGTGCCGCCAAAGACCATCCAAAACAAGAAGCGCAATGTGGCTCGCATCTGCAGCTCGGTGATGTTGTAGAGCTGGGAGTCTTGCCGAAGGAACATGTACGTCGGGGCCATCAGCGGATAGGCGCCTGGCGTAGCCGAATCGATGTAAGTTGCCTGGAGGATGCTGCTGATGTTGTTTGTGAAATGAGAGACGGCCGAGATGTTGGCGGTGCTTGGGGTTGAAATGGCCACCTGTGCAGAGATGCGAGTGTCAAATGCACATCGGACGAGGCTGGGCTTCAGTCGACGCAGGAGGTACGATCGCCATTGCTCCATATCCCTGTATGATCGCTATAGCCCCGTCTTCTGGAACAAATGCACCAGGTGCTTACATTCAGACTCGCAATCGAAGGCGCCACGGTGTCACCGTTTCGGTTGATAATGCTGGCAATAGAATACAGACTCTGGCCCGGTGCGAGCGATGCCAGTGTATTGTAGCCATCGGCATAGTCGACATATCCGATCGTGTACGGAGCAACCTGGATGGCGTCCGAGAGTATGGTGTTCGATGCGGCGTAGAACGGCGGGTTGGCGATGCCCCAGGAGGCAATCGGGTACATTTGTGGAGATGGAAGTCGCAGGGTACGGTCGAATGAGTTCAGTGCGTACTGGAAGTTGGACGTTGTTCCGGAGTGGCCGCTCCGCACAATCGTCTGGATCGGGGCGCTGATGGTCAAGAGTGCTGGGTTGTTCTGGGCGAGTCTGGAGTCGTTCCAGAAGGCGATCTTGCCAGTGAAGATGTCGGCAACGTTCTGTCGGGTCAGTGTGAGATTGGTGATGTTGAGATGGTAGACAATGGCGATGCCGCTGTGGGAATGGAGGATACGGAGCGGATGGGTCAGGATATGCGATCACGACGAAGGGCGACCGGACGCTCTGGCCGCAGAGGCATCATGGCCCACGACACTTGCCTGATGACCGATGGAACAGGTATGAACTGGCCAGCGGTGTTGCCCGGTCCGACATAGGTGGTGTTGGAGAGGATGTTGTCGGATCCAGCCCAGGTCAGCCCGGAGGCACCAGCAGCCAAGGAGGTTCGACCGATACCTGAAGTACTTCCAGTGTATGCATAACTCCAATTCGGATCGTAAGCCGAGTACAACCCCGAAAGAGCAGTGTAGAGCTTGGCTGGGAACGTTGCGCCGACTCCTTGGATCGTCCGTCGGGTTTGAGCCATGCTCGCTGGATGTCGAGTCAGACGGAGGTTAGTGGCGGTCATCCAGAGCTGTTCGATGACGACCCGGGACCGACACAGGGCCCATCCGACGACCAGGCGGCCGCTGCTATTCGCATCTTCTGTCTTCCGTCTTCCGTCGCGGGAGGTGGCTCGATTACTTACTCTGTATCGACAGGTAGATCAGCAGAGCAGTCAATAGCGGTTGGCGGAAAGCGCTCGTTGGGCCCATCGGTGCTTCGATTCACAACAGTGGAGACTCGCTATCAATTTGGTCGCTGTGCAAGAGGCAGCGAGCAAAACGGTAAAGCTGGCCGAAGGAGCGAGCTAAATACCAGACTCTCTCCGGTGATTCTGCTCACGGGGACGACTCTGACCTTTCGGGCATAGCAAAGATCCAGAAACAATCTACGGTGCCCAGGCCCATTGTCCAGCACAGGGGCATGAATGGCAGGGCTCATGGTGTCCCTTCAATCAGCGATGACAATGCATGAATCGAGATGCCGAGGGCATTCTGCCTCGCTTGCTCAAGAACTAACGACCCGATCAGCACGTTGACCGAAGGCACACCCTCCTGCTTGCCATTGCTGACGCCGCTGTGATCGCATCCGCACAGATCGGCGTGAATGCTTCGTCGGCGCACGCATCCGCCAATACGCATGCGACGAGCCGGGCAGCCAAGAAAGCTCTGTGCGAGAAGGCACTCAATCTCGGGCTCTTGGGCGCGATCAGCTCGGATCGATGTGCATCAGACATCTCGCCTCAGCTATCACCACGCCGTCCCCCCTGCTTCCCAAATGAATGTCTCAGCAAGCGTCGCCTCTGACGAGGCCGCCATTGCTGCCCTTCTGGCCGATCCACTCCTGGCCGACGTCAAGATCAGCTTGGAGCCATCGCAGGCCCTTCAGTCCATCGCCGCGCTGGAGGATCTGATTGCAATCGAGCGCAACGAGGCATTCACGGTCCGAGTCGATCGCTCTCCGCTCGAACCCATTGGTCAGTGCTTTGCCAGCAACGTCTTATGCAGCGAGCTCGTTGTCTCGAATGCTTGAGGCTTGCCCGCCTCGCTCACGCCGCCCATACCGCTCCATCCGATCAGACCTGGTCGTCAGGCCATCGACGACCCTTGCCGATCTCAAGCGGCAATTCCAGACCAAGCTGGGCTCGCTCTTGTCGGATTCGATGGCCAGTACCACATCGGCAAGCGATTGTCCGGTCGAGACCCCGCGCAGGGCAACACGCCCGTCTGGACCGATATCCTGGAGATACACCTGGAGGAGCTATTTGTTCTATTCCAAACGACTGGGCAAGCTCCAAGACGACCACCAGAATCTCATTGCCTGGGGCCTGCAGTCAGGCGACGAGCTACGGTTCATGAAGAAGCTGCGGATGCGCAAGGCCAAGGCAAAGAAGCGCTGACAAGCGAGCATCTGGCGCTGCGAGCCGACATGGCTTCGAGTTTGCAGGACGCTCGAGCAATCAGCACTGAGAGAGATGTGTGCAAGTGGGCAGGTAGCCGCCGTCTATTCAGCAGCCGGGCAACACCCGAGCAATCGAAACATCGCAGCAATGCAAGGACGGGTCGCTGGTCGTTACCAATTCGGGCGGCCATGACGACCAGGAACCCGAGTGCGACCCGCCCATCATGCCAATATGAAACACAGATGCAAAACGAGGGATAGGAGGATGGAAGGAATGTGTCGCAGCCCGCTGTACTCGGACGAGCGCACGGGCCTCTAGAAGCACAGCAATACAGTAAGCTGGGTGTCCTGGCGACATCCAGGAAAGCAGCAGCTTTATCGGTGGCTCGCGCTGCCCATGCCTCGCTTGCCAGAGAACAAATGCTTGGGCATTTTGGTTCCGATGTGGCGATCGGCCTCGCCGGCCTTGGCCAGCTGGTTGCGCTCGCGTTGCGACTTTTTCTTGATGTCATCAGCCTTGGCTTTCTGCTCGACGGTGGCAATACCCATGGTGCTGCGGTCACGCACGACGCTGGTGGCCCGCTTCTTGGCAGCAACAACGGTTTGGTCTTCATCTGCAGGTCTCGACTCGGATCGTGCGCGCTTGCGGACGACACTGCGCGATCGGATCGAGTCCATGTCGGCCTGGATGCCTGTTTCCTTGAGGTGCTCCTCGAGGTCGTCGAGAGTCTGGATACAGAATCAGGGTCGTTAGAGGGCCCGGCCAACCATGCAATACTACGCAATTGCCCCCGCTCCACAAGTAGATAGAGTCGATACAACCCTGCAGCTCCATACACACGATGCAAGTGCAGCGCACTGACGCCCAGCCTCACCTTTGTCGACAGCTTGTGCTGAGGAATCTGGGGGCGGTTCTTGCCTTGCGCCTTCTTCTCGCGGTGCTCGATCAGAATGTACTTCTTCTTCTCCCGGATCACGTCCGCGGCCTCCCGGATCACCTCCTCGTCAGAGTCGAGCTCCTCAGGCTCCGATTCGTAGAAGCCCTCGGCGATCAGGCGCTCTTCTTCGCGCTCGAGAGCATCGAGCTTGGCTTCGATATCCGGGTCGATAAAGTCAGCAACGTTCTTGCCGTCCATGATCTCGGGAATAACATCCTGTTTCCAATCGTCGTCCTTGAGGAGGTAGTTGTCTGTCGAACCAAAGTCCATCGCATCAGTAACCAATCGCATCATGTTGGATGGCAGGTGCACATTGGCAAAACGGCTCGATCCTCGCAAATAGCCGCATCCACCAAGACTCACCCTTGAGGTTGACATTATAGACACCAGCGCCACCGTGTTCGGCCTCGATGTCTCTGGCAAGCTTGCGGCGGTTGGGGTCGTTGCGGTCGTACTTGACTCTGGACTTGGCCTCGTCCGGAATGAAGGCGGGGCGCTCCTGCAGACAGAGCAGGAATTGGAGATGAGAACAATATCGCCGAGAAGCCCTCTCAGCACTGCCAATCGAAGCACGACTGATGCACCGCACACTCCAAGAATAAAACCAGCCCTTACTCTGTCGTCGCGAGGCGTAGGTGTGGCCAGATGCAGCTTGTTGAGGACGCCGCTGACTTTGCTTCCCTTCAGCTTGGACTCGACGCGGGACTGGAGAAGGATGTCGCAAGCCTATATAGACAGCACCAGACGGTGAGTTGCCGAGTCCAAGAGTCACCAACGGCGACAGCGGAGTCCACAGAGCAGAAGCTGCTTCAAAGAGCGCCGCCAAGCTGGCTGATATGGACGAGACTTACTCGATTGCGAACATCCATAACGCCCTCCTCAGTCCAGCACGAGAGCTGCAGCATCTCGATCTCGTCTCGCTTGAGGATACCCTCGACCAGAGCCTTCTCCTTGGGCGGCAAGTTCTCGGGCTTCATGACATCGATTTTGTTGATGACGAGCACCGTGGGCTTGTTGGCAAAGAGGGGCTTGATGGCGTCGTATAGACTCACCTGGCATGCGCCGCGAAGGGAATGCGATATGAGAATACCATCAAATCAAGCTCGGCGTAGGCAGCGACGATGATGGTGTGCTTGGCACGCATACCTGCTCGGCGATGCTGTAACCGCACTGTTCCGACAGATCCAGGAAGAACATGACGCAGGCGCGGATGTGGGCCATGGCGGTGACGCTTTGCATCTCAATGGTGTTGCGCTGCTCCAGCGGATGATCCAGGATACCGGGCGTGTCGATGACCTGCCATCGGAGGTCACGGTAGTCCATGTGGCCAACGAAGAGCGACTTTGTGGTGAAGGCGTATGGCTGGACCTCGACCTCGGCCCGGGTAAGCTTGTTCATGAAGCTCGACTTTCCAACGTTGGGATATCCGCAGATCAGGAGCGTTCGGGTATTGGGGTCGATGGAAGGCAGACGAGCCAGATGCTGGCGGACCTGCTCCAGGTACGCCAAGCTGTCCTTTTGTCGCTTCATGATAGTCGCCATACTGCCAGCAAGAGGGCCGAATCGTTAGCGTGGTCTGCATTGTCTCGAGCCAGGCACGTCTGTGGCCAAATCGGTGTTGCCACAGCAGCCATCGAGGCAGCTGCATCGGTGCATCGCCGCTCGCAAGCGGTTGACATCCAGGTCCTGGTACTCACCGACCAAGAGCGGCTCGCTTGAGCTGCTTGCAGCGGAACAGCGAGTCACCGAACTTCAGGAGGCGCAGGTAGTCCTTGGCAACGTTGTCGATCAGGTGGCGAGCGGTGTTCATCTGGCCCAGGGCCAGCTTGTAGTGGTCGCGGTCATACAGGACGTTCATCAAATCGGCATAGAAGGGGTGGATTTCCTACAGGCATGGGGTGGTATGCGACTGTCAGGGCGGTGGTGACGAAACAGTGCCACAATGCAAAGAACAAGTTCGCTGGCGACCCGCACAGGCGGCTTCAGCTCCAACAGCAGCAGCGGGCTACCACAGGATGCAGCCCAGACGGTCCACACCACAGAGGGACATGTGGACCAGCAGTATGATGCAGCTGGAGGCGACGTCGTGCGCACAAGGAAGGACGGATTCTGCGCTTACATCCAGCTTGGGAAATTCGGTCAAGATGGCATTCAGCTTCTCGTCGAAGCAGTCCTGGGCAAACTTGACCTTTCGCATGTAGAACGAGCGAATGCGGGAGATTTGGAAGTTGGGGTGGACGACCGTGGGGGTCTTTCGCTGAATCTTGGACAGGATAATGTCCAGGAGATCAGGGCCCGAGGGCACGACCTGAATCTTCTTGAAGTTGTATATGGACATGCTGTGGGATATACCGGCAGGCTACACAGTTGGCCGTGTGGACGTTGCAGAGCAGAGCAGAGCGGGATGGCTCGGACGATGGCTGGGTGGCAGAGACGGCCGTGGGAGGAGTCACAGAAAGACTTGGGCTCGACGACAGACAAGCGGGCCTTCTGGAGCTGGAGACAGACACAATCGGCTGCTGCCTAATCAAGACCAAAGGACGTCTGGCCTGGTTACTGACGAAGGACGGCGGCTGGTCCTGCAACGGTGTCTGTTTTCTGGAATGCTGGCGGATGTCAAAAAAAAAAAGTCCTGTGCGACAGCGGAAAATGAAATTAATTCGGTGGCGAGAACAGAGAGCGCGGCGAGGACGCTCTCGCGAGCGGAGCGAGGACAGCCGTGTTGCGGTGTTGGGATGATGGAGCGATGGATGCGAATCGATGGATGCGAATCGATGGATGCGAATCGATGGATGCGGGATGTGCAGATTGCAGGATGTGCATTGCAAGGGCGAGCATTGCCATCCGTGAGCCAGCCAGGCTGCCACTCCAATCCTTGCAAAAACAACGGGCATTCCGCCACTTCAGATTCATCGATGGAGCCAACGAGTCGCCATTCAGATTCATCGAGGATGATGCATGTATATTCAGGATATGCCTCCCAATTGGTTTTGCAGTGCCCCCCCCCCAAACAAAATTGGAACGTAAGGGTTGAGGCACTTGGCTCTGGTCCAACTCTTCCGGGTGAAACGGCTTACAGTCCCGGGTCGAGTCGCATTCGGAATGGCGCCGGAATTCGTGTGCAAGCGACGTCGCTGGTGCAAGATTCGCCTCCGGTCCAAAGTACATCCATTCGGTATCGTCGGCTTAACCGTGTCGTCGTCCCTGGTTGCCGTAGCTTGAAAGCCGTTGGAGAGGGGAGTTTTGTCCGTGAGAGGCGTGCCGACGATAGCATGGCGCATCTGCAGGAAGTACTGCAGGGATCTTGTGCATCACCAGGCCGATATAGCTCCTGTCATGTCCTCCCGCACCATCGTGCGAGCCTCGAGACAGACAGACGGCGCCGAACACTTACTGCAGCAGCTTCTCGATCAGATCAACGTGGGTCAGAACCATTCTGCGGCAGCAGTACCGCTTGAGGCCAAGCTCATCCAGGGCCTCACACTCGCTGTAGTCCGACTGGAGCAGGGCCAGATAAGCGTCCCATTTGTTGCCAATGACCTTGCCGCAACTGTAGCCGAGGGAGGCGATAGATCAGCATTCAGCGCTCGAGCATCCAGCGATCCGCATGCGTCGCCGCCGAGCTGCCTCACGACTCGGCCCGGCTCAGCTAAGCTCGGCCCGGCTCGGGCAGATGCTCACCTGAAACAGCGCACAGGGATAATCATTGCTGCTCGTCGTCTTGCGCTGCTGGTGGATGGTCGTTGCTCCCTGCGATCCGGTCCAAAGTCCGCGCCAGAGCGAAGCGGCTGCTCGCACCAAGAAAAAACGCACATTGCGATCACGTGCGGACACTACCGGGCAGCCACGACCTGGCCAGTTCCCACGGAACAACAATCGCCCAGCATACTGCCCCCGGCGTCCATGCTCGCCGATGCATCTGTATTCGCCAGACACCACCGCACCAGGGCCCGACGAGTAGCATGCATCATCCATGTCCATCCACAGAGAATTATTCTGCCACGACTATTGCCGTAGGCATCTTGGTTGTCTGCATTGACACCGATAGCGACCAATCACAACCGGCATTGCCTCTGGAAGCTTGTTGGAAGACCCTGCATCGAAGCGTCCTTTCCAACACTGTCGAGATAGGTGCACCAAAGCTCGCGCTGCCGGGGTGCATTTGGTCGACGCAAATGCTCCGAAATCTCGAGCTGGCCCAGATGCACCACGCAGCTCATCGAACTGAGGTTGACCTCCGAAGCTTCTGTCTTGCGCTGTGAGCAAAGCCATCGAGATAGTGAGTTTGGATCAACCGCTGGCTCGTTCTGAAGGAAGGCACTGTTTATCTCCAGAGTTTATTCGGCTGACTAGTACCAGACCTGTACTTGTAATCCAACTCAAGCCACCGAACTTCTCGACCAGTTCCAGTCGGCAGATCGCCCACTATCTCGTCTCGCCGGGTCCCTGTCAAGAATCATCGCTGTCTGCTGTGCTTCAAAATACGCCGTGCCTCTGCTCCAGCTGTGTCACGGCCCCGTCTGCGACATTACTCCCAGAGCTGCACAGGCGTGGTCCACATCCTCGATCTGCGTACATCTCGTCACAGTCATGTCGCGAAACAGTACTTCGAAAAGCTTCCAGAGAAACAGTACCAGCGATGGATCTCGACTTCCGTCACTGAGAGCCTCTACTTCGTCACGCGAGCGCCGCCAGAGTGGCTCCAAGCGCAAAACGGAGGACCCAGCGGCACTGCCCCTGGTCGCCCACCGACAGAGCTCCGTTTCCATGACTCCGATGCGGGGAGGCAGCGTTACTACTCCCAGCGAGCCCAGGTTTCCGGACGAATCGACCCGTGCGCTACCAGCACTTGGTTCATCAACTCCAAACTCCAAAAGTGACTCTCCGACATACAAAGAGCCACCGCCTCCCCCCGGCCGTCGAAAGTCGAGCGTCTCCAAACTGCGCTCTCCAGCCATCGAGGGGCCTGCTCCACCAGGCTCCAAGGCAGCCGCCACCTCCGCCAAGATCGAACGGCGAGGAACCCTTGTCAAGATTGGCCTGCCTCCACCAAGCAGAACCAAATCCAAGAAAGACAAAAGGTCCGAGCTCAAATCCAAGGTCGAACCCCTGCCGGAGATCGTGCTGCCGCCGCCGACGCCCCCGTCGGCTAATCATCAGGTCGACATGTCCCTGCCCGGCGAGAAAGAAAAGGTGCTCAAAGCCATGGCCAAAATCTCGGGCCCAATTGTGCAGTATCTGCCCGACGGCATTCCAAAGTCGCTGCTGCGATGGCGCTACGTCTTGTATGTTGCTCTGAAGGTTCTGCAGTTCAAGACATACGACCCCAGGACCGATGCAGCGCCGACCTTTGAGGAGCTGAATATCAGCAACCGCATCTACGACGACGAGGTCTCGAACGCCCAAGCCTGTCGAGACATCACCGACATCATCGGGGCATTCAGGGTCACACGGGTCCTCAGCACACCGCCGTCGAACCGGGAAGAGAGAGAAATCGACTCGCTCGATGCCATCCTCGGCCGGTTCAAGGGCTTTGCTCGGTTCCCGCCAGCGGTAAGGCCTGTCGTGGGTTGACGGATTAGTTCATGTGGCGATGGGGGTAGCAGTGGAAGTGGTGCAATCTCTGCTTCGTCGCCCTTGATGTTAGTTGCAGCCTTGTCCAAGTTTTCTCTCTGTCTTGCTTGTTCCAGACTGACTGACTGATATCTGCCCGGTCACATGTGACAGACCCGCATGAAGCTCTACAGCGTAGCCTCCATCGTGAGCTATCCAAGAGGCACTGTCCTGATCCGGTCGGGCCTCAATGCAACCACCTGGTACACCATTCTCCTCGGCGAATGTGCTCAGTTTGCCCCGCCTTCGTCGGTCGAAGATGTCAGTACCGTCCGGATCTTGCAAAAGTACGAGGTTGGGGCCTCCATCGGCGATTTCGTCAACACCGGGCCACGCGAGATGCGCGGCGTCACAATTTCGTGCTTGATGCGGACCATCCTCATCAAGATCGAAAAGGCCGACTACATCACCGTCAGTCGGGACACAAAGTCGCTTGAGGCGTATCAGCTCGAATTCCTGGGGAGCGTCCCTGCCCTTTCCGATCTGTCCAAGCAAATGCTGATGCAGCTTGGTGCACGCAGGTGGGTGCCTCTGGGCTCTGGACTTGTCGACACCCTCGCTCAGTCGTCGGCAGCAAGCCCCATTCTCCTCTCTCAAGCTGGCTTTCGCTGCTTACTCGTCTATTTTTCATGTGTGCTTGGCTGCAGCGTCGTGCGGCGCTACCCCGGCGGATCCTTGATTCTCAAGGAGCACGAACCCAACGCCAATATCTACTTTGTCGTCCGCGGCGCATGTCGTGGTCTGCAGCAGCTCACCTTCTTGAAGAAACCAGGTCCCAAGCCCGCGCTGTTCAACCAAACGTACATGCTCGAAGCCTTCCACAACCAGCCCGTCGATGCGGAGAAGGACGAGATTGTGCGGGAGTTTGCCCTTGTCGCCGACATAACCGTTGGTCAGTTCTTCCCGCCGCTGATTCCTTCACAGGAGCTCAAGAAGCTCCGGAAGGCACGCAAACGAGAGGCTAGCTCGGCAAGGGCCACCCCCGAGGGACCCGAGGAAGGAAGCGCCCCGACATCTGCCTGGGCCATCCTCCAACAGTCCATCAACTCGATCAACTCCAGCCCCATCTCGGTCATGGCCAGCGAGGTTACCGAGTGCATCATCATCACCCGACAGGACTTTTTGGAAGTAACGACGCCAGAGACGGTCCGCAAAATGACCGAGCCCAAGGCATCGCCGCTGGACCAACCATTCGAGCTGATCATCGAAAAGTACATGGTTGCCTTTGGATGGAAGGAGAGCGTGCTCATGTTCAGCAAGGAGCGCATTCCGCCCTATGTCAAGTGCAAGCGTCGGCGCCGGCGCAACGAAAAGCCCAAGAAGGCTGTCATTGTCTACCGAGACGAGCAGGAGGCAAAGGAGCGCGAGTTGATCGTCAAGCTCACTCGATTGACCGAGGCCACTCCGCCGACTGATAACGACGGGCCCCGTCTCTCGGAGCTCCTGGACTCACAGCCACACCCAAAGGCCGTCTCGGGGCAAGCAAGCTCTGGAATGTAAAAGGGCGTCCAACTTCCTGGTGGCACTGGGCGCTTGCTCATGAAGCATTAGGCCGTGTGGAGAGCCACATCTGCGCTCAGAGCCCCAGCCACGCGATGCCCAACGCCGAGTGTCGGGCGAGTAGTTGTGTGCGATATTCAGAGAATACAGGGACGCCGTCCCATTTCAATCGAACATGTAGTCTGTAAATGTTTGCATTCAACAGGGTCGTTTGCAACAAAGGCTGATCATCCCGGCAGCCTCCAAGTCAAAACCGCGGGTCCTCCTCCGGCCTCCGGTCTTCGCAATCGACCCGTTGCGCGCCGCATTGACGCTACGATTCCACACGGCTATGGCCAGTGTGCGAGGTCTCAGGCGACAAATCGGTTGGTTGTTGATCAGCAAGCTGGTGTCTCGCCTTTCATTACATTGCCAGCAGATCGTCAAGCAACGGATCCCCTGTCGCCGACTGGCTTTCTGAAGCCGGAGCAGCCCGTGCAGTTGCGCGCGGGCCGGCCTTGCGGTGCGATGGCTGAAGAACGGCGTTGGCTGAGCAACAAAGCACAGTGTGGGATCGATAAATTGGTAAAAGTAGACCGGCGAATCATGTATCTGCGAGTATATCAGCCGACTCAGTGACACTGGCACGGCTGCCTCACCTTTTGTCCCGGGCTGGAGGGTTGAAGCCGAGAGAAGATCATCCAGTTCGCCAATAGAGGCATCTGGCAAATGCGGAGTTGGTAACCATAGCATCGCTGCAGCTGAGTGAGGAAGGCAGTGATTGCAACTTACCATGCTTATCGACTCGAGAACCTGAGGAAAGCAGCTCCTCGAGAAGATCAGAGTCGGCTTGACGCAAGATCGAAGAGAGACACAGTAGGTATGGTGGATCGAGGATGCAGAGAGTTGGGTGCAGAGCAGCATTAGGGAGTGGAGTGCAGATTCGACTATCAAGAGCGATCGGGGAGCCGATGTCTCGACGGGCCAACAAGCTTCACCAGTCGGACGAGCATCGAGCCAATTGATGACTTGGACTTACCATGACCAGAGGACGGCTGTGTCCGCAGGTACTTTTGCTTGAGTTGCTGCAGTGTGTCCTTGGATGCTGTCACATGGCTCTCCCAGGGTTCCAGCTCGATTGGATCTTCATGTGAATCAACCTCGTCGCCCTGCTCCAATCCCGGAAGCTAGTTAGCATGCTTGACTGCATCGCACACAGATAGAATTGATTCGGTCCAATAGCGACAGCAATGAGGATTCCAGACGGCAGGGGAAAAGATACGGCACCGTATGGACTGGCTCCATCCATCAGCACATGCAGCGGACCGACCTGATTGAGATTCGAGAGGGCCGACTTTAGCCGCGCATCGAGCGACTCCACTGGCTGCTGGCCCCGCACTTCGTGGTCCATGTGCAGCCAGCTTCCGGAATCCTGGCCGATGACAGGTTGTGAGTGAGGGCGGTCATGTCCGGTAAACTTGTGTGGCCTGCGATGTACGATCCGGACCAAGAATTGAGAGTCGTGCTCACCAGATCTGCCAGCTCGCCTTCGATATCTCGTTTCTTGCGGTTGCTGTAGAATGCCTTGGGATCAAAGTCCTTCTCTGTGCGTGGATAGCCCATTGGATAGATCGGTAGATAGTCCATTGGATAGTCAGCTCCACCATCACCTCCGGTAATGGCTCGACCAGATTCTCAACGTCGCTCGAGGCAAAGGCTGGTACATACGTGCCAGCTTTGCGATTTCTGCCAGATCCTCTTGCTCCTGCTTCAGCTGTTCCTGCGCTTGCAGCATTTCTGTCGAATACAATCAGCATCGTTCAGTGCCCTCCGCATTCCAAATCGAACATCATGCGAATGCGCCACCTTGGCCGAGCTAGATCCACCTTCTTCTGTGAGCACCTGCTCTTCGTAACGGAAGGCATTGCTTCCGAGTTGGCGGCGGTATCGTTCTTGGCCCTCTGGAAGGTAGATTTGATTGTGATCATCCAGTGTGAGCACCCAGCGTAAGTATCCAGTGTGGGCATCCAGTGTCAGTATCCAGTGTGAGCATCCAGTGTCAGTATTCAACGTGAGCAGCCTTTCTGATGGATTTGCACAATGTTGCGAACGCCGACCAGGTCCCTGTGCATCGGTGGCCGAGCCTCACCGTTCTTTCGGTTTCTCCTCAGAAGGGCAGGATTCACAGGTAACCCTCTAACCGAGCTCGCGGCCTCGCTCAGGCCATGTTCCTCTTGCTGGTCGTCATCGTCGTCATCGTCATCGTCGTTGTCGTCTCCATCGGCGTCGTTGGTGACTTGGCCGCTGCCCTCGTCCGCTGTGGCCGAGCGTCCTGCTGGCTTGCCGCTCGGCCCTCCAGGACCGCGGGGGGTCGCTGGGACGCCGTGCTTGGCCTTCCACCGCTTTGTGGCCTTGAGTTTGTGCTTGTCCAGCCGCATGCCGATGGTTGTTCTGCAGGGAGGAGGAGCTATTATGGGGACTGGGTTTGGTTGGGTGCACTATGAAAAAATTTCTTGTTAATAAAATGAGCGAGAACGAAAAAACGCGCTCTCGGAGCCACCTCGGTCGGCGAGAAGAGCAGTCTCTGGCGAGAGACCCCCGAGGGAAGGCGAGAAGCCTCTCGCCGTCACACACACACACACTTTGCACAAGGGAGTCAACCACCTCCCATCACCATCCCAAGAGGGATGGCAACCCCGAAGTGGACTGCCCAGAATATGGGCGACCCGGCATCCACTGTCGAAATGCACAAGGAACAGTGCGAGATACTTACAGTCTATCCAGAAAGAAACGGGACAGTCACTTTCTGGCTTCTGAAACCCGCTGACTGACTTGTAGGCCCAGCGGGTAGGCCATGGCATTGCACTCCTGTCTTCGTTGGCAATCTCTTTGTTTTGGTTGGTTTGGGAAGCACAGTCTTGAATACACCCGGTCGATCTCCATGGGCGATGATCGACTGGCATACCGAGATCATGTTCCTGGCTGCATTGATGTCTCGATCCCACAGCGTATGGCAGCTTGCACAGCTCCGGACAAAGTGTGGTTTCTCGATATCAAGATGCTCGACCTTCTCGAGTCGCTTGGCATCCCGGCAATGTGAGCACACCTGTGATGTGTTGAACTCGTTCACCGAGCACACATGGATCTTGGAGACGGATCGGTCTGGTGGTCGTCTCTGGTGGTGGTGGAACTGCTCAAAGTACTTGGCGAACCTGAGCCTCCTGGGACTGGATGCGTATCCCTTCCCCTGTTTCCAGGATGCATTCCCAAAGGCAATCACCACTTCGGTCTCCCTTGGTGCCTGGTCGATGACTTGCTTGCACATCTCGTGGACAGTGCGCTGTCGCTTGCTGTGGAGATCGAGTCGCTTGAATCGCCGTCGCCGGGTCAGGCTGAAGTACAGCTGTTTCTCCAGCATGTCTCCATCGAACACATGGCGAATGTATTGCAGGAAGGAAGCCAACCCAGGGATCTTGGGACTTGGTGTGGTGCTCATCCATTCCTGCAGACCAAGGGCCTTGTGGGTGCTCTGGATCCACTTGGTCGCCTGGGTGATGTCTTTCGCTTGCGGGGAGCCAACTGACGAGAAAATAGCGACGATGGCTGGTTCTGCCCTTGGGGAAGAAAGAATCTCCTCAAATCCAGCGCATTTTGGGCTGGCCGAGATACTACGCAGTGGCGTCCTTGATTCAGATCCAGAAACGCATCGCTCGCTCAATCAGTCGTGCGAAGACATCTTGTCAAGGTGAGTCTTGCCTGATAGCCAAACGATCATGTCATCTCGCTGACACACAGCCACGCTTGACTAGGTTTCCAACCAGAGAGATTCAGATGGTGGTGGTTCTTGTCCGCAATCGGAGTGGAGCTTCCAACAATGATCCAATTGGTCATTCCTCCACACCAATTGCCCACCACCACCGTCAATCGGCTCAAGGTGATACCAAATGCCGTCAACCGACCATGGCCGGATTCCAACTTTTGCTGCATCTTGGTCTACAGCGTGTATTCATATTCGAGATGAGCAGCCGTGAGGGGTCGGAAAAAATCGATAGTGGTGGTCAGCGATCCGATTCCGAAAGCCGACACGCTCTCGTCAGCCCTCGCCCGCTCTCCTGCTCTCGCCGAGAACGCCCAAGCCGCGCATGACAGGCACATGCCAAGGCTTCCCATCGAAACCCACATCGGCCAGGAGGCAGCCTCTCCTTCCATCTGCAAGCACCCTCCAAGCCAGGACCGGGCCGACAAGCCACCAGGCCGTGCCCAAGCTCTCCTCAGCACATCCACCGATTCCTCCCTTCCGTCTGCCGCAATGCCAGAATACATCGGAGCGATCGACCAAGGCACGAGCTCCTCGCGCTTCATGGTCTTTGCCCGCACCGGCGAGATCGTCTCCTCCCATCAAATCGAACATGACACCCATTTCTCGTCTCCCGGGTAAGCGCCTTCGTCTGACAATAGCCACCTCACCAGAAGACCACAGAGGAGAGTGCGTCAGATCATCCAAGTCTGGGCAGCGCGGCTGACATACCTCCACCGCGACCACTGCAATACCGACGGCGCCGTCCTGTCGCTGCAGGTGGGCCGAACATGATCCAGAGATGATCTTTACCAATGTCCAGGAGTGCATCCGCAAGACCGTCGAGAAGATGGTCCAGCAGGGCCTTGAGCCCCGTGATATCCGAGGTGACGGTCTCCGAATGTCGCCTTCTCAAATGCACCAACTGTCGATGAGTCGATCCTGGCCGGCTCCGTTGACTCACTCTGTCCGTTGCCTGATCTGCATCAACGACCGGACAACCCAGCCATTGGAATCACCAACCAGCGGGAGACTACGTGTGTCTGGGACAAGAGCACCGGGCGCCCCCTGCACAATGCCATCGGTAACTATCTCCATACTCGATACCCTCCCCCATCGACATGCATTCAGTTAGTAGCTCTGAGCTCGGTGACCGCCATGGAGACCAAGAGCATCGGGGCTATGTCCCTGGCCAGCCAATATCCATGCAGTTTGTCCCAGTGGCTTCACAAGTGATACGTGTTGAATCGTTTTGGGTTGGACAAGCCGCCAAGCTCGGACAGTTGTCGCTCTCATCAAACCAAGCACGAACTAACGACCTGCTCTGCTCCGGTTACCACCAGTCTGGCTCGACGTGCGCACTCGCGAGACAGTGGACTCGTTGATCCAGAAGACAGACTCAAAGAAAGCTGATCATTTCCTGGTATGAAGCCGTCGCTTCGTTTGGTCGCGATATGTTGCGGTACCCCATGTTCGTCCCTCGAGCCGCTCATCCGCTTGGCTCTCCGCCCACCAGACCGATTGCGGACTTCCCCTGGCCACCTATTTCAGCGCTGTGAAGCTGCGCTGGCTGCTCGACCATGTCCCAGAAGTCGCCAAGGCGCAGGAGGATGGCCGTCTCCAGGTCGGAACAGTGGACTCATGGCTGATCTACGTAAGTAGCCTGTTTCGTAGTCCCCAACGCTTCACATCCCGAGGACAGCGCACGACTGCCGGGCTCCACGCCGATTCTCATCTCCTTTGCCGGCTGTGCTGCGACAGAAACTAACGGGTGGGTGCTCCACCGGAGTCCATGTCACCGACGTGACCAACGCCAGCCGCACCATGCTCATGAATCTCAAGACGCTGCAGTGGGACGACGCACTCTGCAAGTACGTTGTCTATGAGCCCAGAGCGGCTCTCACTGATACCACCACGGCTCCTCAGCGGACCGGATCGGAGCTCGCTCATCGTTGTGGACGGAGATAATCTCACACGTGCCCAAATGCAGCTTCTTTGGAGTCGATAGGGCGGCTCTGCCCGAGATTCGCTCTTCTTCGGAAACCTATGGCGTTCTCGCCGATGGCCCGCTGAAAGGCTTGCCCGTTGCGGGATGTCTCGGGGACCAACAAGCTGCGCTCGTCGGGCAGCTGTGTATGAGTCCTGGCGAGGCCAAGAATACGTGAGTGTCATCATGTCGGAACCGACCTGGGCGAACCTGGGGGTGGATTGACTCGCCGTCCTGTATTGTCTCTCCCGCTCTCACTCACACCCGCTCCTTGCCGACGACACTCTAGATACGGCACCGGCTGCTTCATGCTCTTCAACACGGGCTCCACTCCAATCATTTCCAGGAACGGCCTCTTGACTACTGTGGGATACCAACTCGGCAAGACCGCTCCTGCCGTGTATGCATTGGAGGTGAGCCGGCACCAGAAGATGTCAGACAGCAGCCCGGTCCGCATGTGCTGCTGTGTCCATGGAGCGAGCCGTGGCCGCCGGAGCAACTTTGCTGATGCTGTATTTCTTGCGAACTTGCATCCGTAGGGCTCCATCGCGATCGCCGGTGCCGCCGTCAAGTGGCTGCGGGACAATCTGGGCATCATTCAGAGTGCTGAAGAGATCAGTAAGCCCTCGATAACGACGGAGCAGCAACGGCACTTGCGGGACTTGCACTGGCTCCAGCCCATCGATAGATGCTTTGCCGTGTCCGACTGACATGCCACTTCCTGGCCATGTCCTCTGGCAGATGTGCTGGCCTCCAACGTTTCCGATAGCGCTGGCGTCTATTTCGTCCCGGCGTTTTCCGGCCTCTTTGCTCCTCACTGGCGCCCTGATGCGCGAGGGTAATACTTTGCTGCTTCGGCTGTGCGCTCAAAGCCAACGATGGATGGATCTATTTTGAGATTGCCATGATGGCCGATCTCCATCTCCACTCTAACCGATCGTCCCCTCTTCGCCAGCTGCATAGTCGGACTGACTCAGTACTCGACCAAGGAGCACATTGCGCGGGCTGCACTCGAAGCCGTCTGTCTCCAGACCAAAGAGGTTCGCTCTCACTTGCCGGGCTGCCACGCTCAGGATCGTTTGAATCAGCGGCCCTCGAGGGTGCAGTCGTACTCGGCAAGCGCTGTTGATCCTGACCACTCGAGCCGTGCCCCACTCCTGATCTCCCGACAGATTCTCCTTGCAATGAACTCGGACAGTGGCCATCCACTCACCAGCCTCAAGGTTGATGGCGGACTCACCAACTCGGATCTGTGCATGCAAATCCAGGCCAACGTTATTGGAATCACCGTTGGTGAGCATCCGTGCGCACTTTTAGGGGACAGAGGAGCCTAGTGGGTCGCCGAGGCAGCTGCAGAGGCTGCAGTCGAGTGCTGGGTCGCCCAAGAATGACTGAGCCCAGGTCAGACACGAACGCAACTGATCCCATCGTGTGTTATCCAGAGCGGCCCAAGATGAGGGAAACGACGGCGCTGGGGGCAGCCCTCGCGGCCGGTCTGGCTGTTGGGGTATGGGCCTCGGTCGACGAGTTCCGAAGCAAGCAGTCGATCGATCGGTTCGAGTCCAAGAGCGACGAGCAGGGTATGTATCGGGGAGGTGTCCGGCAAACGTGGTGATGATGCGCGAAGGGATTGTACTCACTGCAGCATGTGGTTTGTTTCAGAGCGAGAGCGCATGTTCAACAAATGGAAGAAAGCCATCGAAAAAAGCCTGGGCTGGGAAGAATCCTGATGAGCGGGAGATGCCAGATCAACTGAGGGAGCGTCCGATCAACTGAGGGGATGCTTGTCCGGCTGAAGCGATGCTTGATCAGCTGGGTTCAGGGCCAAGCCCTCACGATGTGTCGGCTCATGGATCTCGTCGGATCGGTCTTTGACCGATCATCCGCGTTGTATCGATCATCCTCGTTGTATTGATCGTCCTAACGTCGGTCGGTCAGTTGACAATGATAGATGCATTTGTACTCCCCTCCCAACAGAGTCGGATTGCTCCTGCCCCATAACTCAGATTTGCTGCTATAGAAGCGCCAAGGGTTATTTGGCTCTGGTGTATCGTTTTTTGTCACCAAAGAGGAGGGCCATCGTTGGGACACCCGGGTCCCTCCTCCTCTTCTTAAATCGTGCGGCGTCGTCATCACGGTTGGGCTCTGGCCAATACAGGTCGGGCAAACCAAGGCCGAAAACGCACCTGGGTCAGTTTCGCCTCATGCAAGGTGTGAACCGGGCGATGAGCAGCTTGACAGATTGGCTGGCACGGAGATGATCGGGCGGGACGGGGATGAACTGGGCGATCCCGCGCGAGATCTGGGCAGAAGTGGTGGCAGGCGAGAAGCGGGAACGGCCTGGACTTGACTGGAATGGCTGCTGCTGCTGCTGCCCACCGACCTCCACTCATCGGTCCAGCGGTGCAACCCCCTTTAATCACACAAGATCCAAACACACCGGGCACCCCACGCAGAAACGGCAGTAGACCGCGGGACAGGAGGCACTGATCAGATAAATAGTAGTGCGATTACGATGGCCAAGAGCGACCCGAGAAAAACTGCATAGAGATTGTGCATTTCGTCAGAACAAACAGAGGGAGGGAGTGGATGGCTCGGCTACAGCAGGACGAAGCCGTCGTCGACCTCGTACTGGACCGACACCGATCGAACGCGGGTGTCGGCGCCAGTATCGGTGCCGGTGCCGGTGCCGGTCGAGATGGTGATCTTGGGCGGCGGACGGACAAAGCTCTCGCCGGACTGGCAGCCGTGGTCGGCGAACTGGAGCTGCTCCGTCGACGTTTCGACCGTAACCGAGATCTTGGGCACGGCGGCGGTGCCCTGAGGCCCGACACTGACGGACTTTGTGAGGCGGTCGGGCGTTTGGGTCGAGTGCGATTCGGCCATCTGGGTCTCGGTCTCGGTTGACCGCGAGACTGTGATCTTGGGCGGCAGCGTGGGAACGGCCAGCGGGATTCTCTCGAGAATGCGGGCCTCGGGCACGTAGAGCAGATCCGGATCGACGGGGCCGAGCTGGAGAGAGTGATGGAGAGCGGTGGAGTGATCCGTGGGAGTCAGCAGGCTCTCGCACTCTTCCTGCTTCTCGAGCTGTCGGATCCAGGACTCGCTGGTCTCGGAGACGTTATTCGAAGGGAGAGAGGTGTAAGGGATGTCGGCCGGATAGTTGGCGGCCTCATCAGCATCCGAGTCGCTGGTGTCGCTGTCAGCATCCTGGCCATCTTCATCCTCGCTGTCATCGTCATCGTTGGTCTCATCTTCGACAAAGAGGGAGTCGGTCACTTGCTCTTGGGCATCGACGAGCCGGACAGGTGTGCTGGCAAACTCGCTATCGCCATCGGTCCCGGCGACAGCGACGACAGTGTCATCGTCGCGGTAGGGGGCCCACAAGCCCAAGTGCTGGGCTGCGGTGCCGTGGACTGGTGTCGGAACGAGTGTGGGAACGGAACGTAAGTTGAGGCGGGGGTTCAGGTTATGCGATTGCATGCTGCCGTGGGCATGGAACTGGGAGGGCGAGGCACGAACCTTCAGGCACCACGATTTTGGCCTGGAGCTTGAAGACAGCCTCGCTGCGCTCGCAGAACCAGCGGACGGCCTCGATCCACTCGAGGTCGCTCTCGATCAGTACGAGCGAGCCCTCCTCGTCGACCCAGCTGAAGGCCAGCCGCGTGTGCATGGGCAAGTTGTAGAGGGCCTTGACGAGCTGGTCAAAGCTGCGGAACTGGGTCCGGCTGTCAGAGCCGTCGGGAATCGGCACCGAGAACCGGCGGCAGACCTGGTCCATCTGGTCAAAGAGAGTTGCAAGAGAGACGGATGTGCACAAGTGTCATTCAGGGCGGGGTCTGTGAGCGGCGGGAGGTGAAGATGCTCGAGATCCACGGACAGGTCAAGCACCAAATGGCCAGACTGTTACCTCGATCTTGAAGGGGACAGAGGCTCGGTGGGAGCGAATCTCCCGCTCGGTCTCCCAGGAAGCAGTGTCGAGGATGCCAATCATTGCGATGGGAGGGCGTGGGAAGACGGGTGGAGGCAGCGAGGGAAAGGTGCAGCAGAGTGGTGGTGGGGATGTACAGTCGAGCAGGATTGGGCTGGAGCGGCAGCAGCCCAACACAGGCAATGGGAGGGCGTGGGAAGACAGGCGATGGACGACGGACGACGAACGACGATAGTGTTGGCGACGGCGGCTGTACATATAGCCCGACGACACTCTATTTTTAGCCCCCCGGCGCTGGGCAAACGTGCAACATCAGGTGCTGGCGGGGAGCCAAGAACGCATCGACGAAAATAGGCCTGGGTCGCTGCTGACCATCCTGGTGGACACTACTGGTGGACATTGCTGGTGGACATTGCTGGTGGACATTGCTGGTAGTTATCGCTGGGTGGGTATCAGTACCGGCCCTTACCGCTGGATGTCGCTGCTGGCTACTGATCATCAATCAATCAACAACAATCCCTTTGGCCGCAACCACTGTCGAGCGTCGGCGCCTGCGATTCCTCATGCTTTATTCTGCGGAGAGCGGGTTGTGTGAGACAAGATCAGCCCCGGATGACCTTTCTCTTGATTTTTTGCTTTTTGGCACCCGATGGCGATGCAGCCGCTCCGGCTGGGGTCGCCGCCGTCGCCGACGACGAAGACGATGAAGCCTGAGGCACCACTGCTTCCAGGAAGCTCTTGGAGACTTGCGAGCGCGAGGCAGAGGCCACGTCCGACATGCGAGCATCGACGGCGAGCACGCGGGCCTGGGCGGCAGCATATCCCTGGGCAATCTCCGAGAGCAGCTTGATCTTGTTTGGAATCGCCGCCCGGACGGGATGGCCCTGGGGATCCTTGAGGCACACACGTAGTCGACCAAAGGCAAAGGGGTCGCGGGGATGTCGCTTGTCGTTTTCGACCATGCAGGGCAGGTTCAGGGCCTGGGCTGCCGCAAACATGTACACGATGGAGGGCTCGGCCACGGCCACGGCCTTGGGCACCCGTCGGCCCCCGGCCATGGATTTGTCGGCATCGATGTTGACGGGATATATCGAGACCCAGTTCTTGATCTCCTCGGCAGAGGGCTGTTGGAGCTGTTGCTGTTGCTGCTGCTGCTGTTGCAGGATCTGGGCACGGCGTGCAGAAACGGATGCAGACGGAACGAGGCTGGTTTCGGGCTCGTCCGATCCGTCGGCCAGCTGGAGCAGCGGGCCGTCCACATCCTGGATGGTCAGGTTACTGACCAGGTCGGTGGGAAGATCAAAGTCCATCTCGTCAATGTCCTCGTCGTCATCCTCGATGTATGCGGTTGAGCGGTCGGCCATGGCTGCGGGGCTGTCGGTTGGCGTGTCGGGGGGGAAAGGCGGATGGGAGGTTCAGGCGGCTCGAGCTCGATGTCGAGAGGTCGATGGACTCGATCGGGATCGAGGGACAGATGGGCGCAAGACGATCGATGCAGAGACGATCGATGCAAAGACGATCGAGGGGATCAATGGATGCAAGAGATCGGCGCAAAGGAGAGCCGATGCTGGCGGGGGAGCGAGAAGCCAGCGAGCATGGACCAGCAAGCCGCAGCCCGCACAGTCTGTGTGCCTGCTGCGCTCTCGCTGTCGACGCGCTGCTTCTCGCCGGCCTCTCGCTCTCGCCGGCTTTGGACTTTCTTTGCGGCGGCTCTGACGAGCACATTCGCTCTCTCACAAGTCCACCATGTTCGGAGGTATGTCGTTGCCGCGAAGGGTGCGGCCAGCACGGCGAGTCGATCGCTGAGTGGGGGGCGTTGTTTATTCGAGCCTCCGAGATCCACTGCGATGGCTGGATCGGCCTCAACACCGGCGTCGGTCTGTCCGTCTGGCGCGATGATCTACACCAAGATCGCTGTTCCTGCCGGCCGCATCATCGATTTCACTCCGTATCAGCGTACGGCCGGCCGACGATACGTGTTTCGACATTGGGACTCGCCGTCGGCCGACTGGGGCATGCAAGACCCGCACGATCTCCTCCCGGGTCGATCCCGCCAACCGATCGATTCCCTGACCCTCCCCTCTCTGTCTTCTCGCTCCGCGGCCACCCGCACAATCCGCCTCCCTCTTCTTCCAGCGCCATCATCGTCCGGAGGATTCCCGTTCGGCAGCGCTTCTGCGGCACAGCCCGCCGCTCCGGCCCTCGGCTTCGGTGCAGCAGCGGCAGCGACGCCTGCGTCGTCAGCACCCGGTGCCGGATTCGGCTTTGGAGGCGGGGCCATAGCCGCCCCGGCTGTCCCGTCCTTTGGAAGCTTTGGTCTGGGCGCATCGGCGGCTCAGACCCCGGCCACCTCGTCCTCGCTCTTTGGCGGCCTCGGAGCATCGACGGCGGCCCCGGCTCTTGGGGGCTTTGGATCTGTGCCCGCTGCAGCCTCAGCGCCGCTCTTTGGCTCGGCCGCCCCTGCGGCCGCTCCCACATCCGCATTCGGAGGATTCGGCACCGTCACAACGGCCCCGACCGCCGGTGGCTTCCCCAGCGCCGGAGGCGGCCTCTTTGGAAGCAGTGGCACTTCATTCGGCGGGGCTGCGGCTCCTGCAGTCGCACCCTTTGGTGGAGCCTCGCTCTTTGGAGCTGCCCAGGCTGCACCGTCCGCCCTCATTCCGCAGCAGCGTAAGCATCATTTCCGCTTCCGTTTCCGTTTCGTTCGGCGCATTCCTCGGCAGGGTCATGTTTTACTGCTCAAGGCTTCCACCCCGGGACCAGAGTCTTGTGAATCGAGAAGATTTGTGGCTACACCCAAGTCAAGATCGACTGGACCATGATTCGTTCGAGGGCGTCCCCGCCCATCGCTGTGGCTGACTGTATCCTGTTGGATATGCCTTCCTCACCTTCCGCCTCCACCACGACCCTCAGAACGTCCTGCGACGATCGAAGATGCGATTCAAGACATGATGAATGCTTGGGATCCGTCCAAGCCCCAGTGCCAGTTCAGAGTAGGGATGCCAGCTTTGCGAGGCTGACATGGCGAACGAGGCGACGACCAGACATGGGCATAGAATGCATGCTCTCCTGGAGCATGGCGTCGACCACGTGCCGACTCTTGCACGATTCTCATTCCTGAAACCCGCCCCATCGCTCCGTTTTTTATCAACGCATGTAGCACTACTTTTACAACCTGGTCCATCCCAGCGAAGCTGCCAGATACACACGGCCAGCCAACCATGACGAAGCCCTCTGGAACCAGGCTCAGAAGGACAACCCGGATCCAACGTGGTGCGTCCTATTGTCTTTGCCCTGGGGAGGGAAGAGGAGCTGGACCTTCGACGACAAGTCAATGTCGGTGTCTGTGGGAGTATGCAATCCCTTCCTCCCGACAACACCTCGGAATCATGGCAGCAAGTACTGACATGCCAATGCCCGCCCACTATGGCCGTGCTGGATCCAGCATGGTCCCGGTTCTGGCTGTTGGATTCGGGGATATCCAGAAGCGCATCGCGGAGCAGGAGAACGAATCGAATCGTCACCGTCAAGTGCTAGAAGTATGTAGCACGAATGGTCGAAAGTCGCTGTGGCGTGGGGGTTGGTGGCATACCAACGCTATCTAACGGCGATGCGTCCTCGTGGCAAAAATCGGATCGCATCCACCGCCTTCCCTTTCCGCCTTTCGCCGACGAATCGCATGCGACAGGATGCGCTGCGGCAGCTCAACAAGATCCAGGAAAACCACTACTTGGACATTACCGTCCGAATCGCAGACTACAAGCGGAAACACCGCGAGCTGGCGCATCGGCTGCTAAAGGTGCAGTAGCATATCAGCAAGTCTTTCTGGCTGAGGCTGGGGCTGTGGTCAGCCCTTCCAAGAGCCATGGTCGCGCCACTCACACCTGCGAACGTTTGGCTGCCGTGTGCTTTGATTCCCTGCTCCTGTCGCTCGCCGCCACGCCACATGGCCACCTTGCCGCCCTGTGTGCGTGCTCAGATCATGAGCAAAATCCAGATTGTCACCAACAAGGGCCAGTCGATCGGTGCCGAAGAAGAGGCACTGCGCACGCGGCTGGAGAGCATCAACCGCGAGTTCAAGCCGCCATCGCAGCTACGGGGACGGGTCAACGAGCAGTGGGCCCAGCTGCAGATGCTGAAGGAAAGCGGCAGGCTGGCAAGCGTGGCGGGCTCGGCGATGCCCGGACGGCCTGGGGAGTTTGAAGTGGTGGACGAGGAGAGTCTGCGCAAGATTTATGAGGTAAGAGGGGCAGCCTTGGCCGAATGTTGGATACCAAAGCGGGCTGGACACGCCGGCGATGCTGCGATACCCGAAATCAACGCATCTCCCTCGCTCGTATCATGTCTGCAATCCTCGCCAGGCTCTGTCGGAGACGCAGAAGGGATTGAACATCTTGATCCAAGTTGTCCAAGCAGACAAGAAGAACGCCGAGCTCATGAACAAGGGATATACCGACAACAGCTTTTCGAAGATGCCATAGCCGACCTTTCTTTCTCCTCACCAAACCTGGTTGGACGTGCAAGTCGATGGGACCCTGACACCACCATGCAGCGCCCACTTCTTCTGGCTGTTTTTCCCTCTGGCCTCCCCCCCCTCCCACCAACGCAAACGACATTCCTCACACACCTCTGCCTTGTCTGGGTGCCGCTGCCCGAGCTGCGCTACCCACTCCCCAATACAGATATTATGTCGGAAGCATCCGTTCTCTAGCCGGTGGAGGCTGTGCGATGGACTGGGGCGGTGCGATAGAATGATGTGATGCGATGGACTGATGTAGTAGTATAAAAGTAGTGGGCTGCTGATCCGCCGTGACGAGCAAAAGGAGCAAGTGGCAATCGACATGCATCGCTCATCGGGTAAGCGGGCCATCGGTATCTGGGAAATCGTCGTTGTGGAGCTGCGTTGACAGATATGAGCGATAGGACAGAACAAGAAATCAGAGTCTCGACACAGGCCATCAAGAACAGAGAAGACCCCGGTGCTGTACACAGTACAGGGTGCGGGATGGGAGCAGAGTCGCAAGCACAGCACGGCGCTGCCCTCGAGCGAATCCAGAGATACACACCGCCTCGGCAACCTCGATCCAGCGACTGAGGTTTATGGCCGGATGGGTGACTGGGTCGACTTGGTCATGGCCCCAGACGACAAACTCCTCAAAGATGCGTGTGGGTCGACTCAGATCAGGACCTGAGCTTGTATCGTCGCCCTCTGTGGGATGGGCATAGACGGTGCCTGAGAGTTGCGATGTGGATAGATAGATGGTGGGTGTGGGTGAGGAGATGGACTGAACGATCGATGAGATCTTGGAGTGGAATCATGGACGGGAAGATCGACAGGAATCATGGAGTGGAAGATCGACAGGAATCATGGAGTGGAAGATCGGCGAGATCATGGACGGAAATCATGGACGAGGCCACAAGCAGGTCATTGCCTGCACCTTTGTATCCTGGCGGCAGCTGGACAGTGCGGCCTCGAAGGGCTCTGCCCCGGAAAGACGACTCCCATTCTGCGGCTGGACAAGATATGCCGGCGTTAAGGAGTGCGACCCTGGATGTTGAGACCGACGGACAGGTTCTTGTCTCGTCATGGAGATAGCCATCCGATCAGGGATGCAGATCCCAGAGATCTGGGAGGAGATCGACAACGCAGCAGGCCAAAGGCAACGGGATCTGACGACAGCCGGACCGAGATGCTGGCGAGTCCCACTCACTCGAGGAGGCCGGGTGGTCGGTGCTTGGCCGAGGCGTAACGACAAAATACTGGTCAACCTTGGCTGGGCCAGAGTAGCCGATGCGACAGGGCAGCAGGTGGATGCGTGGGTGGCTCATGCGCAGGGGCGACTTGCGAGCGATGGTCAGGCGGGCGGTGTGTCAAGATGACGGTAGAAGGTGGCTCTGTCGGCGGGAGCAGGAGAGGGAACCCCAAGTGGTCCCTGGTGGAGGTCAAATGGTCTTTGGTCGGGATCAAGTGGTCTCTGACGCAAAGTCAAATGGTTTCCCCGTCGAGATCAAGTGGCCGCCGGTTCAGATCAAGCGGCTGCCTTTGGAGCCGAGCGGGTCGGCGAGGCGATCAGATGTCGTCTCTGGCCTTGCCTCGTCCCTCGCGCTGCTCCTCACATGCCCACCCTGGTCTGAAACATGCATCCTCCCGACAAACCTCTCCAGCAGGCCCAATGCCCCCACCCGCCAAACAAAGCCCGGCGAGTGCACCAGCAGGCTCGATGCGCTCCTTCAACCGGGCCAGACACCCAGACGAACCCAAGGCCGGGTCGTCCGGATGGCTGGGGCATGGGACCGGCAAAAGCCAGCCGCAGGCGACGCAGACGACGCAGCTGGGCCGAGTCCGCTGTCGATTCGTTGCACCGAGGGGCCGAGTGCTTGCTCTGGCCGGCCTGCTGACGACCTGAAAGCGATGCCGCACCGGTGCAAGAGTGGTGCTGCGAAAATGTGAAAGCGACTGCCGATTGGTGTCGAGGAGGGTGGGGGCTGGCGGGCCGGATCAATGGAGGAGGGCCGGGTGGCATGGCTCGGCTTGTCGAGCTCAGTCTCGAACGGCCTGGACAAGGAGCCGATGCCGAGGCATAGAAGGCGGCAGTGGCAGCGACGGTGCTGGCGGTCTGTCTTGGCGCCCAGATGGATCTGCATGGGGGAATGGCAGTCCAGGGCACAGCGAGGCGATGCATCCGAGCAGGTCCACAGCACCGCGATGTGCCGTTTTCCCGAACGGCCCTGGGACCAGCCGACCCGCCGGTTAAACCACCGAGCGGCAGACCAGTTCCGGCCCGGCTGCGAAAACGGATAGGACCTGGAACGGCCAGGCACAGAAGGCATCAAGGCCGTGCGGGGCGAGCGGCAGCGGTATGGACAAGCGAGAAGGGTGGAGCGAGAGCGGTGGGAGAGATCAAGTGATGTGACAGAGGCGCACGGGGAGGACTCTCCACGGCGGCCTTGGCGAGGGAGGAGAATCTGCCGGCCTGCGGGGACAGACCGAGATGGCCCCGTGAGAGCGGGTGGGTGAGTGGATGCGAACAAGCGGGAGTCGATACGATACGACATCCAAGCGATACGATACGACATTCAAGCGAGACGATACGACATTCAAGCGAGACGATACGATATCCAAGCGAGACCGAGTTTCGAACCCTCTAGATCGGCGCCGATCTGCGGCTTCTGGAGCGACCCCACCCTCCCTTGGCATCGGGCAACCCCTCCGAGCACAGCACTCAAGCGAGAGAGAGAAAAAAAAAGTAAAAGTGTAAATCACAATCACAAATCACAATCGCAAATCACAATCACAAATCACAATCGCATATCACAATCACATCCATCCATCAAACTGCACATCTCGCCCATTGCCGCTGCGTGTCACGCCGCTGACTGGACCGGCCTTGTCCTTCACCGCCACTGCTCCATACACCCGATTTTTTTTTCTGCGCTTGGCTCCATCACGCGGCCCATGCTCATGACGTTCTTATAAATATGCCTTTGGCCCTCGCGGCCAGATGATAAACCCCACGGAGACCCAGCGCTTCAGCAGCCACACTTGACTCTCATCCGCCTTGGTCCGCATACCCTCCTCTTGCCGCGCCGCCCAGCCCGAATCGCCTCAGCTCGAATCGCACCCACCCACCCGCATCGAATCGCATCGAATCGCATCGAATCGCATCGAATCGCTTCTACTGCACACCTCTTAGCTCGCACCTCGACCTGGATCCACCTACCTCGCCATCGTCCCAAATGGGCTGCTCCAGAAGTTACTTTGTTCAGCCTCGCATGCGAGCTCACTCTCGCAAGGCCGTCTCTGCCGACCCATCCTCGGTCTGCTCCAGCCTCACCCATGTCTCGCCCAAGACCAAGGCCATCCCAAACACCATTCCGGCCCGTACCTACCCCACCAACAGGAGCCCATCGCCCGTCTCGCTCGGCATCCTCAAGGCCCACGCCGACTTTGCCACCTTTGTCCTCTTCCGGATCGCCTACACCCCGACGGTCCGCCCGGCTCGCTCCCGAAGCGAGATTGTCTCGCTCCCGCATCTCGATCAGTTCCAGCAGTTCTCGCGCACGCTCTTCAACATGCTGGCCCAGTATCCCAAGCTCCGGCCGTTGTTTTCGCTGGCCTACTTTTATGCCGCCCAGTTCTGCAAGATGACCCGCCTGCAGCACCAGCAGAGCCTGGCCCAGCGTCCTCCTAGCCGCAACAGCACATCTGCCTCCATCTCTGGCTCCATCTCTCCGTCGCCGTCCTTGCCCGGATCCGATAGCCAGACCAGCCTCTGTCCCTCATCCAACTCCCAGGACGAGCTCGAGATCCTCCCCAACCAGCTCCTGTCCATCTTCCGCATCGCCCTCATTCTGGCCCAAAAGTTCCACAACGACCAGCGCTATTCGAACGACTCGTGGTCCCGCATCTTCGACATGCCTCTGCCGGTCCTCAACGAGATGGAGCGCAAGTTTCTCGCCGCTATCCAGTACACCCTCCACATCCGCCCGAGCACCTACGATAGCTGGCTCGTCGTCATCCACGAGCTGCGCCAGGAATACCATACTCGCATCCTCCACCGCGATTCGGCCGATTCCAGAGCTCCTCTCCCAATATCGACCTCGCCTCGAACCTCCTGCATTGCCGGCGACGCCGAGTGAGCTCTCCCAGCCTCAATCCCTGGATGGATCGAGCCCAGATGGCATCGTTCTTCATATGAACTGCTCTCATAATCCGGACGCCATCTCTCTCTCTCTCTCTCTCTCGGTCGACCACATCCAGCCAGGGCCATCTTTCCTGCAACATGCCGATTCCGCCATTGTTCAGCGACTCGATGTGCCCTCCCCCCAATTCGCATTTGGATCTCAAGCATTATTTCTTGCGATCCACCTTTATCCTCCTTGGTAATTTTTGTCCTTCAGTAATTTGCACGCACTGCGTTTTCCTCTCTGCCCATCCCTTTCCCCGTTAAGCATGCTCCCTTTGAGATCCACCCGTTGCCCCCAAGGCATTCCCTTTCTCTCTTGCACCTTATTCCCACCGTTATGGTTTCGTTATCCCCCGAATTGCTCCATTATCGGCCCTGTGGTTTGCCCTGCATTCTCCAGCATCCACTGTGAAAGCTCTCCTCCACTCCATTCACTTGCGATACCGTCTGCCGTTCCGACCCGCACCCTTGGCAATACCATCCCCTCGCCTCCGCTCGCCCAACCACGCTTGACTTCCAGCAGTGCCTTTCCCTATTCTGCCCGCTTCTGCATGCTACTTCATTCGCTCCATTCGACTTTATTCATCCGGCCCCCTGGCCCGCCAGCACTTGCATTCACGCACTGTATATATAACTTCACCGCTTTCCATACCCAAATCCATCGCTATTCTTGCATCTGCCATATCTGTCAACGCCTTCCTCTTCCAACCCCCCTCTCGCTACGGAAATGAACTGAACACGCTGAAGCCAGCTCCTCGCCTGGCCATCACCCAATTCTGACTGTCTTGTTCGGCTGGCCATCTCCAAATCTCATTCTATCTCATATCTGGCCATGTCCGAGTCTTGGCAAGCTCTCTCGTTGGACCCGCGGACACCTCATTCGTTCGCCCGATCGCATGTATCCAGGTGTCTGGTACATTGTACCCCATTTGCACCGCTCGGCGCCTCAGATCGGCAATGTATCCGACCGATGACCGATCGACTGATCAAGATCCGGCTCGATGGCACGTTTCCTGAATGCCGGTAACCGTCCATTGTACACACTCCTTTCCTGGGGGGGCACGTTTTCGCCTCTCCAACCAAGCACCACCTCATCCATTCGACCCAGCGGGCTTCTCGCTTGCGGGGACCGGCCGCTCTCACCCGACCTTGGACAACGACAACGACTCTATCCGCTGGACCTCATCGCCGCTGCTTGGATGCTTTCCTTTGCGACTTGGACCTCCTTTCTCCAGCAACGGCATTCCCTCCCTCGCTCTCGTTTGTTGGAACTCTCCCCCCCCCAAGGATGGTGGGAGGAGCGATTCATCTTTGTCAATATACAGAATGATGCCCATTTGCGTTCCTTCACATCAGCCACTCTCTGATGCTGACATCAAGTTGATCGGGTCGAGCGAGCTGCTTGCACACATTTCTCTTGCCATGCTTCTGCGGGCACCCGGGTCATCGTGAGTGTTCAGCAGAGAAAAGTCACCATCCATCCACCCCCAGAATGAGGGTTTCGTTGCGCCAGATTTGTCATCACTCGATCTTGCAGGCTCTATCGATCTGTCTAATTCCGGCACAGCCCGAGTCTCGTTGGGCATCTCCTTGGCGACCATCCGCAGCGACTCGATCTTTCGCCGTGGGGAGGCCTGTGCCGTGCTTGTTCGGCATCCGCATGATGCCTGGTCTGCCCCCCTGGTCGCGACCGCCTCCGACAGCCTCATTGGCCATGCCCTTGGCCAGCCGGATCTTCCCGGGTGCTCCAGACATGGGAACATCGGCTTGGTGGCTGCTGCCCAGCAAACACCCCATCCCTCCTCTTGCCCGGTTCTTTCTCCGTCTATTCCATCTCCACCTCCCCCCCCCCGAAACCTCGATCGGGCTTGATCCGGACTTATAATCCGAATCACCGTCCCCGCCTTCCATCGGCAAGGACTCGTGCATCGTCGCAAGAGCGGCACCGATCGTCTCTGGCGCCTCCGACGCTTTTCTCCGTTGCTGTGGACCTCGCCACCTTTCCCCCAAACTCGCCTCCCCCCCTTTCCAGCCCGCTCCAAGCCGCCTTTCCTCCTCGCTTGGCCCGCTAGCATCTGGATCTGCTGCCTGCCATGTCCTCGCCTGCTGGTGCTGGGGAATGCTATCAGCATCCGCTCGATCCCGAGTGCCTGCCTTCGACGTGAGTTGTGTTCTCAGTGCCTTCCATGGCTGCATCCCAGCTGTCGTCGCTGGGCTTGCTGGTGTCCTGCGTCGATCCAACCAGATACACCCCCCCCCACTGCAGCAATCTCGGCTCGAGGGTCTATTCTCCTGTCGTGGTCAAATGTCTCTAACCAAGCTCCTCTCTCCCTCCCGTCCGATTCCACCCTGCAGCAACGCCCTGTATCTGATCGCCCTGGCCATTCTCTGGGCCACATCCTTGCCATATCTCGCTGCGGTATGGCGGCTCAAGTCCAAGCGCCGCTTCGCCCATGGCTTTGGCTACGACGCCGTCCCAACGATCGTCACTGAGATCCTCCACGACCAAGAGTCGCCCCAGCTCGTGGGCAGCCCCGTCGACGACATCGATTTGGCCCCTGAGGAGTGGGTCGTCCCCGAGGCCTCCACCGACACCCAGCCCGACAACGAGCTCGACACCAGCGCAACGTACGGATACTGGATCGGAATGCTGCTGCTCCTGCTTGCTGTCGTGGTCGACTTCCAGTGGTCTTGGGTGTCGTTCTTTCACCTGTATCTTCGGAACGACGACGGCGGCAGTAGCGACGACAGCGGAGCAGGGTACTATGGTCTTTTGCAAACCGTCGCCTCGGCCCTGGGACCGTTCCTGCCTCTGCTCTACTCGGTAAGATGCTCTTGTCGGGCTATCCTGTCTGCCCAGCTGCGTATCGTTATCCCCGCCGGCCTCGCCCAACACGATCATGAGCTGGCGACAAGGAAAATGCACCGCAAATATGCACCACAGATATGCACCGCAAATATTCACCACAAATATGCACCGCATCGGCATACGGCATTCTTTGTCGAAACATGCAATCGTGCCGCTCCTCCGGCCGGGGTATCTACAGCGCCGGTCACTCGGTCCACTGATCCCGTCTGTTGCGTTCCCGATGATCATTTCCGCCTGCAGCTCTCGGTCACCCTGCTGTTCCATGTGGCTCGACAGCCCGAGCCCTCTGGTCCTGCCTACCGCCAAGAACACATCAAAGCCAGCATCCGCCCCTTGCTGATCAGCCTGTTCCTGAACGGCGTCTTCTCGGTCTCGATCCTGTGGCTCGAAAGGACTCGGCTCGCTCCTGCCCACAACACCAATGCCATCAGCCAGTTTGTCTACGTTCTTGTTGTGGCTGAGCTGGCCCTCAAAGCCCTGTGGACCGTCGATGCCCTCTGGGTCATTATCGGAACCAAGGTCAGGGACGTGTATATGTACGATCCCAAGGACCGCAAGGTAGGCTTGTGCAGGTTGGATCGGATCGTGTCTCGTTCGACTGTGTTGTAGTGATCTGGGTTGGAGATGGCCGCTATCGTGAACGTCCGGGCTCACCAGGAGCATCTTCCCTCCCCTTACATGTACTGCCCAACAGCGCTTCCAATCCCTTGAGGCTACCGCCGGCATGCTCTCCCGATACACCTTTGCCTGGTTCAATCCGATCATGAAGCAGGGCTCGGAGCGCACTGTGGAAGCCTCGGATATCTGGGCCTTGCGTCCTGCAGAAACCATCGACGACGTTATGGCAGAGTACAGCCGCATCCGCCTGACCAACCGCCTCCACGCGACGGCATCGTATGACTTCATGGAGGCCCCCAACGAGGACGAGGAGCTGGACGATGATGCCCCTGTGCCGTTCTTCTCCATCATGTGGAAGATTGTGCGCAAGCAGCTGATCACCCAGTTCTTGTTTATCGTTGGGTCATCCATCTTGTTTTTTGCGGGTACGCTGGAGGAATGCAGTGGGTCGATGAAGAAACGAGAGAGGAGGGGGGCGAATGTGTGCAGAAATGAGGCTGCACACCTATGCTTGGAGATGCAAACAGCCTTGGCAGAACTCCTCGGATCTGGATCACTCACAGATCCCATTTTGCTCGGTCGCCAACACAGGACCCTTCTTCCTCAATCGCATTCTCAACTGTCTCCAGAATGGCAACTGCCCAGACTGGCTGCCGTTCTTCTACGTCGGCACCCTCTTTGCCTTCACCGTGATCCGTATCCTCCTCGATAGCCGTGCCCAGTTGGTAAGGAGGCCCTGGAGGAGGGGGGGAGTGGAGAACGGAGGCTTGATGTCAATCCCGTGCGAGTTTACCTGCCAGTACTCCTCCTGTTCTCTCAATAGTATTCGGTTCCATATCGAGCCGCAGCTACACTCATATTTACCGTGTTGCTGTATTCCACAAACCCAGATCGCGCGACAAGTTGGAATCCGACTCCGCAACGTCTTGACAGGCTTGGTTGTATGTAGTCCCAGTCTCGAGTTCAGCAGAAGCAGCAGTAGAAGGGGGGAGAGAGGGAGGTCCTATAATTTGCATCGTGTGCTGCTGGCCTTGCATTCTTCAGCACAACACAGATAGCGCTGTCGATTGCTACCTGCTGCCTACATGCCGCCAAGGTGGCAAGCGACTCGCTCACTGTATTCCCGCCTCACTCTCACTCTCACTCTCACTTTCAGTACCAAAAAGCACTGCATCGTGTCCCGCGTATGAGCGTCGATGATGTCACCGGCAAAACCTCCGCAGCTACCACTGTCGGCAAGATCGTCAACCTGCTTGCTGTCGATGCCAGCAAGATTGGAGACTACCTCGGATTCGTCTCGATGGTATGTATGGTTTCTCGCGTATCGGCTTGGTTGGAGAAGGGGGTGGAATGAAATCACTCCTCCCCACCTCCGACAATGACACTGCCTCGGTATCGCCCAATCAAGCACTGCCGTCGCTCCGATAAGCTGACACTCGTGAATCGCCTTACCTTCTTTCGGACGGGGTCTGCCACAGCCGATTATTGCTGCAATCCAACTCGTCGTCTGCGTCGTTGCGCTGTATCAGCTCCTTGGCTGGTCGTCTCTGGCGGGCCTGGGCGCCATGGTCGTCTTGATGTGTGGTGGAGCCCCGATCACATACTACTTCAAGAACATCATGACGACGCTCATGAACAGCAATGATGTGCGCTCCAACGCCGTCAACGAAATGCTGCAGGGCATCCGCATTATCAAATTCTTTGCCTGGGAGAAGCAGTTTGAGGACAAGATCACGGCCCTGCGCGAGAATGAGATGCGCAATCGATGGAAGCTTGGAGTTATGGTGAGTCGGAGCCGACAGCTGGACGCTGGATCATATCCCGATGGCGGGGCATTGAGGATGTGCTGGGCATGGACGGTGAGACAGCATTCTGCAGCGTTCAGCTGTGGTGCTTGCTGCATCGCATTCGCGATTTTGCCCTCCCTGCTGCTTACGCTCATACACACGCTTTCTTTTCAGAATATCCTCTATCGTGTGGTCTGGTACTCGGCGCCCCTCAGTGTGTCGCTTGTGACTTTTATCGCCTTCACCAAGATCGCTGGCCAGGAGCTCACGGCCACGATCGCGTTCACGGCCCTGTCGCTCTTCAAGTTGCTGCAGATTCCGCTTCAGCAACTACCAGACATGATCATCCTGTTGATGGACAGCTGGGTCTCGTGGAAACGCATCCGCGACTTTTTGGGCGAGGAGGAGCTCGAGAAGTACCGCAGTGAGTTTGATCCGGACCACAGCCATGGCCATGAACGACCCTCGATTGCGCTCAGACATGATGCGCGCTTCACCTGGCGTCCGCTCGGCGCACCTGCGTCGCAGAGCGCCGGACCAGGCTCTGCAGCGGCTGCTACTACTGCTTCCAAGTGGTTTGGAATCAAAGAGTTCTGGAACCGCCTGCGCGGTGTGGTGGCTGCTCCGGTGACTGCATCTCCTCCGTGCTTTGAGCTTGTTGACATCAACATTGAGTTCCCGCACGACAAGCTCTCGGTAGTCTGTGGCCCGACTGGATGTGGCAAAACATCCACCATCTTGGCTCTCTTGGGTGGTGCGTAGTCTGAGCGCTGGACCTCTGCAGTTTGCTCGATACCACTGGATGTTGCTGTGTGCCGAATGTGGCTGGGATCGATCTGGGTTTCTCTCGCGACGGGCTTTACTCAGCTAACACTAGATCTCCCGCTCTCCCGCTCTCGACTCTCCCCTCCCCTCCTCCCCCCCGAACACCAAACTATTCACAGAGATGCATCGCGTGCATGGCGTCCGCAAGTTGCCCGCGCAGACCCCCGTCGCCTACGTGGCCCAGCAAGCCTGGCTCATGAATGCCACCATCCGAGACAACATCACTTTTGGCGAGCCTTGGGATGCCGAAAAGTACCGCCGGGTTATCCACGCCTGCAGTCTGGTCAAGGACTTTGAGATTCTCGAGGGCGGCGACATGACCGAAGTCGGAGAAAAGGGCATCAACCTGAGCGGCGGCCAAAAGCAGAGAATTGCACTGGGTAAGCAGCGACTTTGGGCCAGTGTCGAGAACGAGACAGCGGCGTCGCTCTATCGGGAAGCACCGTCAACTGCACGAGTCGCTAATCGCACACATCCCCACAGCCCGTGCCGCCTACAGCAGCTCACCCGTCATCGTCATGGACGATCCGCTCTCGGCCGTCGATGCCCCGACCGCGCGCCACCTCTATCTGCACTGCATCATGGGCTTGCTGAGGGGCCGCACGCGAATCCTGGTCACCAACGCCATCGGCCTGGCGATTCCCGGTGCAGACCATGTGGTCATTCTGAATGAAGGCAGAGTGGAGATCCAGGGAACCGTCGAGCAGATCCTCAGCCACATCCCCAGTCAAGCCAACCCCTTCCTCGACAGTCTCTTGGAGCTGAAGACCGCCGTGCTTTCGGAGCGCGAGGCCTGGCTGGCGTTCCAGTACACCGAGCACCGCTTCGAGAGCCCTGCCGAGACCCTGGACACCATCAGCGCCGACAAGGAGCGACAGACAAAGTCCAAGCTGACCAACGAAGAAGAGGTTGCCATCGGCAAGGTCGACTATTCGGTCTACAAGCTGTACTTCCGAGTTTCGGGTGGATACGTTGTCTTTGCCATTCTCATGTTGGGCTACTTTGCCAACCAGGCTTCTGGCGTCTTCCAGGACGTTTGGGTGCGCTGGTGGAGCGAGGCCTACACGAACGAGTCCTTCTCCGCGCTCTCTTCGGCAGCCTCGGCTCTGCCGGTGCCATTCTTGGACATGGACGAGAGCTCGCACGCTCTGTCGTCGTTCCTGTCCCGGGCTCAGGCCTTTGTTCTCTCCAACCGAGCCACTATCACCAGCGCCAGCGCCAGTCTCGCCTCGGTCGGGTCGTTCAGGCCCATTGAAAACCTGGACTTTTATCTGATCGGCTACTTCTTGATCGGCGTCACAACCATGTTTGCGATCACCTGCCGCCTGGCGCTCCACTACTGGGCCCAGATCAAGGCCTCGCGAACCCTGCACCACTTGCTGCTGCTCAGGATCCTCAAGGCTCCGATTCGATTCTTTGAAGTCACCCCGATCGGCCGCATCCTGAACCGCGTAAGCCACTATTGGATATCTATCGGTGTGGAGAGTCTGTTGATCGGCGCAGTTGCCCAGGAGTGCCCCGAGATCGCCAGCGATCCGGATGGTCCCTGACATTTCCGCAAAGTCGACACACCGACACACGGCCGATCGACACATGACTGACACATGGGCTCGCTTCTGCTCTTCTTGGACCGCCGCTCTCGTGATTGCGCGTCTGTCGATCTGACGGATCCCGGTTGCCGTGTGTCTTTCCAGTTCACCAAGGACATGGTGTCGGTTGACGTTGAGCTCAGTCTCTGGACAGGCGGCGTCATGTTTTACGTCGTCTATCTCTTCTGTGTCTTGGTGGCCGTCGGACTCGCCATTCCAAGCATCTTCATATCTCTGATTCCTATCGGTAGTGTATCCATCCTGGCCGCATCGTGAACTATCGCTGTCGTTGCTTTGGAGCACAGTGGTTGTGGGGTTCAAAGACTCACGCATGCAGGCCACTCTCCCTAGTTTACATCTACTACAAGATCGCCAAGTACTACATCCGCACCTCGCGCTGCCTGAAGCGTCTGGACTCGGTCTCCAAGTCGCCGATCATGTCATACTTTAGCGAGACTCTCAGGTGAGACCCCAGCGGCACCCTTCCCGAGCATCCCGGCGTACGCTAGTCATGTGCTACGGTGCTCTTGCTGTCCACCTCGGAGATGGCACCGTGTAGGAGAGAGAGCAAGTCGGTAAGGTCACTTTGCTGGTCTGACTCGCACGATCTTCTTGGTCCATCCAACATCTCGTCTGCTTTCGCACCCACTATTGCCGCCATGGCAACAGCGGCGTGTCCACCATCCGCTCGTTCCGCAGCGAGGTGCGATTCAGCAAAGAGTTCAGCTCGCGAGTCGAAGCCTTCAACCGCGCCAACTACTTCCTGGCCATCTCCAACTTGTGGCTCGCGGTGCGCATCCAAGGCGTTGCTGCCCTGATTGTGCTGGCTGTGGGTGTCTCTGTGCTCTCGGCCGGACTCGATGCCAGTCTCGTGGGCCTCTGTCTCAACTTTGCACTCACAGTGACGGATGCACTCACGGTAGGTGTCAGCATGGTGCATGGTGCATGGTGCATGGCCGCCTGAGTCGAGGTCTGGTGTCAACACAACGAATTTTCGGCGATGTGGACGCGATCAGCGATACAGGTTCATGCTCACCACCTCCCCCCCCCGCCGCTCTTTACAGAACCTGGTGCGCGCGCAAGCCGGCTTGGAAATGTCCATGAACAGCCTGGAGCGGCTGCAGGAGTACATGGTCATTGACCAAGAAGCCCCTGCCATCATTCCCAACAACCGCACGTCCCCCTCGGTAAGGATCGCTCGTCGTGCTTGCGGCAGACCTTCGAGTCGTCGTCGCCTCACTCGTTCCGCACGGACTGACTGGCTGACCAACTGGCTGGCTGACTGACTGACTGACTGACTGGCTGACTGACTGGCCGGCTCTTCGTCGGTCATGGTTTGCTTCCTCACAGTGGCCCGAGCACGGCGCCGTCTCGATCCAACACTTGGTTATGAAGTATGCCGTCGATGGTCCTCCCGTCTTGGACGACATCAACCTGATGATCAGCGCCAAAGAGAAGGTCGGAATCGTCGGACGCACCGGTGCTGGCAAGGTAGGCTGGCTGACTTCTATGAGTCGGCGAATTCTCTCAGGATGTCGGTAGCGAGGCAGCGAGGTAGCGAGGCAGCGAGGTAGCGAGGCAGCGAGGTAGCAAGACAGCGAGGCAGCGAGGCAGCGGACGGCTAACTGCTGACTGTTTACACCCCTCCTAGTCCACACTTTCGCTGGCTTTCTTCCGGTTTATGGAGCCTGTTTCGGGCACGATCGTCATCGATGGGGTCGACATTCGCAAGATTGGCCTCGCGGACCTGCGCTCGTCGCTCACCATCATCCCGCAGGATCCCGTCCTGTTCGCTGGAACCATCCGCACCAACCTCGATCCCTTCAGCACGCTTACGGACGATGTTCTCTGGGAGGCCCTCAAGCGCGCCCACCTTGTCGACCCCGAGTCAGCCCATGGCTCGCGAGTGCAATCGCCGGTGCCGACCGATGCACCTGAGCCAGAAGCCAAGTTCAACTTCAGTCTCGACACCACCATCACGGAGGGCGGCGGCAACATCTCGCAGGGCCAGAGGCAGCTACTGTGTTTGGCTCGTGCTCTGGCCAAGAAGAGCCGCATCGTGATTCTGGACGAGGTAAAGATGCAGCGGCCGACGACTCTCTGTGTGATGCGTCTATCAGCCCTGTCCAACTCGAGCTGACCTTGTCTCGTTACCGCACCCTGCGAATCGGGATGCTCCAACAATCAGGCCACGGCGAGCGTTGACACCGAAACTGACCGACGCATCCAAGAAACCATCCGCGCTGAGCTGTCGGACGCAACTATCCTGACAATTGCCCACCGTCTGCGAACTGTCATGGACTACGTAAGTCACGAATTTTCTGCGGCGCGGGTCGGGGCGATACAATTGTTGCGAGATACGCCGGATTGGGCGGAGCCTCCAGAGCCTGGCATCGTCGCTGTAGCTTTGGGAACACTTTGAGCTCGTGCTGACGCTCCCATCCGCAAATCGCCATGGCGACTCCTTCAGGACAAGATTCTCGTCCTCGATCACGGCAAGGTCAAGGAGTGGGGCACACCGCTCGAGCTGATCGAGCGCAAAGGCGGTAGCGTCTTCAGGAGCATGTGCGAGGAGACTGGCGAGCTCAACGAGTTGATCGAGATTGCCCAGAGACAGCGATTCAACTAGGAGATCGGCCAAGCAGCGCGAATCAGCTCTGGAGTGACCCCCATTGATCCTCGGTGATTTGGTGGTCCTGCATCCGGCTTTCATCGGACGGCTGCGCCTGGAGTCTCCCAGGAGTCCCTCAGACATGCGATTACTTGCTGGATTGTGTCGGCCAGCCACTCTCCATCCCCTTCCAGAGAGGATCCGCCTGTAGTGGATCCAGAGCAGATCGACTTGCGCTGGACTGCCCATGGTCTCTTGATCTTGATCGTCCCATCATGTTTTCAATACAAGTCCCTCCGACTCCAACGCACGTTCAACACGACCACGGCTCATGGCAAGCCGCTGGCATCCTTCCTCCCTCTCTTCCTCCCGTGGCAGCGATAGTGCCCCGGGACAGCCGTTGAGGCCTGGACCGCAATTGAGCGAATCTTCATCAAGAGGAGCCACGGCAAATTCGCTCAGTCCCGAGTTTCAGCTGGCGCGTGGATACAGTAGCGGACGACGTCAATTTCTCCGTTGCAATCGACCCACGATGGTGGAAAGGGCAGGGTTCGCTTTTTTTGGCTGGGCGAAAAGCGTGAGCTTGGCAGCCGTCGACGTCAGTCTCTGATCGCATTGATGATGTGCGGGCTGCCTCACAAGGCCAGGCAGTTCCTGTGTAGTGAGTGAATCAGGCTCTGCCCCGGGGCCGGCGAGAGGGAGAGGAGAGCGAGTCGCATCGGATCTTTTTTTTTGACGACTGGCTTTCCTCTTCATCTTGGCCATCTTGTTTGTATCCTCTCAGCCGTGCGGCCGTCCGAGTCCCACGTCTGTTCCCGGCAGCTCCTCTGTTCGCCTCCCAGCGCATCCCCGGCCGCAACCCAATAGCGATTTCGTGCAGATACTTCCCAGCGCGCGATGGGTAATGCCTGCTGTCCGGCCGGCGGCGGCCAGGAAAAGTCGTCCAACAAGGTCGCCGAGGCATCGATCGGTAATTCCTGCGTCTCCGTCAACGCCAACAGCAGCCGTGCATGGGGACAGGATGCGAGCGCTTTGGGGCATCCCTGCGAATGAGATGGATGGCCTGTATGCAACTGAGATGGACGGCGGCTTTGTGAGTGAGATGCCCGTGTTTCAGCGTGCCGCCGCTTGCACCCTTGCCGATACTCTTGTTGGATAGAGTCCTCTCTCACTCCTGCTTTCGACCACGGCGTAGATGCCCAGCTAAAGCTTTCCGAGATGGAGGCCAAACTCAAGTTCAAGATTTTGCTGCTAGGTACAGCCTCGATGTCAGCTGCGACACTGGCGCCGTTTGATATGCCGGATGTGTGCGGCCTCGTATCGTACCTATGCTTAAGAATCCGGGCCCGTGGGATGGGGGGGGCTTTGCTTGTCCAGGATCGGGTGAATCGGGTAAATCAACAGTACTCAAGCATATCAAAACCATCAACAAGATCGCCATGTCCAAGTCTGAGATTGCCGATATCGTAGCGAGTCTCCGTCGGAACTCGATCCAGTGCATGAAAATCCTCATTGAAGAAGCAGAAAAGTTTGGCTTCAATATCGGCGAGGCAGACAAGGTGGGATCAAGCGGCGCCCCACAGAGAGAGGGCATGCGTTTGGGGCCGGTGGCCGGTGGCCCGGGAAACGCCGGTTGCTGACTATGCTAACGCTAATGGGACCGCGGTTGATACAGGCAAAATCCGACGCCCTCGCTGCCATGGAGGAGGACGGAGAGTCAGATCAAATCGACACGGTAGCCGATGCCATCTCGGTGCTGTGGAAGAACGACGCCATCCAGAAGACTTGGGAGAAGAAAGACGAGTTTTGGATTCTGGATTCAGCAGATTTGTACGTCCGCGCTCGCCGATACACTCGGAGAGGCAAGGGCGTCAATGGCCCGCCAGCAGAGCTATGTGTTGTCGTGGGCGAACATGCCTGTGCCTCCCGAGTATGCTTCCGATGCGTCTGACCTCTCTGCCATCCACATCCTGGTTGCCTCGTATGGTGTTTGTTCAGCTACTTCTCCAACATCGAGCGCTTCTGCCAGGATGACTTTGAGCCTACCGAAGAAGACTCTGTTATGGCGAGAACGATGACGACGGGCATCATCACAACCGAAATCAAGATAGCCCCGCTGACTTTCTCGTAAGCGTAGTCTGCGTGGGAGAATATGAATGCGGAGTTTGTTGCACACCTCTCCCGGCTGACAGGCACCATCTGCACCTTCCAGACTCATCGACGTTGGTGGCCAGCGAAACGAGCGAAGAAAGTGGATTCACACGATGGACGACTGCAACATGATATTGTACATTGTCAACCTCTCTGGATACAACAGCGTGCTGTTTGAGGATCAGACCCAAAACCGGATGAAGGAGTGCCTGACGCTGTTCAAGCAAACAGTCAACAACCCTCTGTTCTCGAGCATGCCAATATTCCTCCTCTTCAACAAAAAGGATCTCTTTGAGAGCAAGATTCGGAAAACCCCGATTACCGTCTGCGAGTGCTTCTCGGATTACAGTGGTGGGTTCCGGCCTGAATCGCTGTCGCAACCAGCAAGTGCTGACTTGCTTTGGGCCAGCAAGGGCCGCCGAATCCGGCGGCGGAAGGCTGCTGACGCGATGAACTGCAGCGGAAGTAACATTGCCTCGTGCGACTGGACACCGACAGGATCGGGCGAACTTATGGACTGCATAGCATTCATCGAGAAACGCTTCAAAGTAGGTGGCAGTCCGTCGGTTCTGAGATGTGTGGAAGGTGGCCAGCGCCGACTACCGGCGGAGACAACCACCCGAGCCGTCTTGGCCTTGCATCAATGTTGTGAGAGCTGTGCCCTGACGCCATCGGCTGCTTCCCCCCCCCTCAGGAGCAAATTCTCTCTGGATCACCCGACCGCCTCAAAGTCTTCAACATTGCGGCGCGATTCAAAAAGGACGTCAAGGTGGTGTGGGACGAGCTTATCGTGTACCTGAAGACCAACAACAAGTCTACGATCGACTCGGCACTGAAGTATATGGAGCAGAAGGGCATTATCCAGAAGTAGTGGTGGTGCACACAGCCCTTGTCCCAACCCTGCACATCACGGCCGATATCGTCCTCTGTCATGTTGCGCACCCGCACACGTTCCCATCAACACAGCCGCCCACGGACCTGCTTGCCAATTGCTCTCTCGCCCTGTCTGCCTCGTGCCCGAGCGGCTCATCCTCGCAAGCGTGTTCCGGCATCAAGAATCGCTCCGCATCGCACATGTTTTCTAGTCATAATATTACATGACCGATAAGTCTTTGGCCGTGTGCGCGGAGCAGCGCTGCCCGCATGGGCTGCAGCACCCCGGCCGTCGCTTGCTGCTGTTCGGGCTCGGTCTTGGCGCTCATCCACCCCGCGAAACCGGGACGCGTCGCCGCCTCGCCCGCTGACGTAAGCCGCGCCAGGCCCTCCGTTCGTGCAAGGGGCTCTTGGCCTTCTTTCTCTCGCTGGCCCGCCGCCCGCTTGAGCAGACGCTGTCCTTTCCCCCTCCCCGGTCAGACCGATAGGCACGGCAACATGAGCAAAAAGGAAGTGATTATCTGCGACAATGGAACAGGCGTAAGTCGTTGTCCGGCGCCGGCCGCCTGCTGGCTGCTGCTGCTCGCCCTGGCCGACGCCATCGCCAACGCTGGCTCGGATGGCATCGGCTGAGCCCTGCGCAAGCCCGATGTCCTCCGCCAAGGACGTCGGGCAGATCGGTCAGATGAGGGAGATGGCCCTCACGTAGCGCACGCAGCGCACTGCATCGTATAAAGCGGACCATCTGGCCCTGCTCCCTGTTCTCCACTGACGCCTGCGGCATCTGCGGCATCTGCGGCATCTGCGGCGCAACCATGCCTCCGTCCCTCCCCTTTCGCGCTGGCAGTTTGTGAAATGCGGCTTCTCCGGAACCAACTTCCCCGAGGCCATCTTCCCGGCCATCGTCGGCCGCCCCATTCTGCGAGCCGAGGAGCAAATGTCCAACCTTGCGGAGCTCAAGGACATCATGGTCGGAGACGAGGCCGCCAAGGTCCGGAACCTCCTCCAGGTCTCATATCCGATGGAAAACGGCATCGTTCGAAACTGGGAGGATATGTACCATCTCTGGGCCTACACCTTCCAGGATAAGCTGGGCATCACAGACTACAAGGATCACAAGATCCTGCTGACCGAGCCTGCCATGAACCCCAAGAAGAACCGCGAGAAGATGGCCGAGGTTATGTTTGAGCGCTACGGCTTCAACGGCCTCTGGATCGCCATCCAGGCTGTCCTGACGCTCTATGCTCAAGGTATGGTGCGAGGCGACGCCAGTCTGCCTTGCCTGCAGCGATACCGAGTGCACCATCGGCGTGGGATGCATCGGCAGTGGAATGGCGCCCCCAGGCCGAGATCGCGCCCTCCAAACCCTGACGCTCTGTCGCTCCTCTGCATGCTCCAGGACTGCAGACCGGCGTCGTGGTTGACTCTGGCGACGGTGTCACGCACATCGTCCCCGTTTACGACGGCTATGCTCTTCCCAACCTCACGCGACGCCTGGATGTCGCCGGCCGCGACATCACTCGATACCTGATCAAGCTGCTTCTGCTGAGAGGATACGCCTTCAACAGAACGGCTGACTTTGAGACCGTCAGACAGCTGAAGGAAGCCGTTTGCTACATTGGGTGAGCAGCCGATATCCAGCGATCCGTACACATGGGGCGATGTGCTGGAACCACCCACTGATGCGCCGGTGTCTTGCATCGGCTCTAGATACGATCTCCAGCTGGAAGCCAAGCTGGCGGCCGAAACCACTGTCTTGATGGAGTCGTACACGGTGAGTTGCAGCTGGCTCTGGGCTGCACCGATGTTGGCACAATGCACCGTTGCGTTCTAGTCGCACTGGACTTGGCCGTACGATGGTTCAATCGCATCGCTGAGTGTGCAAATCGGCGATGCTGACCGTCGCCCCTGACCCGCAACCGCAGCTCCCCGACGGACGTGTTATCAAGGTCGGATCCGAGCGATTCGAGGCTCCCGAGGCGCTCTTCCAGCCCCATCTGGTCGACTGTGAGAGCGAGGGCATCGCCGGTAAGGATATGTTGACCCCCAGCCCACCTGGGCGAACCGCTTCTGCATCCGCAGGCACATATTTGAGTGGCAGATGTTCCGGCTGGCCTGTGGCCAACTAACCAACTACTTGAACGCCGGCCCCGTCGGCAACAGATATGCTCTACAACTGCATCTCCTCCGCCGATCTGGATATCCGTTCCGAGTTGTACAAGCACATTGTCCTTTCGGGCGGCACCTCGATGTACCCGGGTCTCCCGAGCCGCCTTGAGAAGGAGGTCAAGCAGCTCTACCTCGCCAAAACCCTCAAGGGCGATGCAAGCCGCCTCAGCGTAAGTGACATTGTCTTGGGGCTATGAGCGGAGAGGCGAATGCGGCGAACATGTGCGACTTGCGCCAACGGACACAATTGACCATCCAAACTCGCTGGACCGTGGTTATCGCTCTACAGAAATTCAAGATCCGTGTCGAGGATCCCCCGAGACGCAAGCACATGGTCTTCCTCGGCGGTGCCGTTTTGGGAGAAATCATGAAGAAGAACGACGCCTTCTGGATCACCAAGGCCGAGTACGAAGAGAAGGGCATTCGTGCGCTCGACAAGCTCGGTCCCCGCGGTGGATAAAGAGGCTCCTGGCGATCGTGTGCGTGTCTTCCCGGGGTACATATGACCCACAGTCTGCCCATGCACCATGGCGGCCGTGGTATATCCTCTGGACAGGCAATCACTCGTTCGTGTACGAGACGGTCAGGCGATCCCAGAGGAATATGCCACCGTGTCCGGCGCATGTTGGGGATCACTCGACAGCCTCGCGAGCAACAGCGTCGTCCCTCTGCGCCGCTCACTTCTGCGAATAAATCACCCGCCTTTTTGATATGAGCGTCCTTGTACTGATGGAGCGCGTGGCTTGCTTTGATGGGTAGAGGAGGGGGAGCTGGCATGGGTGTGTTGTATATTGGGCGACCACTGGGATTGGCGCCATCGAAGAGACGATCTTGTCTGAGTATGCAGACTACTCGGGCTGTTGTCTGACCGCCCGAAATGATACAGAGGGGGGGCTGTCTATTTGATTCCAAAGCATCGTAGCAGGCGCTTCCACCAGGGCTTTGATGCTTGTTCTACCAGGTCCTGAAACACGCAGGGTGAGATGTCAGCACAACGACAGAGAGAAGGTACCGACGTGTGTGCTGCTCGCAAGGCGAGCCGGCCTATGGGTGGAGTCGTGGTGCATGGCTCACCCGGGCATCCCAGAGCCGAATAGACCGATCACCAGAGCCGCTGTACAGAATACCCTCGAAGAACTTGAGGCAGTACACTCCGTCTGTGTGTCCCTCAAAAACCATCAGACACTCCCCAGTCTGCGAGGGGTGGAGGGGAAATCATCGAAGCGCATCGAGTCAGCGATATGTTGGGAGGCTGAACACGGACTCGTCGGCTTTGGTATGTGCCATCCGCACCCACCTCGAGATTGAAGCATCTGTTGCAAAGTTCCGTTCAGGAGCAAAGGCCGAACATCGGGGATGGATCAGAGAGCGGGAATGGGTCAGTTCATGGTTACTGCGATCCAGATGGCTATACAATCGACTGTTCGTGCTCGAACATCCTTCATCGGAGGGGTCGCCGATGCACACCAGCGTCGAGCCGAATCGGACCAGTAGTTCGATAATGCGGGCTTATCGGAAAGCGCAGGAAGTGTCTGCCACCGGCTCGTCAGCCCCCACCTGATTGTTTTGTCATATGATCCAGTGAAGCATAGTTTGTTGACCGCGCTCAGGCACTCGACTCCTCCTTGGTGTCCCCGCAGGACCTTGACTGTTTTTGTTGTCTGTCGGCGAGGGAGACATTGCCAAGCAAATGTGTCAGGACCTTAGAGGCGGCACTGGCGCTTGAACCGGCCTCTTTCCAACCATTATTAGATCGAGCACTGGGTGCGGGATGAGGAAGGAGGCTTACTGCTATGCTCCAGACACGAACAGTTTTATCCATGGATCTGCATCGATCAAAACCGCAGTCAGTAGTCGGATATGCGAGCCGAAGGCGCCAGCTGGGCACATCCTGCGGCAAAATTCGGCGCTGGGTATACCCGGTAATGATGTTTTCGTCATGCACCTGGAGGCACTGGACGCCATCGGTATGTCCCTGAAACACATTGACCGGCTCGCCAGTCTGCGTGCAGCGGATTGTCAGTTCACGGAGTGACCACACGCATGCCCTCTCTGCATAGCGGCCTGGGTTGCATAGAACATGTGCTTTCGGCTCACAAACAAAGTGCCTTCGGACAGCCAACTAGTTCAGCGGCGGATATCCTCACTGCCCTGTACCCCACTCTGGCCATCGAATCAGAGGAAAAGTACCGCACGGCTCCACTGGATGATGGACATGTCCCAGCTCCCGCTAAAGATGTCTGTGTCGGTGACATCGATGCAGTTGATGATGTTTTTGTGTCCCTTGAAGACGTGCATGGCCTTGCCGGTCTGGGGGGGAGGGCAGATCCGTTTGGATGTGAGTCCTGGGCATGCAGGTACTCATTTGATCCCGACTGGCAACATTGATCCGATATCAGTCTGACAATGCGTGACCGATGGCCACCAACAACCACAACGCAATAGACGGGGGGAAGAGGCACCTCTAGATTCCATGACCGCACGGTGGTATCCCACGATCCAGAGAAGGCCCGCTTTCCCTTGACTTTCAGGCATGCCACGTAGCCCAGGTGGCCTTGGAGCGTTTGTAGACAGGTGTTGGACTAGTGAGTGCACCAGAGAGAAGCATCTGGTTAGACACAGGTTTGCAACTTTCCTCGCAAGTCGGGATTGTTGTATCGATCGGCAAGCAGATGCTCGAAGCTATTGATGCCACTGGACCGGCTGACCCGAGGGGTGCAGTACTACGACGCAAGCCGCCGACACCGAGACGGAGCCTACTTCGCCAATGTTCCACGTCCGAACGGTATAGTCTCCACCCGAAACCAGGTTGACGACTCGCTTATCGTATTTCGACTGAGCAATTTGGTTCTGTGAGTGCGGTACGTATTCACTGAACTCGGGCACGATCTCCATGGCATATACATCGGCGGTGTGGCCCCGCAGCTTCTTGGCTTGCGTCACTTTGACGGCGAGATCTTTCTTGTTGACCGTTGAAGGAGCGACATCCCACACCAGTATTGTTTGATCGTGGGATCCTGCGATGCAACGCAGGATATGAGCTAGAGCCGTGTCTTGGCATGGCAAGCACGAAGGGCGATCGCGGCAGCGATGCAATCCAGATGCGCATGCGTCCGAGCAAGCCTGCACGGCCCAATAGCACAATCAAGCAGCACAGCGAAGTAGCACTCAGCCGAATGACGGTTTGCATCGTCTCAAGCTGCCCACTCTCATCAAGTCACAAGGCCACTTGGCGGGCCTTACCCGTCACGAGAGCAATCAGTCCATCTTCGTCTGTTCCAGGCTCCACCCTCATGGTTTTTGACCGCCGTATCCTCTCTCGTTTCATAGGCGGTCTCCCGCCCTTCCAGAAGACATCCAAGCTATACACTGTGCCTTCGTGTGATCTGTGAGTTTCGTCATGGCACCCAACGACTGAAGCTTAGCGGTGGCTCTGATGCTCTGACGCTCCGACGGGGCAACCCGAATGTACCCGAACCTTTCAGCGGTGAGCATTCGCGAGTAAGTGCCGTAGCATACCTGAAAACGCCCAAGCATCTCCCCGAATCGACCTGTGTGTTGGGAGATTTGCCAGTGTTGGCTCATCGGAGGCGTCCGTCGAGCAACGACCGCGACGATGGCTATGGCTGCTGAGAGCCACGAATACCTTTTCCTTCTTCTCCACCATATGCGAATCTTTTCACGAGAGGCGAGTGGAAGAAGCGGGCGACAGGCGGTGTGGTCTGTGGGACAAGAGCGGGCACGATAGATTTGCGCCCGGGCCGGTCATCGTCAGCAAATAAGTGGATCTCTCCTGAATACGTCCAACTGGGATATATCCAGAACTGTCGTGCTTCCGAGAACGTGCTGTTGCTGAACTTTCGAGTTGGTTGCTGAGCTCATCGGGGCATTCTTTGGCAGAGTTACCCAGACCCCGGGAGATCGACATGCTGCCTCCCCATTTCTCACTGAGCGGTGGTGGCAGGCTCTACCATCAGCACCTTGGAGGAATTCGATGGCAACAACAACTCGCACAGCTTACTTTTGCTGGTACCAAGCAATTGAGTGGAGAATGCTCGAGGTGCGGAATGTAGATGTGGGATCTGGGATGGGATATTGCCCCGCTTGTGTTTCCCGCCCTGCGTTTGAGAGCGCTTCCCCAGCGACCAGAATGAGATGTGTCGGGATTCGTATTCGCCGTCGACCAACAGAGGCATCTGAGATGCAAGCCAGCATCCAAGTTTCATCGGAGCCGAACTAAGCGAGAGGCAGGACTGTGGTGTCGGGGTTGAGGCTCGGGCAGCGGCCGCTGACGTCGTCGCCAATCATTGCATATGTCGGTGGCAGGCCACCTGTGCATTCTTCGCCTGCCTCTTCCCGCACTTGAGCTGAGCGGATCGGCCGGCGGGGTGGGGAGAGATTGAGGTTCATTTGGGCATGAAAGAGGCGACTCCCCGGCCGAGTCCATGTGCCAAGGACGCTCGACGGCTGCAGTCGTATTTTTCCGGCACAGCGGCCCGTTGGACACCGGTTGCAGTGGCACGGCGAGCGAGACGATGGCGATGGTCACGCGATGGCCTCGGAGACTTGGACGCATATCTGAAATAGGAGCCACCCGAATGAACGAGCAGGACGACGACACCAACCACAGGAGTGCGGTTGGTGTCTAGACAGGCAATCACATGTAAGGACGCCCATGTCAATTCTGACAGCCCAGATCCGTCCCGGCAGGGATGCGACGCGTCGCAGCGTGCCCACCAAGGGCGCGTGTGTGACAGCATCACGCACGCGGATTGGTTAGCCAGGGTGCGCGTTGCGCGAGTGCGACACCGGAGGCACACCACAGATGCGCCAGCAAGGACAAGGAACGACGAGCCAGGCAAGGGGCTGGATGGAAGCGAAGAAAAGACAGAGCGGGCCGTGGGGCCGTTGTGGGGGTTGTGTTGTGGTGCAGTGTGGTGTTATGGTGCAGTGTGGTTTTATGGTGCAGTGTGGTGTTATGGTGCAGTGTGGTGGTGTGGTGTGTTGTGGTGCGATATAGCATGGCATGATGTGGTGTGCTGTGATGCGATATAGCATGGCATGGTGTGATATAGAATTGCATGGTGTGGTATCATGGCACGCGAAATCAGCAGAGCCAACGCGCAGGCAATCCGCGGCGATCGACGACAATCAATAACGTTCCTCGGACCATTTGCGCAGAGGTGCTTGTTTCTATTCATGCCTGCATGTGCGTGCACCGCCAGAAGCCACCACGGGCGGCACTGCGCTGTGGCACAGAGTCGGGTGGAACGCCCAGCACGCAAGGCCGGCTGGCCAGAAGCCTTCCCTCCCCTCCCCCAAAAGCAAAGGCCGCCGAGACTTCCCCTGGCCCGGAATCCGCCGGCAGCCCGTCTTTGCCTCCCCCCTCCATCTGCCCGTCCTGGCTTCCAGCAACGCCCCAACAGCCTTGCCCCGCAGACGCCCCTTCGACGCTGCCAGGATGGTCTTCAAGGAGCTCCTGTGCTGCTTTGCAGACCAGGACGACACTCCTCCCCACGACAGAGGCATCGTGAAATCCGCCCAGCACGCCGCCGAATCCGCCCTGCCGAGCGGCCCCGACCATGCCCAGGAATCTGCCCCGACCGCTGCAGCCGAGGTTTCGGAGCCGGTCCAGTCCGAGCCCCGTCCTGTTCCGCCCATGGATCCCTTCGACGCTTGGATGCACCCGATCGAGGCCCTTATCAAGATGGTCCGGCAGGAGCCCTCGGCCCTCGCCATATTCACGAGCGAGAACGACACAATCGAGCGATACAGCTATCTCCGGCTCTGGGAGCGAGCCTACTCCATCGCCCAGGGGCTCAAGACGCTCCCCGGCTGGGACGACGAGGGCCACAGCGTTGTTGCCATCTACTGCGAGCCCGAGGCGCACTGGGTGCTCTATTCGTTCGCCGCCTGGATCCTTGGCAAGTGCGTACCAAACGGGGCTGCCCCGTCCCGCACCCAATTGTGGCACATCCCCCGTTGCAGACATTCCCGCCATCGCACACCCATACTCACACATCCCTGGCCTCCAGGAAAGTTATCAACTTTGCCCTCAACTGGTCCGCCTCGGTTCGCAATGAGATTTCAAAGAGGTATGGTCTGGCCGCCCGGCCTTGGGCTCGCGTCGGTTCAATCGCTCCACGCCCCTCTCCGCATCGCTCTGACGCTGGCTTTGCTGGACGCGCAACCTCCTCCATAGACTCGGCATTCGGTATATTTTGTTCCGGTTCACGCATCCGGGACGCATCCAGGGCGTCGAGCAAGTCGATGCCAGTCTGTTCCCTCCGGTCAAGGACATTCCCGAGGCATCGCTCGAGGTGTGTGCGCCCCTGAGCGAGCAAATCTTCTACATGAGCACCTCTGGAACGACAGGTGAGCTTCCCGATGTACCGGATCGGCATCGGATGTATCTGTGCGATTTCCCCATAGACCCTGCATATTCCAGCGCGAGCTGACTTGCCTGGACTCTATCCACTGCTCACAGGTGTTCCCAAGACGTGAGTATCCCATACCGCCCCGGTGTTGCCTCGATCCCGTCCATGCCGGCTACTGACCCTGGCTCCCTAATCGCAGGTATCTTGGTGCCCACAAGTCCGGCGCTCCGCTTCGACGCAACCTGTGCATCACCTACGGTCGCATCGGCTTCTTCCTTGTAAGTCAACCAACCAAACTTGTTCCTGTCTCAGCCACACTCCGGATCCGTTTGGAAAGGCTCCCGACCATCTCTGACAGAGCGTCTCCGTTCTCGATGGTACAGGCGCCGTCGTTTTCAGCCTCGATGCTGCTCATGCTTGGCACGCTCCAAGCCAAGGCGTCCATCTGGTTCCCCAAGCCCACCAACAATCATGTCGACAAGGCGCAAAATATCATTCGCCTCCTGGACGAGGGCATGGATATTTTGAGAGGAGTGAGTCCAACATCCAACCCTGCAACGCTCCGGCACAATTTGAACTCCATATCAGCATCTTCGCAACGAATGCTTTCTCATGCCGGCTCTGTGTTTCACTTTATGATGCTACGTCAATCCACAGACTCCGTCCCTCATCAACCTGGTGTTCAAGTTGGCTCTCGCCAAGAACCGCAACACCCAATGGCCCGGCGTCAAGAGAGTGTCGCCCGGCGCCGAGTTGGTTTCCATACATCTCATCCAGCAGGCTCGAAACTTTTGCCCCAACGCAACAATGCAGTGCAGCTATGGCTCCAGCGAGGTATGTATCCCACGACATGGCTCCAGGAATGCACGCCTCGGCATCTAACCCGCTTCGACCTTCATCCAGGCGGTGCTCATCCAGGCGTTTGGCTTCAGTATCATCCGGCCCAAGGACCCTATCCCCGAGCGACTCGTTTATACCATCTCAAATCCTGGCGTCCGGTGTCTGCTCTTTGATGAGAACGGCGACACTGTCGACACAACCAAGACCAGAAATGGCATCTTGGTCTATGCCGTCAGTCCCGACCATCCGATCCGAAGCCACCCCAACTTTGCAAACTCCAACCCGAACGAGAAGCTTGCTGCCTTTGGCTTCCTGGAGGATGGCTCGCCGCGTGTCTGCACCATGGACGAAGTGGAGCTTGTTAGCGAGCGTGAGATTGTGATCTTTGGCAGGTGAGAGGCACAGACGCTTGGGTGAGCCGGATGGTCGATGAGACGCTTGCTTGGTGGGCGATGAAAGCGCCTGCATTCATGCGAGTGGCTGCCGTGCTTCAATCGACGGTATCGCCCGCGCCAGACGGGCCTTGCGGCTACAGTCGCTGCTTGACTCTTCTTGACGTACTGTAGCTGATCGGGCCCTCTACCTGTATCATCGTCCCTCACCACCGCTGCTTCCGCTCAACACCTGCCGCTGTCGCCGTGGTGATTCAAATGCAGATACGGCCAAAAGATCAAAATCAACGGCGTGTACATCGACCTTCATGTCCTCGAGACGCTGCTCTCCACCAGCATCTCTCAGATGGTCTCGGACTGCGCCTTTGTCCAAACTTCGGATCAAAAGATTGTCCTGCTCTATGTCTTGAAGAAGGACTATCCTGTCGCGCTCACATCCCGCCAGATCCTTGACGCCGCCGAGACCATCTTTACTCTCCAGAACATTTCCAGGGTGCCGATTCACAACTGCCTGGAGCTGCTGGCCATGCCCTTCAACGACTCTGGCAAGCGCGATACCAAGAAGCTCAAGCGCATCGCTGAGAATGCTGACCACCACGAGCTTGCCATGGCCTACCCGGCCCTTGTTGTCGACGACACGCCCTTGTCCAAGGCTGCCCTCAAGGTCTCCCGCATTGGAAGCCAGCTCCTGGACATTGAGGTCCTCGACGGACGCGACTACTACATCGCCGGTGTCGGCTTCGACTCGCTGAGTGTCGGCCGACTTACCCTCGCCATCAAGGAAGAGTTTGATGTCGAGATCTCGCCACTGATTTTGTTGTCCCATGGCATGACTGCCAAGAACATTGCCAGCATCATCGTCGACCTTGGCGACGGCAGGCCCTTCCAGCCACCCACCGTCGATCTGGCCCAGGAGGCCGCCAAGCACGACGATGCGACCGTGACGGCCGAAAGACTCCCCGCCTTTGTCTTTCCCGAGGCCCCCAAGACGATCCTGCTCACGGGCGCCACAGGGTTCCTGGGCATATTTTTGCTCTTTGAGCTGGCTGCCCGTTTCCCCGAGGCCAAGATCGTCTGCTTGGTCCGAGCCAAAGACAAGCACGCAGCGAAGGAGCGACTCAAGACCACCGCCGCGACCATTGTTGTGGACTCGCGCGACTCTACCGCCCCCAAATACGACATCTGGGGTCGCGTTGAGGCCCTGCCGGGCGACCTGTCGCACGACAAGTGGGGTCTCTCTGAGGCTGTCTGGGATGCCCTCGGCCAGTCCGTCGACGTTATCGTCCACAACGGCGCCGAGGTCCACTGGCTCCAAGACTACCACGCACTCAAGGGTCCAAATGTCCTTGGCACGGCCACCGCACTGCGCCTTGCCACTGCACACCACCTCAAGCCGCTCCACTACATCTCATCTGTCGGGACTGTCCCAAAGACCAAGGGGTCTGCGGCACCACTGGAGGAGACCCTCTACTCGGCCTGGGATATCTCTGGCGGCTACGGACAGACCAAGTGGGTCTCTGAGCAGCTGGTCAACAAGGCGCGATCGCGAGGTGTGCCAGCCACCATCATCCGGCCGGCTGTGATCGCGGGTGATAGCCGATATGGAGGTGAGTCGTGGTGATGTGGTGGTGTGGTGATGTGGTGATGTGGTGGTGTGGTGGTGGCGATGTGGTGGTGTGGTGGTATGGTGATGTGCTGGACGCTTACTCGCCCCACTCACGAATCGCTGCTCATCGCCTGACAACGGCTCTCACTTGCCGTCGCCAGTCTGCAACTCGGACGACTACATCTGGCGATACGTCAAGGGATGCATCCAACTCGGCATCGCACCGTGCCATGTGAGCACGGTGACGACCAGCATGGACCCCGTCGACCATGTCGCCAAGGTGATCACAGAGATTGCTGCCTCTGAAACTGCCCTGTCCAAGTTTGTGTTCCACATCAGCCATCCCGAAAACAGGTGAGTGGCGCTTGCTGCTAATCCAGTAATGCCATAGCTCCGCCCTCCAGTACCTCGGCGCCAGCTTCTCATTCGTCTTACAACGCTCGTATCTCACCGCTGACCCACTGAATCGCCGCAAACAGTGCCATCAGCGAGAGAGAGATCTTTGAAGCTGTCAAGGGCATGGGCTGGGATACCAAGTTCGAAACGCGTGATCAGTTCCGAGCCGCCTTGGTCGAGTCGCATTCACAGCATCAGAACGCCCTGTTCCCGTTGATGCATATGGTGATGAGCATGTCCTTCCGCATGGACAACGCCAACACCCGCTCCATCTACCCTGCACCGGGTCTCCCGGCTGCGAGCCAAGTCGCAAACTGCCTGCAGTACCTCTGTCAAGCCGGGTACCTCCCGGAGATCCCCAGCTCCCCTCGTCTGCCCGAGGAACAGTTCCCACGGGTCTCCATCGTCAGCCGGACCGGTCGCCACTGATGCAGCGCCGACAAACGTCCCCCATTCTACCAGCGAGCTTTCCTCAATAGCTTTGTCTTTTTTTTTTTTACTTTCATCTGCACCAATGCAGCGTCTGCGAAACTATACGGGACGCCTTGATTACAGCTGGCCCTTCTTGGAACGGGGCATCCTGCTCTGGGCCAGGACTGTCGTTTTATTTCTGGTCTTGAATACAGACACCCGCTCGTCGTCCGTCATGGCCAAACAGAGGGTCCAATGCATGCGCTTCGCTCCTGATCGCATCATCATCATCCAGAGGCGATCGCTGGTTCTCGCGGCTGTGATACGAGTGCGCTGCGCATCCCGCGTCACGCCGTTGTCGCATGGTCCGTCCACATGACCGGCTGCCTCAGGTCCAGGGTGGAAGACTCAGGCCGGCTCCTGCCCATCGCCCACACTTCCCAACACCGCAACACCCACCGCATCAGAGAGCATTCCCTTCATCAACTGCACCCGCACGCATCCGCAACGCCATGTCATCGAGCACATTGACCAACGTCGCCGAGTATTTGGGTCTCAAGCGAGTCACCCCTGAAGAACAGGTGGGGGCATCTGTTGGTGGGCGACGACGAGCCCATCGCAACCAGCCAGATCGGCCGTTGCGTCGAGCCGGATGTGTGCCATGGCCGGTTGTTGCGGGCACGGAAGTCGTGTCGGCGGGGGCATGTTTTTTTGTTGATAGCCATTATTTGAGCTGGAGAGTGCACAGCCGATACCCAAACGAATATGGCCGAACATACACCGCCGATGCCCAAACGCACGACACCAATGAGCTCCTTGCTTTCCTCGCTCGACTTCCCTTCTCTCCTTGCCTCCACTCTGCGAAATACGCACCATCGACCGGTCTGGGCCCTCCGACAACACGAACTCCCCCCCCCACGCAGGTCAAGCGATGGAGACAATCGATCCGAGGACAAGAGCGCGAGCTGGACAAGCAGATCCGCAATATCGAGGCCCAGGAAGTCAAGGTCAAGCGGTCCATCAAGGATGCCGCCAAGCGCAACGACCGCGCAAGCTGCAAGCTTCTCGCCAAGGAAATCGTCCGTTCGCGGAAGGCCAAGGACCGGCTGCACACCAGCAAGGCCCAGCTCAACTCGATGGTCATGCAACTGCAGCAGCAGCTGGGTATGTGTGTCGCAACGGCCCTTGGTGGGATGCGCTTTGCGACGACCCTCGCTCTGTCGCTTGACGGTCTCGGAGGCGGATAATCCACTCTATCAATAACCAGCGCCCCAAGACTGACCGAGCCGCTCTCTGCACACCTGGTATCGCTCTCTCCTTTTTTCCGCGACTCTTCCACACTGAATCGACTGAACACGAACCGCCTCCATCAAAGCTGCTGTGCGGCTGGCTGGAAGTCTGCAAAAGTCGACCGAAGTCATGAAGCTGATGAACCGACTGATCAAGCTCCCCGAGCTCTCAAAAGATATGCAGCAGCTGCAGATGGAGATGACAAAGGCCGGAGTCATTGAGGAGATGCTGGACGATACACTGGAGATGGACGAGGAAGAGATCGAAGATGAGGCCGAGGAGGAGGTCAACAAGGTCCTCTTTGAACTGACGGACGGTGAGTGGCATCATTCATGTGCTCAGGGATCGGTGCTTTGGCAACAGACATCTGAGCGCCCCCTGCTCGATGAGAACTGTGGATGTTTTGGGTCGATATAGCTGGTTCTGCGGTCATCTTGATCGCCAGCCAGCCAGACGATGTCCTTCCCGCCTCTATCTCACCACACTCCTCCCTTCTCGGATGCCAATGTGCAATCCCAACCGCCCGCATTATCGTTCGGGCGATTTGCCTCGGGCTCGTGGCTGTTTCATGGCACCCTTGCGCCGCCATCGGAACAGGTCGCCTGGGAGAAGCCGGAGCGGTTGGAGCCGAATTGGCGGTGAGTAGCAAAGCCCGATCGCGAGAACGGGAGCACCTCCCATCGTCGCAGCGGCACAGCTCCGGTCAGATAAGAGATACCAAACTGGGGGCTGATGCTGTATCGATTTCATGCTGGTTGCTTATGGCGACATTGCGATGGCTTCATCAAGGCCGAAGAACCCGCCGCTGTCGAGGAAACCGACGAAGCCGAGAGTATGGCTGCTCGCCTGCAAGCCCTGAGAGCAGTTTGATCGAAATCCATCCCCTGCGGCACTGCGTTGGTGGGGCGGCGCCACCGGAAATCAACCCTGGTCTGTCACCCGAACAAGCTGCTCTCTGCTCAGAATCAGGCCGACGAACAGTGATGCTATGGCGTGCGATGGTGCGTCCATTCGTCATTTATCCAGTGAATACATTCAGTTTTGCGTGATCCAAAAGTGAGTCCCAAGTGGACAGCCATGCGGCGTCTGGAGCTGTTCGAGGACTCGGGAGGTTGAAACAAACAATCCACGACTGAGAGTGTCCCACGGAGGCGTATGCGATCCTGGGGATGGGCAAGCAATCCAGAACACACCAAGCACAGCGGGCGGTTACTTGACATCTGTGGGGGTATCGCAATGAGAAACAGTCAGTGGATGAGTAGGCACAATGGCACGGGCGCCGCATGCCTTGAGATGGCCGCACCGCCAACAAGTGGGCACCCCTTAAGCACCCAGCATTGACGGACAGCGTCGAGTGAACCAACACTCACATTTGTTCATGAACTTTTTGTGAAAGTCGCTTCGCAGCATGTCGTTGATGAAGCGCTTTGGCGCGCCCTCTGAGCTGCGTGCCTGGTTCTTGAAGATGACGTCGTCGTCCCAGCGCTTCTTGACACTGAAATCGGATCGCGACAGCGACGAAGAGCTTGACGCCAGCAGAGGGTTTCCGGTCAGGGCCTCCTCCTCCCGCTTGCGCTGCTCTACCTCGCGCTCTTCGCGCTCCTGTCGCTCCTTCTCTTCCTGTCGCTCTTTCTTGATCTTTTCCAGTTCTCTCATGAGCTCTGCAGTATCGTCATCGTCATCATCGTCGTCGTCATTATCATCATCATCGTCATCATCGTCATTGCTACGCTCGCTGGGCACGGGATCAATGCATATGGTAAGCCGCCATTCTGCTCAACATTGTCGCTTTCGCTTTGGCTTTGAGTGCAACGGGCGGGATGTTTGGGCGGCACGTTCCCGCGAGTGATGAGCATGGGTCAGCAGAACTTACTCGGCCGACTCTCCAAAGTCGTCGTCTGTATCGTCGGCATCGATATTGGCCTCCTCGATGCGCTGTCGCTTTGACGTTTCGCCGAGCCCGTCGTCTTCATCTGGTTTTGGGTGGGCGGTTGTCGGAGGGAGGAAGGTTGTGCAAATGCGGGCGGCACGCAGCATCACCGGTCAATATGGAGGAGCAGAGAGCCAGTGCGCAGTGACAAAGTCAAGGCCAGTGTGTTTGACGGAGCATCTCTCAGCGATGGAGATGAAGAAGTGGGTGTCCAGCGACCTGTCCGATCCATCACCCCGACTCACCCTGGCTGTGCTTCTTCTTGGTCTTTTGGAAGTGCTTGCCCTCGGCATCCAGCAGCCTCGATCGCATCTCATCTCGATCCAGATCCTCGGGGGCGTTCTGTCCAGGCTGTCGAAGCTTCATCTTGGTGTGGGCAGCGAGGTCTCGGGAGCTCACTTGGCGCAGCGGGGCTTTGCCAGTGTCTCGGAGGGTGTTTCCACCGACGGCAGGGAGCCATGTGGGTCTGAAAGCGACGTCAGTCGAGGCGCAAGTTGCAGAAGCAGTAGGTCAGAATATGGATGCACGAGCAAATGCCGTTGCTTTGGTGGGAATGGAGGAGATCTCCAGCCAGGCACTGCGATGGATTTGCATTCGGCGCTGCAGTCGAGCACCGGCAAGCCAGTCATCGGGTATATCGAGTAGAGCAACCACAACAGCCAAGCATTGGGCGCCATACCGTGCAGCGGTCGTCATGGTGTCTCAGGTATATCACGGCGGCAGCAGGCAGCAGCGTTTCGTTTCGTTTCGGTCTGGTGGTGGTGGTGCTGGGCGGGAGATGCAGGCCGAACCACCGACAGCCTCAAAACCGGGCCTGATCGGTCTGTGGCGGCGGCCGGCTCGAGCCGCACTCCAGCCGGCGTGCTTATGTCAGCATGCCTGTTCTGGCACACCAAATTTTTCTTCGCTTTCGTCTGCGACACGGGCTCACGAAGCCATTCCGACAGGACCGATCGACGATCAATCGATCGACAGCGGACAACAGCCAAGAGCCGGCCGTCACCACGAGCACGAGGACGATCGCAGCGAGGACACCCATCGCCGCGACGACAGCGCACGTTATCGAGCAGCCGTACCCACGATCTGGATCCCAAGTCCACAGCCGATCAGCAAATCTCCCACCAACACAGCTCACAATGGCCAGCCCACTCCTCAAGAACTCGCTATCTCTGGCGCATGGTAATGGACTCTGACCTTTGCTTCTGGATGCTCTGCATATGGATGCGGGTCGGGACGTGTACGGTGTGACGGGCCCGTGGCCCCCAAGCCAGATAAACGGCTCGTCGAGCGTTACCAATCCCGCCAGGCATTTCGCATTGCTCGGTGTTGATTCCCGAAGCCTAACCCTCCCCGCCCCCGCCTTCGCTGTGGCCGCTTCGCAGGTTGCCTGAGGGCCCAGACAGCCTTCCGAAGTGGAATCGCGATCAAAGATGCCGGAATGAAGCAAATCTCGACTGCGATGCAGTCCAGACTCTACTCGGAGAGCACACTGAATCAAGTCATCCAAAAGTACACACAGGAGCCCATCGAACCACGTCGGGTGTCGGCGGCAGTCTCGGCCTCCGCCGGTCTGGCCACGGAATCGGGAGAACGAGCACCGCGCCAAATGAGCAAATCGACACGGGAGAGCCTGGATCTGTTGCGGAATGACGGACGGCTCTATGCGATCATGGAGATCAAGGGCAGACCCTACCACGTCACATTCAACGATATTGTGGTCACGATGAAGATGAAGGATCTGAAGCCCGGCGACGTCATTTCGCTGGATCGCGTCCGGGAGATCGGGGGCGCCAACTATGTGCTCAAGGGCAGCCCATACATCGATCCGTCGTATTTCACACTGACGGCGGTGGTGACCGAGCATTCGATCAGCAAGGAGTCGGTAGAAACCCACTTCCTCAAGCGTGGATTCAACAAGACTGTCCGCAACGTCAACCACCACACCTCGCTGCGAGTCGCCCAGCTCAAGATCAACTGACGGACGACGCCGTGCTGGCAGAGCGACAGCGAGACAATAAACCCTGCATGGCCGCATCCGAACCCAGCGTGTCTGTCTGTTTGTCTGTTTTTCTGGCTGGCTGGCTGTCGGTTGGCAGAGCTCGAGGACCATGCCATGCTGCTCAGACTGGGGGTCGCTGGACTGATATCGGATGAGACTGCCATTCGCTGTTGCATGATCCGCAAATGGAGCCAGCAAACCAGGCTCGGGATGGTTGGATCCAGCGCCACACACACACGCCACACACACACACACTCGTGCCCACGTGTGTGTGGCTTGGCCACTCGCAGCCACTCGCAGCCAACCGCGACGCGCCGGCCCGGCAGCCAACCACAGCGCGCGCAGACGGGCACGCGCAGGCGCTGCATATGAATTAAATCGATTCGCGGTTCATTGTCCCCCGGAATGAAATCCATATGGGCCGATCGGCGGCGCGCCCGCAGCAACAGCACGGCCGCCAGCCACGCCACGCGGCGGCAATCCGGATCGAGCCGGCGCCGTTGGCTGCATCCGGCTGAAAAAAAGATTTCGCGAGCGCCCGCCGGCTCGGGCAAAAAAGCGAAAAACAGGTCACGCATCGCCCAGGCTTTTTCTTTTTCTCTCTGTCTTTGCCCTCGCCAGCTCCTTCTCCCATACCGCACCAGAAAGGACCTACCAAAGATGCTTAGAAACATCTCTCGCCTGGCTTTCCCCCTTGCGCGCGCTCAGGTAGGCATTGGCTCTGTCGCAGATATGCTGCCCGTTGCCGCTGCTGCTGCTGTTGCTGCCGCCTCCAGGATCGATGTCGGCGCTGGCTATGCAGATCCGCACCCGTCCGCGCTCGATTCCCGACATCGAGGCCACTGCTTGGCAGCTAGTCCCTGCCTTCCACGCGCAGAGGAGTCTGCTCTCGGCAGCCGCACAGCCTGCGGGAGCGCTTGGCCAGTCGCATGGTGGTCGTCCTTTTTGCCGTTTTCTCTCCCTGTGTTTTTTGCGTTTTCATCTGTCCCCTTGGGACTGCGGGATGGGCGTCGATGGAGGGCGACCAGAACGAAGCAAGACCCCGTCGCTCCGTAGCATCTGTCCTCGTGCAGCTACAGCGGGCGTCCTCGACAGGCGGAATCGGAGCAGATCGACCTCGAGATCCCGGTTGCGCATCCACTGCTCGGGACGGCCAGGGCTTTTGATGTCTCTCTCTGCTCCCTGATTCGGCACACCAAGCCCATCCTGCCACTCCTTCTCGCCAATCGGCACTCTGCTTCGCTCTATTCGATTTCTTTCCAAAGATCTGCGATCGTCCTCTAATCCGACCTTTGCCTCTCCTTCCTCAAGCCCGTCAGCATTGCCCGTGGTTTCGCCAACACCACTGTCTTTGCTGCTGCCGCCAAGCCCGGTATGCATCCATCTCGAGCTGTGTCGCGCACAGTTGCTGTGTCCTGCCGTGGTCGCATCAGCTCCGCTGACCTCTGTCGCTCTGTCTTTAGGAACCGCTGAGGTTTCCTCGATCCTCGAGGACCGCATCCTCGGCTCCAGCGCCTCCATCGATATCCAGGAGACTGGCCGTGTCCTCTCCATCGGTGACGGTATTGCCCGTGTCTATGGTCTGAAGAACGTCAAGGCCGAGGAGATGGTTGAGTTCTCCTCTGGTGTCAAGGTATGGCCTGGCTCCATCCACCAGCACGGCCTTTTTCAGCACGCGCTCGTCGCCGCAGCCACACTGACCGTGCCGGACATTTGTATCTGATAGGGTCAAGCCCTGAACTTGGAGCCCGACAACGTCGGTATCGTCGTTTTCGGTAACGATCGTCTCATCAAGGAGGGTGACATTGTCAAGCGTACCGGCGCTATCGTCGACGTCCCCGTCGGTCTCGGTCTCCTCGGCCGTGTCGTCGATGCCCTCGGCAACCCCATTGATGGCAAGGTAACCATCGATACGCAGCAGTCTCGCTCTCGCTCTCGGCCTGTGGCCCGCAGTACGAACACGTAGTTGACTCGCTCTCGTGTCTGCGACTTCAGGGCCCCATCGCCGACGTCACCCGCCAGCGTGTCCAGGTCAAGGCTCCCGGTATCATTCCCCGTGAGTCCGTCAAGGAGCCCATGCAGACCGGTATCAAGTGTATCGACTCGATGGTCCCCATCGGCCGTGGCCAGCGTGAGCTGATCATCGGTGATCGTCAGACCGGCAAGACCGCCGTCGCCCTCGACACCATCCTCAACCAGAAGAAGTGGAACAACGGCACTGAGGAGTCCAAGAAGCTCTACTGTGTCTACGTCGCCGTCGGCCAGAAGCGCTCCACCGTCGCTCAGTTCGTCCAGACCCTTGAGGAGAACGGTGAGTGCTGCAAGCCGGCTTTCACGACGCCACCAGCCAACACAGACCCCGGCCCAACCACTGCTCGTGCTGACACTGTCTTGCTCATGCTTCCCCAGATGCCCTCAAGTACTCCATCGTCGTCGCCGCCACTGCCTCTGACTCTGCCCCCCTGCAGTTCCTGGCCCCCTACTCCGGTGCCGCCATGGGTGAACACTTCCGTGACAACGGCAAGCACGCTCTCATCATCTACGATGACTTGTCCAAGCAGGCCGTCGCCTACCGTCAGATGTCCCTTCTGCTTCGTCGTCCCCCCGGTCGTGAGGCTTACCCGTAAGCATCTGTTTCCAATTGCATCACTCGGTCTGGACTGGCGACCCCCCCCCAATCTCTCGCGCCGGCGATACTAACTCGCGGTTGGCCCACCCACAGCGGTGATGTCTTCTACCTCCACTCTCGTCTCCTCGAGCGTTCCGCCAAGATGAACAAGTCCCTCGGCGGTGGCTCCCTCACTGCTCTCCCCGTCATCGAGACCCAGGGTGGTGATGTCTCTGCCTACATCCCCACCAACGTCATTTCCATCACTGACGGCCAGATCTTCCTCGAGGCCGAACTCTTCTTCAAGGGTGTCCGCCCCGCCATCAACGTTGGTCTCTCCGTCTCCCGTGTCGGTTCCGCTGCCCAGGTCAAGGCCATGAAGCAGGTTGCCGGCTCCCTCAAGCTCTTCCTTGCCCAGTACCGTGAAGTCGCTGCCTTTGCCCAGTTCGGCTCCGATCTCGATGCCTCCACCCAGTTCACCCTCAACCGTGGTGCCCGTCTTACTGAGCTGCTCAAGCAGAACCAGTACAAGCCTCTTTCCCTCGAGCACATGGTCATCATCATCTACTCTGGTGTCAACGGCTTCCTTGACAAGCTCCCCGTCAACCGCGTCACCGCCTTCGAGGCCGCCCTCGTCCCCTACGTCCAGGCCAACGCCCCCGAGATCTTCGAGACCATCAAGAAGGAATCCCAGATCAGCCCCGCTCTGGATGCCAAGATCCGCACCGTCCTCGGTGACTTCCTCAAGACCTTCCAATAAATTATAGCTTCATGTGACATACACTTCATGCTGGAAGGAGCTGGGATGTTTCTCAGAAGATATATACAACTGGTCGAGTTTTTGACTGAGCTGCCTGCTTAATACATAATTCACTGAAAAAAAAAGTTCCCTCGCCTGACGGTGCGGTGTGCGGTGTGCGGTGTGCGGTGTGCGGTGTGCGGTGTTGCGCATAAGGAGACAGTCGCCCGAACCCGATCGCTTCGTATTTGCTCTGTGGGCGAGCGTCCTTCCTTATCTCTCGTGCACAGCAGCCCCTGTTCCAGTCGCGATCTGACACCGACACTGTTTCCAGCAGTGTGATCTCAATCATAACCATGAATCATCCACGCGCTTGGTTGTATTGTCGATCTGCTCATTGGGCCCTGGAATGGCAGCGATCATGAACGTCTCGGTCCGCTCACCCCACCACCACCAACAGCACCGGATCCCACACCTTTGGTCAGCACGTCGTCCACCCTGCTCCGTCAGTTGACGTTTGACAGCGGCGCTCTTGCTCTGTCCAGAGCACGTACTCGGTCCTTCAACTGCACGATCTTGTTGCGCAGCGCATCGTTTTCGTTCGTGAGCGTCTGGTTGGCCTGCTCGAGCTCGGCAATGTGGTCCAGCCGGCGTTGTCTCGACCGGCGAGCCGCAAGACGATTGCGAATGCGTTTATCCATCAGAGCCGCATCCACCGACGAAGGTGATTGTGGTTGACCTCGACAACCGGAGCCAGTGGCGTTGCTGCTTGCGCTGCTGCTGCTGCTACTGCTGCTGCCTCCGCTTGAGGAAGGGGTTCCATCCATGGATCGTTTGCGCTTTGTCGATCGTACCTTCTCTGTTGCTGCTGACTGACCGGGAGGCGGGCTTGTCAATGCCCATCCGTCGACAGGGTTGCTATATTCGTTCCGCCTGCTCTGCTTGCGTGTACTTCGAGGGCGATCCGAGGTTCTGTGAGCCGGAACAGTCTTCCTGGATCGCTCCGGCCGCTGCTGTTCGCTGGGCTCGTACTCTGATGCCGAGTCGCTGGACTCCTCCTGCTCGGAGTGGCCAGGCCCTCCGAGCTCGGCCTCACTGCTTGCACCAGGGACTTTCGTAACGGCGCTGTAGCCAGGCATCCATTCCTCATCGCAACGGGGTGCATACCGAGGGCCACCGGCGACGGTCGAGACGGAGGCAGGACTCGGGAGCCGCAACCGGATCTTGTTCGGGACTCGGAGTGACACTGCCGTTCGACGCTCGCCTGGTGGTGGAGCCTCTGGCTTCAGTTGCTCCGCAGCAACAGGACTGCCTTCGTTGAAATTGCCAATGGTAACATGGATACTGGCGTCGATGACTTGTGGCCCGTCGTCCCTCTCGCTTCGATCGTCGTTGTCGTCGTTGTCGTCGTTGTCGTCGTTGTCGTCGTTGTCGTTGTCGTTGTGTGAACCCGAGTCCGACGAGAGAAACAGTGAGTCTGTCGAGGCGGTGCCAGCGATCCCCTGCTCAAATGACTCCGCAGGGCTCTCGGGCAGAGGGCTTGCATCGTGGGCCGGATTGTCATCTTGGTAAGGAGAATGGCGGGCACTTGTCCCGATCTCCTCTTCGATCCCTGGGTGCGGCTCGTTGGCAAAGATCGCGTGGGAATCCGGCAGTTGGGCGTGGATCAGCGACAGGGCCGAGGCAATGCTCTGGTGTGCGTTGAGTGAATGAGGCGAGCCCAGCGGATCGAGAAGCATCACAGGCTCCCGACTGTCAAAGAGGCCCGGGGCTTCATGGGCATGCAGTGTATTTACTACGGGCAGCGAGGCAGCCGAGCCGAACGCCTCTGGCTGCCAGTAGCTCAGCTCGGCGTACATCCTGCCAAGCACAATCAAACCAGAAACGAGCTCGTGAGCATGAACGGATCAAGTGCAAGCACCCGCCTCGCCATCGATTCTGATCACAAGCATGTTGGTGGAGGCGGTGCTGCATCAGAAGCGTCCAATCCGTCGGATGTAAAACCTCACCTTGCGACGTCGTGCTGCAACAGCATTGGATCGCCCACGCTGCCTGAGAGAATCCCGACATGCGGCTCACATTGACACTGGGGCACCACAGCTGCTGGGGACGACCCTGGAGTCCGTGCCCAGTCGCTGTTCTCGTTGGAGGGTACTCGGCCAAAGTCGTCGGATAAATACACATCCGGGGATGACCGAAGGAAGGTCTGAAGCTGGTCGGCGGTGCTGCTGCTGGGTTCGCCCATCGTGTCTGCTGGGATGCAGTCTTGTTTCGCTCAGAATCAACGAGCGAACAAATGGTGAGCGAAAGGAGAGGGAGCAGCGCGAGCGGATGGTGGCTGCCACTCGTTAGTGCCAACAGGTGAGCACATCCGCTCTCGGGCAGGAGGGGCCTTTATAAGTGACTCAGTGGGACAGATCATCACCGGCCAGCTCATCGCTGAGCTCCTCAGCCCTCACTGACATTTTTCTAGCGGATTCGACGGAGCATGTGGTCCGTGACAGGAGGAGGAGGGGAGGATGATTGCATCCGCTGCCGGTGACAGTACAGATTATCCAAGGAACATCGGTTGCCTTTATGATGTGACCCTCGGGGACGTCATCAGGGGTACTGAAACTATGTCCAACCAAATGCCACCTGTTGGAGCCTGGTGTGCATTGCATCTATTATCAAGATTCAAATCACAGTCGGTACTCACAACATGCCGCCAGCAGGAGTGTGTCGATGGTCAAGTCCCGTACAAACAGAGTACTCTTGGCCATCCAGACGAAGAGACGACCAGACGTGCGAACCCTGCCCGGCGACCAACTGGCATCATAATGCGAGTCCTACTCTTCACTCCTATTCTGTGATGCGGACGATTCGCTGCTTTTATCCAAACCAGGCTATTCGGCTTCTATCCAAGCCAGGCTATTCTGCTTCTATCCAAGCCAGGCTATTCTGCTTCGGTTCACGAAACTGAGGTGGGGTCCCAGCAGAACCTCGTTGGCTCGATCAGTCGCGAAATATCATCAAGCGACTTGATCTCCTGCAAGTGGCGTTATACAACGTCAACCACAGCTGATATGCCCAGCGGCGCTATCGACACCGATGTATGTTCAAATGCAACAGGCCTGGTCCCCACGCCGCGCCGGTCCGGCTGCGACCACCAACCTACCTCGGGCGACAGCTTGAATCGAAAGATCTCCAGGTTCTCGTGCAGTCGGGCTGTGGAGCTGGCCTTGGGGATGACAACCCATCCATGGTGAACCGCCCATCGAAGCAGCGCCTGTGCCGGAGTGACATTGTGTGATTGGCAGATACTCTTCAGGGGCAGGATTTCGACATCGCCGTTGACGAGGCGTCCTTCCCCCAGCGAGGCGTACGCCTCGACTTGGATCGAATGGCCACTGCAAAAGTCGACGAGTCCACGTTGATACAGCAGCGGATGCAGCTCGAATTGGTTCACGACCGGCCGGATCGCAGCGTGGGCCAGCAGGTCTTGCAGGTGAACAACGGTAAAGTTCGACACGCCGATGGATCGGATTCGCCGCTCTCGGTGGTGCTGCTCGAGCGCCCGCCACGTCTCTCGGCGGTTGACGGGGTTCTTGGCATGTTCGATATGCAGGCCCTGGGTTCCTGGCCAGTGGATCAGCATCAGATCGATGTCTTCAAGCAACGGTCCCGGGACGACCGCGATGCCGACGAGTGTAGATGATTGCAATCGAGACAGAGAGGATCGAGTTTTAACGTGGAGACCCAAAGACAAGCAGCAGCATCCTCGCTGAAGCTATTCCAGGCCAGTTTCGGTACACTCTTGCTGGCATCGCGGCCGGAGCTACCGCCTACATTGAATGGCCGGGCCAAATCGCACCAGCGCATCGCTCACGGCTTTGTATGCCTTGTCGTATCCCTGGTCCTTGGGGGCGATTTTGCTGGTGATGAAGATGTCGGACCGGCTGATCTCGCTCTTGGCAATCAGCTCGGCAATGGCTGCCCCGATCTCTGCCTCGTTCTTCATCCCAGTCCTCCAGCATTAGCATAGGTGCGAAACTTCCGGCGTCCGTCATCCAGGCCGAGGGCTAAACCAATCCTACGTACCTTGTATACAGCCGCAGTGTCTGTCGGAGACGAATCGGATGTCGTTCCAGTTCCGGTTCCAGCCCCGGTTTCGGTTTCGATTTCGGTTTCGATTTCGGTTTCGATTTCGGTTTCGGTTTCGAGCGACGGTTGTGGGGGATCGCCGTTAGCCTTCTGTCGCGGCCGATACAGATGACGATCAGAAATAGCATCGCCCGTTGTCCAGGCTTACCAATGAGACGGTATCCAGCCCGTATCGCCTCCTTGATGATCGTTTGGCACAGCTCGCCCTTGAGTCGGTACGTTCCCACTGGTTTCAGGGAAGAGCAAGAGTTGGGTCGGCGATGAGAACTCGGCGGTGAGAACTCGGCCGCGGTGAGGTTTCCTTTGCATCAGATACCCACGACCCAGAGACGGCATGACCCGGTTGTCTGCCAGCGTCACGGCCGGCACAAAGTCGGCGCCTCGAGACATGCGTACGATGCTGCTTCGTCGGTGCGTTGAGTCTGCCGTGGTTGCTGCGAGCAAGCGATCGCGCCGGAGATGCGATGAGACGCTGTCGCCAGGGCGGTTGTGGATTGAGCAGCTGGTAAACCAGGGCGCGTGTGGCGGATCGGTGGCAGTGCTGTAAATGAATTCAATCTTGGCGGATTCATTTTTTTTGTTGCTGGCTTTCGCTGCTGCCGCGAAGGAAAGACACCTTGGCTCCGGACTCGCAAAACGCACATCTGCTCCCCCCCCCAAATCCCGCCGCGGCTCTATCGCATGCACAATGTCTGACCAGGCTGCTACCAAGAAGAAGATGTCGCAGCCCAGCCGGAAGGGCAAGAAGGCATGGCGCAAGAATGTCGATATCAAGGACGTCGAGGAGCAGCTGGAGGAGCTTCGGAGCGAGGAACGCATCAGGTATGAGCAAAGCCGATGCGGCCGACAACAGCATCCCGGCAGCAGCGCCCTTTTAGCCCATAAGCTCTTGGCGAACGGGGCGCCTGGAATCAACCCCAAACAGCGACCAGCGTCCTGATATCCATCACCTTGCTCCGCGGGTGCTCTGGCCACAACAGCGGCCAGCACATCCACACAAAGCCCGACGCCGACCTCTTCGTCATCGATACTTCGGGCGACTCCAAAGGTATGTCCTGGCTCCTGTAGCTATGAAGAGTCGCCGGCGATTGGTGTCAGCGGCGGCGTTGTCTTATGGCCGTCATCTGAGGCGCCAGTTGGATCTAATTTGTGTTCATCGGCCTTGGTATATGGCACCGACGATTACACATCTTCGCTTCGATTCGATGTCGACTGATGTTTGACGTACGAACGGCATCGATACTGCGATTTCAAACGACACAACCCGCATCGATACTTCCTCGTGTGCCCGGCCATATCTGCGACACCGTCTTTCATTTGGCGGAATATCGACGCAACGACATGGGGACATCTTCGGCTCGACGCACCTCAACCCGACGACATCCATCGCCCACCGGCCAACTTGCTGCTGTTGGGACCACACACCGATGCTTGTACTACTCAGAGAAGAGCGCCCAAAAGTTCAAAAAGACCCTCAAGGTCGATGAGATCCTCAGGCCTCAGTCCGCTGTCGCTTCGCCAACGGCCGCAAGGTCACAAAAGGGCGTCGTCAAGACCGTTAATGCGAAGGGAAAGACCACCGTGGCCTCCAAGGCTGCCGTGGATCAGATCAACAAGATCGTAAAGCGTCGCCAGGAGCATGGCGTGCCGCCCAAGCCTGCTCCCAAGAAAAAGGGCACCACCTACTTTGACATGTGGGATGCTCGTGAGTACCGCCCGGGCTATCGAGCAGACATTGCGATGGCATCGATTTGCCGGCCAACACCGTGTCTTCATGACACACCAATTCTGATCCTATGACTACCTTGTATCCAGCCGAGGAGCCTTCGACCCTGAACGACTATGTCCAAGACCACCTGCCCCAGCCAGCCAAGGTAAGCTTCCCAGACCGGGTTGGAGTCGCATCGGCTCCGCTTCCATAGCTGCTGCATCACCCGGGGCCATCGTGTAGCATGATACCGCTGTACAGCACAATATCACTGCTCTGCGTGGTGCTCTCTGTTGCTCCAGCCACGGACACCGGTGCTCCTGAGGGTCGTTGGATGCACTGTTTTGGATGCTCACCAACGGTATCGCACTCTGGGTGGCCCAAGAAACCCGATCTGCCCAGCACCAAGACCACAAACGTATCTGCCGTCAAGGTCGCCCACGCCGGCGCCTCATACAACCCTAAATTTGACGAGCACCAGACGCTGCTGCAGTCGGCTCTCAATGTCGAGCTCGACAAGATCGCAAAGAGCGAAAAGATTTCCAAGCAGTTGGAATACCCCAAGGAGCTGGACGACCTGGACGAAGACATGTTTGTAGACTATGACGATGACGACGAAGATCCTAATGCCGAGGGTGGAGAGGATGGCGACGACGAAGACGCCCCAGACGCCGTCAACCACACCAAGTCAGTGGCAAATGTCCGGAAAAGCAAGGCCCAGCGGAACAAGGAGCGGCGACGGTTGCAGCTGGTGGGTTTCGATCTGCGTGGCCCGATATTCGAGGCGAGGGGCTGGCGGCCTTGCGATGCCTCGATGTCAAGTGTCGAAACGAAGGATCCTGGCGGCTCCCTCGCATAGCCGAGCCCCGCAACTGTGATCATCTATCGTATTTGCGTCGGTTGACTCATTCGCCTGCTCTGAATATTCGCAGGAGAGAGCCGAGAAGGAGGAGCGAGAGCGCAAGCAGCTTCTGAAGCACATTGGCATGGTTGAATCGATCAGCGCTGAGCTGGACAGCCAGGAGCAAGAGACCAAGGAAAAGCTCGGCAAGCGGGCTGAGATCAAGGAAAAGCTAAAGCAGAGCGGTGCAAGCCAAATCGGACCACACAAGTAGAGTATCGCCATCCAAGCAGCCGGATCGTTGGTTCGCCTCGTGGCATCAGTCCTCCGAACGGCAGTGCTCATTGGACTATTGAGTGAATCGTGCTCTGATCGTCGTTGTGTGCATTTCCAGGTTCAAGTCGGCCCCGCTAGAAATTCAGCTGACCGAGGAGCTGTCGGACTCCCTCCGGTCGCTCAAAGTAAATATTGGATGTGCTTGGCCGCGGTCGTTATAGACTCCCGAGCCCGTGGTCGCACGCTTTGCAGACGATCCCATATGATACCCTGACGCCAGCGAAGGCAGTCTGTCTGGATTCAGACCCCCCAATGTCTCATTACGAATGGCTAATATTTGGCAACCTGCTCTGTTTCAGCCCGAGGGCAACATGTTTAAGGACCGATTCCTGAGTCTTCAGGAACGCAAGTTGATCGAGCCTAGAGTGCCCGTAACGTCAGTGTTGCATCTCTGCTCATTTCTATTGCCCCGTGCCTCAGCCCGCACCGTCCATTCCTGCCACTCCATAATCAGGCCATCACACATCCTCGCCTCGATTCAGTACCATGCAACTCTATATCAGCCACACAGTGCCGCGAGAGATGCTGCACGATCTGCTTTCTCTGAGTACTAAACTCTACTTTTCTCGCCGATTCCGCTCTCTCTTTCAGTCTCAAGCGAAAGCTCAAGCACAAGGAGGTCGAGCGGCACGATTACAAGCGTTTCAAGTAGAAATAAACGTGATCCTATCCTTCCACTCCAGAGAAGAAGAAAACATCAGCTGGAGGAGAGGTTTTCATGGGAAAGCGCCAGGAGGTGGGACAGCCAGGATAATATATTGATGCTCGTGCAGTGCAGAAAGGCAAGCCGAGGGTGTTCAAGGCTCGCATGAACCCGCGCAGGCTTACATGCGTAACATTCAAAGAGGGAGAAGGGAGAAGCGAAAGGCATTCGTGGCGAAGTCAGTCCGCCAGTGGATTAACCGCATGTCGAGGGAACACCGCCATAGTCCATGGCAGACTTCGATGCTGTTGTTGCAGTGCCCTACACTCCTCCAGCCCGGACCGACATGATTAGACATGGCGGTGCCTGGTTGTCAAAGTAGTAAAGGCCCTTTGGCGCCGATTCCGCGCTGCCGCCGTCGTTGCTGTCATCAGCGGAGGCATCCTGAATGCGGTTGTAGAGATCATGCAATGTCCTTTCCTGGACCGATTGTCCTTGACACAGCAGCTCGATCTAGAAGTCGGCGTGAACGGGGGAGCGTAAAACGGACACCAGAACAATTTGGTTAGACAACCGCCTTGACCATGGCTCCAAGCATACGGCAGCTTCGCTGGAACACTCGGACACGCTTGCGAGCCTTCATCCATGCTGCCTCAAAATACTCATCTCCCGAGGATAGAGACTGAGGCAGCAACAACGAACACATCAAGGGCTGCACTGGAAACGAATAGAACAGCCTACCTTTTCAAATACACCCAGCTTGAGCTTGCGGGTGACATATTTCTGCGGCCCCAGATTCGTGCGCAATGCGAGGCCGAGTCAGCATATGTTGAACCACGCCGGGAGCTCGTTGACATCCGGACAGTGCAAGGCTTCCGGAGTATCTCCGCACAATGTAGAGACACAGCCCTACCCGGCAGCATCCAGGTGCACTCGGCAATCCAGACGAACTGTGCGAGTGCTCTTACCTTGATGTCTGTCATTGGTGTCGATTTTGAGGTACGAATATAGGGCTCGGGTATGTTCCGCAGCGTCAGGCCCATCTTCATTAAATCAGTCGACCATCTGTCGGTATGAGAGAGCATGAGGTCAACCCGCAGTCCATCTGTACTGTCTGTGCGCATATCCGGCTGCAAGCAGCACCATAGCGCAGGCCCAGGCGATCGATCCATAGAAACAGCCAAAGCCGCCATCCGCAGTTGGCAGACGTTCACACTCCAACTGCGCACACTCAAGCAAAAGCATCTGCTCTCGATATCCGTTTTAGAGAATCGGCTGCGTCGAACCCACCTTTCATCATACTTGATCATGAAGATCAGATCGTCCTCCTTCCAGGGGCTGATTCGCTTGATCCGGCGGGGCTGGACAGGGTCTGGTTTTTCGTTCCTGATGGTGCTAGACTTGTTCTCCAGCGACGAGAGCTGCCAGTGCGGAGACCATGCAATAAAGTCGCTTTTGTATCCATACACTTCTTTGAAACCGTCGTCGTCGTAGCCGATCGAGCCGCTGTGCGCCTCGTCTTCGTTGGTACCAGCCGTCGGATCGCCTGGGCCGTTTTGGACCTGAGCACCGGACTGCGGCGATAGGACAGGACGTTCTGCCGGGTCTGCTGTCCGCAATGCTGCGTCTGCTGCTGAGGTGTGTTCGACCGAGGCTTGATCTTTGGCGGCCGCCATGGGACGAGCTGGATCTGCGGCCACAGCGAGAGCTGCGTCCCCATTGCTGGAGCCGTCAGCACTGTCGACGATCAGCTCTCGAAGACGGTATTCCATCAATAGCCCGTAGACGTCATGGGGAAGGGTCCGGGAAGGTGTCTGTGCAGCTGTCGAGCTGGCAGCCAGATCGCCCGAGTCCATCGTCCGACGGCGCTTGGGATCCTGGAGATTGTCCTTGGGGGCATCGGCGCCGGTGGATGCGTCTTTGGCCGAGGGCTGGTCCTGATCAATGGCATTCAGGTCCCTGAGCTTTGATGGGTCCCGGGGGCGATATTGGTGGGCCATAAGCCCCGGGACTGGGGACCTGAAGAACTCGTATATCTGTCGACACACCTCGGTGTGTGGAGTAGCGCCGGGGCGCTCAACGATGCGGAAGTTGAGGTGGTATCGGTCTTCGGCCTTGAGCTCCTCTATTTCCTCGAACGGACATGGAGTCGGGAGAACCAGGAATGGGGTGGAGGCGAGCATCCGGGCTTCGTCTGGCTCGACCGTTGGTGGCGCCTCGTTGAGCAGCTGCATTGTGGGTGGCTGGATGTGTGTGTTTGCAGGCGATCGCGGTGGTCTGTTGAATCTGAGTTTGATCAGGGTCTTGTGAATTGAAAAATAGCCGAGCAGAGCCAATGGAAAGCGCATGAAAGGAGGGAGGGGGGAAATCGGCAAATGAAAAGTTATATATATATATCATATATCTATATAAGCCTCTGTCTGTATATGTAAGGACGAAGCCAAGACCGGCTTCGCCTCGGCGAAGAGCCGCTGCGCAGATTTTGATACGGCAGACTGATAACAACCTTGGGCAACGGCTGGCCGATTGATCGAGGCGGTCTCGGGCAATGCAGCGAGCGGTGTGTGCGCTGGACGGGCTGAGGGGAGGGGATCGGCTGATGGGGCGGCTGGGGTGTCAAGATGCAAAGACCAAACAAAAAAAGCGTCAGAGTCCGCACCGACACTTGCTTCTGGACCACCCACGCGCACGGCTCTTCGCCTCAGGGTCGGTGGGAAATGCAGGGCCTGCCGGCGCTGCCGCCAGACGCAAAGACATATGACCGTGCGGGTCTTGGCCGCATCGGCGGTCGGCGCTGATGGACCTGCCGCTCAGCTTCTCATCTGAGCAAGCGATCCCGGCCTCGTGGACAGAGTAAGACTGACCATGGCTGTTCTCTGCCAGCAGACCGATGCATAGCGCTGCCTCTGCATCACAGCATCATTCGGCTGCCAACGGCATTGTCGAGCACTTGCCGGCATTGCTCTGTGCTCACCAACACCAAATCCCTCGGCCCAGCCTTTCATTCATCGCCAAGGTACAACCCGCCCAATGCATCAGCACGAAATCATTGCCCTCCTGGAGCCCTACACCACCTGCGATCTCTCCGATGGGCTCGCCAAGCTCGGCAAAGTGGGCCATCTCCCAGGACTCTCGCTCCTATCGCCAGAGCCCGGACATGCCCGGACAGCTCGCATCTGCGGGCCTGCCTTCACCATCGAGCATCTCTTGGTATCCGACAGCAGCGTCCCGCCATACACCTCAGTCCATCCCCTCGACTTGGTTCCTGTCGGCTCGGTCCTGGTGATCAAAGCTCCGGCTGCTGCCCCGAATGCTGTCTTTGGTGGGCTCATGGCCACCCGAGCTCAACGTGCGGGATCTATGGGAGCCCTCGTCGAAGGCCGTATCCGAGACTTGCGCGAATTCTGGGATCTTGGCTTCTCGGCCTGGGCGCTTGGACACTCGACCATGGGCGCCGCCGGCTGGACAAGGCTTGCGAAGGTCGGAGAGCCTGTGCAGTTTGGCTCCGAGAGCATGTGTCCTGTCTGGATCCGCACTGGCGATATCATCGTGGCCGATGTCGATGGGGCTGTACGGATCCCGATCGAAGATGTCGAGCTCGTCGCTAAGGAGTGTGCAGCTCGCATCGAAATTGATAGGAGATGCATGCGGGATCTGACCGAAGGCAAGCCATTTGCCGAGACGCTCGCCAAGCATCGATGAGCACACCGATTTGGTGGTTGAGGATATGACGGCGATATGTTACTGAGGATATGGCAGCGATATGTAGTGCAGTTGGATACGTTGTCGTGTTGTGGAACATGATGCGATGGAACTGAAAATGGCGTAATATTGTGCAGTACGGCGGGAACAAGTGGAATTGAGTACGATGCAGTATCTTGAGGAACACGAGTGCGGGAGGGGTGGTGGTGTTCACGGAATGCTGAGCAAAACCAATCACATATCGTATCTCTCAATCGACATCATTCAGCCGGGTGATCAGTCAACGTCATATGTAAAAGAGTCCCGTTGTCGAATTGGGGTGATTACTTTCGTCTGGATCCCGAATATGCTTCCACCATGGCCGGACAGTGTGTTCAAGGAGACTGGCCTTGTGGACAGCAGCAGCAGCGAATCGGAGATCGAGATCAAAAGTCTACGCTGCAAGCGCGAAGCGAATGTACGGGCATTACAGAGTGCATGGGTACTTCGAAGAGATACAATCTATTGTTATGGAGGAACATAGCAAGAAATGGAGGGGAAGGTCTCATCCATCAGCGACCTCCTGACAGGATCAGGTTGAGGCCAGACACACATAGCCGAGATCATGCACCATTAGATGCGCTCAAGCAGGACTGCACGCCCCTAGATATGCACAACTGAGATCATCCATCATCAAACAAACTCCAGCGAGATCTTGTGCCATCGGATGCCCACCGATGGGACCTGTGCCGTCGCATCTTGGATCGTCTTCCCCTCCGCGATAGATCACCATGGAAATTGAGGACACTCGGCGCCAGTACACCGCTTCGGCGGTCGATCACCGGGCCCCTGAGAACCCTCGCTTGCCCAACTCGCGCTTGACGATTTCGGCCAGCTTCTGGTTCATGAGCTTGTTGATGTGCGGCAGGAAATGCACCCGGTCGTAAAAGACAGCGCTGTTGTCGGCGTTGTAGAGGTCCGTCAGCATCCGCCAGGTCGGCATCACAACGACCTTGCTGGACTTGAAGATGTTGAAGAGCTCAAAGTCCTTGCTCTCGGGCATCCGACCGTCACTGGACGGCGTTGTTTGCTTCCAGATCAGGATCGAGCCGCTGCGGGTCGAGTGGCGGGCAAAGGCCGTTGCCCACTTGACATAGTCGGAGCCGTGGATGCCCAAGTTCAGGACGATGATGCTCTGGCCGTAGGTCTTGTCGATGTGGTCGAGTAGGGCAGGGATGGTATAGCACCAGTCCAGCGGGGCATCAAAGTACGGCGTCCCCTTCTCGGGGAAGAGCCGGCCCTTGGTGTGGCAGACGCCCGGACGATCGTCGTACGCCTGGAAAAAGGTCATGGTATAGTGGGGCGTCTTGAAGTACCGGTTTTCGATGTATTCGACGGTCTTGGTCCAGTCCCAGGTTCCGTTGCGGTAGCAATCACAGACCTCGTTGCCTTTGAGGAGGGCATTGGTGCCGCGCATGAAGCGCTCCCAGTCGTGCCAGTCACGATCGATGATCTCGGTCGTTTTGTTGAAGCCAGGCTCCTCGAACTGCCAGTGACCATGGCTCAGACGATAGGCCAGCGACAGATACTGGTACCGCGTGACCGAGTCGCCGATGAAGATGATGGGCCGACGCATAACCCACTCGAACTCGAGTTCGAAGCCAGCTGAGTTGGGACGTGTCGGGTGCTTGGGCCTGCCGGAGCGTTCGACGGCTCGCAGTGAGAAGACCAGGCCGCCCAAGGTCAAGACGACGAGGAGCAGGCGTATGGCCCATCTCGCTCTCTGGCCGGTGAAGGTGGATTTTGTGTGGTCTGACGACATGGAGGGCTTGTGGTAGGGAAAAGCGGAGGGAGGGCAAGACGATGGTACCGAGACAGAGGATCGAGCGAGAAAGAAGAGACAGGCGGGTCGGGACGCTGCGACGGCGAGCAACGGCAACGGAATGTGGCAGAGGAAAAGAGACAAAAGAGAGGAGGGACCCGAGTGCGACTGGGACAATCGGCGGAGAAAGGACGACAGAAGCTGGAGATCGAAAGCAGGCGGTCGACGCAGGAGACGACGGGAAGCGAGGCAGGCCGGCGGTAATGTACAGGCGGTGGCCGGAGACGATTCGCCGTGGTCGAGCCGAGGACATATCCATCGGCTGGTTGCACCGGGCTTGTCTGCAAACAAGCGGGCTCAGAGCCGGCAGCCACAAACAACACTCGTGGAATGGGTGTCCAAGCAAGCCATGCACAACCAACACGGAGTTGTGCAGCTCACAGCAACGACTGCGAAGGGGAAAGCAAGGGGCTTGCCCCCCACAGCCCGAAATAGGGCTGGTGACCGGTGAAGTTGTGCAGGCCATAACGCTCCGAGCCACGGGACAGACACGAGGACTGAACACAACTCGATGGCCATGCCGCCGGGCATGGCATGGCAGGGGGCCATGTGCGAATGACCCGGTCGGCCACCGGCGAGAGCACAGCCCACCAGGACACATGGGTCGCCCCAATACAAGTCGGGCTGGTGTTGAGGGCCCTTGTGGCTGATCAGAGCATCGACACCCTCCTCGCCACCGCCAAGAAGGCATCGCCTCCTGGTGCTTCTCAAAAGGCAAGTTTCATCCTGGCAAGACAAAAATGGGCACAGCCCGTGGGTCTCGCCGGTGGTGCGTGCAGTGCTTGGACGGGGCACAACTCCATCGTGACGGGGTTGGCAAACCACAGCGGCATCCACAAGCCGCGAGCCAGGGCCAGGGGCGTCTGCTGTGTGGTGCTGGCAAACGGTTGGTGGCACCATGCCGGGGTATGAGGTGCCTCCTTTCAATCGACAGAGTTCAACCCCAGTTGCTGACAGACAGTGTCCTTGCCACCAAAGAAATTGACCTGGCAACTGGGTAAACCGCCATGGGCGTCGAGGAGACCGATGGCGACAATACGGGACAGGACAGGGCAAAACAAGTAAGCACAGGACGATGCAGCCACAGGACAAAGTATGGCAAAGCAGAGCGAAACTCGAGGCATTGAGCATTGCACAGGCTGTGCAGAAGTCGAACGATTGCGGTTGCGGTTGCGATTGCGATTGCGATTCGGAGAGCGCACAGTATTGAAGTTGACAAGTTGCGGAATGGTGACACGGTGTGACGCGCAATGTCCAGCCCACGAACGCCCGATTGCCATCACATCCCGACAACCGCCGCCGCTGTCCATACCAGGGCTGGTCTCGAGAGGCTACTCTCTGTCCTGCAGCTCATAAGCCCCTCCGCCTGCATCTTCTCGGCGATCCCATCCCTCTCCCTCCATCGCCTTCCATCGCTCCTTCTGACTTTGCCCTTGGCCATCCTCGGCACCTCTCTCGCTCGCCCAGCCCAAATGTTGCTCCCACGGACCATCGCCCGACGACCTCTCCGTCTCGCCGCACTCGGCGTGGCCGCTCTTGCTGCTCTGATCGGCATCTGGGCCATGCTCATGTATTTCTCGCTCCTCCCTCTCAGCCCTGCATCGATCCTGCACTCAAAGTCACCCAGGACCAAAGTCATACCTCATATCATCCATCAGTCGTGGAAGAACCAGACACTTCCAAAGGTAAATCGGACGCGGCTGTCTGGGCATCGGCCAATTGTGTCCGGACCATTGCGCCGTTGCCGGTCTCGACCCTGTCGATTCAGAAGGCCCGTTGAGATAGACCCCCCCCTCCGGAAACAGCGCTAACGTTCCCACGTGCTGAATGCTCTTCTCGGACCAGAAATTTGCCCGTTGGGCTGATTCATGGAAGCAGCACCACCCGGACTGGATCTACATCCTCTGGACGGACGAAATGAATCGAGACCTCGTCCAGCGAGAGTTTCCCTGGTTTCTGAGCACGTACGATGCCCTGCCTCATAACATCAACCGCGCCGATGCCGCTCGCTATCTCTACATGTACCAGTACGGCGGCGTCTATGCCGACCTCGACATGGAGTGTCTCCGAGCCATGGACGCTCCCGTTGACGAGGGTGAGCCCGCCCTCATCGATCGCGGCGCCGCCTTGATTGGCCGCATGGGTCACAACACCCGGTTCGAACATTCTCTCCCGAACGCGTGGATGGCCAGCTCCCCGGGTCACCCCTTCTGGCTTGTCGTCGTCAACCTGATCGTCAAGAATCTCGGCACACCGGAGGGTGATAGCGCAGAGAAGCTGACGGGCCCTGTGGCTCTCTACAAAGCCTGGGCTCAGTTCTCGCACCGGTTATTCCATGAGGATTTCGTCGTCCTGCCTCACGGTATGTTCTTTGGACCGTTGACCAGTGAGACGGCTCTAGCTGAGCAAGCGAGAGGTTGCTGTGTGGTTTCGTCCGGCTTGTCGCTAAGGCGGCCTCCTAACTGACAGGCCCACCGATCTTCCGTTATCTGCCCATATGCACAGGCTACATCTATCCATACGACTGGAACCAAGCCCTCGTTCACGGAGCCATCTGCAGTGCCCAATCCAATACATTCGATGAGGTGCAGTGCAAGAGGATCCTTGAGGCTGAAGGAGAGCCAGGACAGCCAGCATACACCATCACATACTGGTCTCACAGCTGGGAAGAGGACAAAGCCAATAAGAATGTGTTGGAGGCGCCGTGAAGAATGGTGTGTTCTGCTCGACTCTCTCTGTACTCGATGTCATCGAACGCAATCTATAGAATGCCTCCCATCTTCTGTGTATGTAGTCGTAGAATGATCTATTGCGCGGCTTGACCATTTGAAAGAAGCCTGGCTCGGTTCGTATGCGGGTTACGTTGTCTACTGCGTGGCTTGAACACGTTTGCATACGTGCCGCTAGATCATGGACGAGATATGGCCAGAAACGACAGCGCCGGCGCGAGGAGAGTCGGAATGAGGGGCGAATGGAAGGCGGGGCAGCAGTAGCCGATGCGATTCAATGGCGGTGGACTGGAGCGAAGGCGAGCCAGGCCCGAGCCGGACCTGGAAGCGAGGATGGCGATCGGCGTCTTGGGCTGGCCTGGGTTCATGAGCGGTTGCGGTGCCCTGGCTCCCTCCAGGCGGGACTTTGTCTTGAGATGGCTGTCGTTGCGCCGGGTCGCCTCTGCCTTTGCTTTGTGCAAATGGGTCGCATAGCAGGCGCAAACTGTGGTTAAGACTGTCATGGGAGTGAGCAAGGCGAGCAATTGGTGTGTTGAAATGTGTGAACAACGAGTGAGATTCGACGCCACTCTGCTCAGTGAAAATGCATTATCTCAGCCCCGTCAGCGGCGTTGCACTGCTGAACAACATAGCATTGAATAGAATGGAATTGAAGTGTATGCTGTTTGGGGCGTCGTCTCCTGGCTCGCCAGCCCGACAGGGGGAAAGCATCTGGCCTTTCCGTTCTGCCCCCCCCCGGTCGCTCTCTCATTTCGCTCCTTCGACTTCGTCGCCGCTCTCCTGGCCTCGTCTGCACATCGTCGATTGCTGTTTCCTGTCTCTCCTCATCCCACCTCTCCGCCATGCTCAGAGCCTTCTCCTGCTGTTTCGGAGGACTCGCAACCCCACCCAAGGACCGAGATGTCCCCCCGCAGACCCCTGTCTCCAAACAGCCAAAGTTCCCTCCACAGCCCGATCCCTTTGGTCCCTGGTTCCATCCCGTCGAGTGTCTCGTCAACACTGCCCGCGACGAGCCCGATGCCCTCTTGATTAATACATACGAGAACGGCGACTCGGAGCGCTTCAGCTATCTCCAGGTGTGGAGAAGAGCTTACTTGATCGCCCAGGCCCTCAAGGCGCTTCCTGGCTGGAGCGACGACGGCCACGACGTCATCGGCACATTCTGCGAGGCTGAAGCCAGCTGGGTGATCTACTCCTTCGCCGTGTGGATTCTGGGCAAGTGAGTATCCGCTATTGGTGTGGTGTGATGTTTTGATGTGGAGCTATGAACATCAATTCAAGCAAGGGACATATTCAACCCTTGTTCCGTGCCATGACAAGGGTCGAGTCTCACCTGTCTCTTGAACTCCATCCAGGAAAACACTCAACTTTGCCCTCAACCTGCCTCCTGCAGCCCGCAAGGCCCTGTGCGAGAGGTATGTCCCTGCCATGTTGTCGTTAGGATGAGCAGGCTGGTCCGAGGTTTGAATCGAGCCAGCTTTACCCGATCCCGATCTGACACTCACATCACCATCAACCGACAGACATGCAATCAAGTACATTCTCTACCACCACACCAAGCCTGGTCGCATCGAGGGTGTGACCCTGGTCGATGCCGCCGCCTTCCCTGTGATCGAAAACATTCCATCTCCGTCCCTCGAAGTCTGTGAGCCTCTCGATGAGTTTGTGACCTTTCAGTGCACCTCCGGAACGACAGGTATGTGACCCAGGAGGTGCGAATTGTGGAAGCTTAAGGTGCACAACTCGATGATTGAAGGATATGAAGCAGCGGCGATGTAACGATGGGCCAGTATGTCTTGTTCTGACGATCGTGTGCTGTCCACAACACCGACTCTTGATCAATCCCAGGCGTTCCCAAGTCGTGAGTGGCTCAGCACCGACCTTAAATCCCATGCTGTGCTCGACAGGAAAAAAACAAACAAACAAACGAACTGACTATTCACAACACCGTGTACTTGCTGTAGATACAAATTTTCCTTCAAGGGTGCACTCACAAACAGAGATGGCGGAGGCCCCAAAGGAAGAACCGCAGGACTCTGTCAGGTATGAGTATCTCGATGCTGCTCGCAGACATTACGCTTGCAGGGCATAATTACTAATCCACGGCGGCCATCAGTTGCCTTCTTTCACCGCGACGCTTGTTCTCCTCCTGATTACACTGAATCTCGATGGCTCCGTTTGGATTCCTGAGCCCACGCCCAACACCGTCGACAAAGTCAAGAGCATGATCAGAATGCTGGACGATGGCGTATCGTACCTCTACCTGGTGAGCTGTCGAATCTGTCCCGGAGGAGTTGTTCGCAATATGGATACTAACGCACGATGCTGCCCTGTTGAACTCTTCCGTCAGACCCCTTCCTACATGAAAGCGATCATAAATGTGGCCCAGCTGCAGAATCCCGATGCCAAGTGGGAGAAAACCAAGACAATTGCCTTGGGCTCGGAGTTGGTGCCTCCTAGTACCGTGAATAGCACCAGACGTGTCTTCCCAAATGCTGAATTGGGACTCGTATATGGGTCGAGTGAAGTAAGTAACAGGCGCCGAGTCGAAGCTGATATGGAGTTCTTGAATCAAAGACATTTTCTCACCCTACTATGAACCTCAGTCGCTGCTTGTGGGTGCACTTTCAGTTTTCCACCTCCCGGCCAACCAGATCCTCAAATCGGACAAGCTCGTCTACAAGCTTACCAAACCAGGTGTGAGATGTCTCCTCTTTGATGAGGACGGCAACATTGTCGACCAGAAGGTCTCGAAGACTGGTGTGCTCGTCTTTGCCGTCGACAAGGACCATCCCATCAAGAACCACCCCAACTTTGTCAATGCAAATCCGAATGACAAACTCTCACCCTTCGGCTTCCTTGAGGATGGCTCACCTCGAATCTGCAGCATGGACTGGGTCGAGATGGTTGGCGAGAACCAGTTCACTGTGGTTGGAAGGTGAGGTCGATGGCCGGGTGTTGCATCTCTCGTTGATGGCGACTGCACATCTGGCATCCTGAGGACACATCCAACTCCTGCATCCCGGATACTCACGCCATCCATTCCCTCACTCCACACCATCACTCCAGATTCGACCAGAAGATCAAGGTCAACGGCGTCTATGTCGACCTCAACGCCCTCGAGGAACTGGCCAACGAAAACATGTCCAAGATCATCTCGGACTGTGCCTTCATCCAAACCACCGAGAAGAAGATCGTGATGCTCTTTGTCCGCAGAAGGGGCTCTGAGGTTAACCCCACTCCTGCCGAGCTTCTGCAGCTGACCGAGGACATGTTTGCGCTGACAAACGTCGCCAAGTTCCCGATCCACAACTGCTTCGAGCTCGACGAGTTCCCCTTCAACGACTCGGGCAAGCGCGACCTCAAGAAGCTCAGGCGCATCGCCGAGAATGTCGATCAGTTCGGCAAGTCGGTCGAGTACCCTCGTTTGAAACTCGCCAACACTCCCCTGTCCCGCACCGCCGCCAAGATATCTCAGATCGGTAGCCAGATCATCGACAACCCCGCCCTCGACGGCCGCAACTACTACATCGGCGGCGTCGGCTTTGACTCGCTGAGTGTCGGCCGTCTGTCCCTCGCCATCAAGGACGAGTTCAATGTCGAGATCTCGCCACTTATCCTCCTGTCGAACGGAATGACACCGACTGATGTCGCCCAGTTGGTTGTCGACATCCTCGACGACAGACCGATGATTCCCCCGACCGTCCATCTGGCTGCCGAGGCCGCCAAGCTCGACGATGCGAGTGTGACGGCCGAGGGTCTTCCTCCGTTTGTCTATCCCAAGGACCCTCGCGGCATCGTCCTGACCGGTGCCACTGGCTTCCTCGGTGCCTTCCTGGTCTTTGAGCTGGCCCACAAGTTCCCTCGGGCCAAGATCTACTGCCTGGTCCGAGCCCCGACCGAGCAGGTGGCTGTCGAGCGCATCATCAGCACGGCTCAGAAGCTGGTCCTCGATCCGAGCCAGAGAGCCTTCCTTGACCACAACCTCAAGTCTCGACTCGTTGGACTGTGCGGCAACCTGTCGAAGAACAAGTGGGGACTCTCGGACGAGCGATGGAAGGAGATCAGCGAGGAGACCGACATGATTGTCCACAACGGCGCCGAGGTCCACTGGCTGTTTGACTATGACAGACTCAGGGGACCCAACGTCCTCAGTACGGCGACGGCCCTGAGACTGGCCACAACCCACCACCTCAAGGTGGTGCACTACATCTCGACCATCGGCACGATCCCGATGGCCAAGAAGGCAGACAAGCCGCTCGAGGAGAAGATCTACTCGGCCTGGAACATCTCTGGCGGGTATTCGCAGACCAAGTGGGTCTCTGAGCAGCTGGTCAACAAGGCACGATCGAGGGGAGTACCTGCGACGATCATTCGCCCAGCCGTCATTGCTGGCGACAGCCAGTACGGAGGTAAGCTGAGTGTGGTGTGGTGTGATGTAGTGGAAATGTCTCATTCATTCCCACGGACTGGCCATGAATCGATGGTCTCGATTGTCAAGTGCCACTCACCCACCAACTGACACCAACTGACACCTTCACACCTCCATTGCTCCAGTGTCCAACTCTGACGACTACATCTGGCGATATGTCAAGGGATGCATCCAGCTCGGTGCTGCTCCCTCGCACGCCACTCTCGTCACGATGACCATGGATCCCGTCGACCATGTTGCCAAGGTGGTTGCCGAGATTGCCGGCTCTGAGGAGTCCCTGTCCAAGTTTGTGTTCCACATCAGCGACTCGGAGCACAGGTGAGGACTGTGTGATGTGGTGTGAAGTGTGATGTGGTGTGGTGTGTTGTGGTGTGCGATAAGGTGTGGATGGTGGATCCCGACTCTAATTACTCACTCACTCACTCACTCACTCACTCACTCACTCACTCACTCACTCACTCACTCACTCACTCACTCACTCACTCACTCACTCGCCACAGTGTCCTCACTGAGACCCGGCTGTTTGAGATTGTCAGGAGCCATGGCTGGCCGATCCTGTTCGAGACCCGCGAGCAGTTCAAAGAGGCATTCCACTCCCATCCCGCCGTCGAGAGCAACGCCCTGTTCCCGCTCATGCACATCATGATGGACATGTCCTTCAAGATCGACAACGCCAACACCCGCTCGATCTACCCGACTCCCTGTCCCTCGCTGGAGGGGGTTGTCGAGAAGTGTCTCAACTATCTGCACCACGTTCGCTTCTTGGGCGATCCCCTGGACCCGTCTTCGCCCTTCAAGATCAAGTATCCCGAGACCAGCGCGGTCACCCGCACCGGCCGCAACTGAGGTCCGATGCACCACGGCGATGGTGGGTTCGGGACTCTGAATGCCTCATAATCTTGGTGATATCCCGTGTTTCGTGTCTCTTGTTCTATTTGGATCTGTCGTCTCTACCTTTTCTTCCAGATGTGCCGTGTCTCCCGTTTCCTTTCCCTGTCCGTTGCTTTCTTTGGTGATCCCAGTGATGGATGGCACTTTGCCAGACATCAGAGTATTCGAGTGAGCCCTTAAACGCTGGAGCTGGAATATCACTCAATACATAGCAAGCACGACACTCGATAAACACAGACCCGTGGCAAGCGTTAGCATTATTCTTCTGGAGGCAGGATCGGCTCTGTCAGCCCCCATTCCAGTGATTCAGCAAGCCGGCAATCAACTGTACAGGATTGTATGCATGCCGCCAGCTCTCCCTTGGCACCACGACCATCCTCTCCTCAATCCAAACCCCGGACCAGCATCAATTGGTCAGATCATCAGGGAATGGCCTGTGTTTCCAACAAGCAAAGGTGCATCTCGTGTTCCAGAAATAAAAGGATCGATATTGCCAGCAGAGTCCAATCATTCCCCTCCCTCGCGCATTTTGGAGCCTTGTCACCGACCGCCAATACTACAGCCCTCCGATGGACGATAAGGCTCCCTTGTCGAAACCCCACCCCCAGGACGTGACTCATGCTGTCTAAGCTGTATGAACACGCTGTATATTCGGCAGAAAGAGTTGAAGCGAAGGTAAGACGAGAGAGGGGAAGAGTGTGGTGGGAGGGGGAGGGGAGAAGGAAAGAGAGGAAGGGGCGGAGGAGATCATGAGAGAGAAGGAGGGGGGGCAATAACAACACAAGCAATCCAAGCACAAATAAAGAACAGAGAGAAGAAGAAAAGAATCGAAACGCAATCGCAAAGAGAGAGATAGAGAGATAGAGTGAGAGAGAGAACGGAAGCGATAAGGAGGGCAAAGAAAGGCAGGGTGGCGCTCGTGGGACTGTAATAAACAATAATCATCGGAGAGGGTCGAGAGTGAGGCAAGGGTGTGGGAGGCGGCGAGTATGGGACATGATCAGCTCGTCATCTGAGCGGCGGTACAATTAGATATTGGCCTAGATTGAATTGAGGGGGGGGGCACATCGCTCTCAACAAGGAATCAAAGTATTTACAACATTAGAAATGCTGCTGTTGGAAGAGGAATAGGTTGTTGGTGGCCGCAAGTGCTGTGGATGATACAACGTCACAGGAATATACGGTGTACAGGAGGGCAGGGAGCAGCGGTACATGGCCAGAGAGCAACAAGACGAGGATGCGACAAGGGCCGAGATAAGGCATGGCATGACGAGACAGAGGAGTATAGAAAGAACGCCGTTAGTGAGTTTGCCGCGGAATTCGTGCCGTGGAGCAAAGGGATAGCCAGGATCATGATCCAGAAGCCGAGCGAACACCAACGTGACTCCCCCCCTCTCCTGTGACTTCCTTTGACACCGCAGCTATGAATCCTGGCAAATCTGCGCCTTGCCGCCCACACACTCTGTCGATAGTTCCCTCATATGAATGTTTCAGTCCTCCTCCCCCCCCCTTCCTCGTTCGCTTTGCCTTACCGATGGTGTTTTCTCGTGGATGCCACGACGCATGCAAGATCTTTTTGGAAAAGTCCAAGGTATCCATGTTGGTGAACTCTTCTCTTTTGGATTTGCGGCCGGCATTGGGCTTGTTCTTTGATGAACCAACTTTCTTGGCCTTGAAGGCACTCTTGTCGGCCTGGAGGATGGTGTCGGTCTTGTTGACGGTGTCGAAGATGTGGAAGAAGTTGTTGTAGGAGCCCGTCAACATGGAGCTATTCGTGCGTGCGCAAGATTAGACCGAGAGAAACAGGGGAGGACCGCAATAGTCGATTAGTAACGATCGTCAGTCCATAATCCGCAGGTGACAGTGTTTGCTGACTCGGGGGATTCAAAGCAGCTCTCTGCCAGGCGGTGCGCAAAGAAAGCTCACGACCCGAACAGCCCGGTGTGCGCATATGAATGCCAGCCACGCCAGTGTCCGCGCCATCGCACGGGGTGATCAAACGACCTGGACCGCAAATCCGCAGCACACAATGATAAAAGAAAGGTCATGATGCCGACCACGCTCAGCCGGTGAGACTTACGAGCCATCGCCACTAAAGTTGCACTCAAATTTGTCAAAGATACAGTCGTTCTCGTAGAGATCGCAAAGCTTGCTGCGGAGGTGGTCGTGGATGCTGATCGTCTGGACAGGCTTGCTTTCCATGTTCAAGTCCCAAATCTTCAATGTCAGATAGTCGCGCGATAGAATGTATCGGCCGTCGCGGCTGAACTTCAGATCGGATATTGAGGAGATGATTTCGGAAAAGAAGGATTTGTTCTGGGGATCCTCCTCCTCTTCAAAGACTGCGCCGGGCAGAGGGCAGAGGGCAGATGGGCCACAGGAGACGAGGTCACAGATGTGGTCGAAGAAAAACACGATTAGTCGAGGCACCTGGAGCCAGGGACAAGCTGATTGGAGCCAGGGGCACTGGAAATGCAAGAGCGGAGGGTCGGTGGATGCGTCGACACTGCGGTTGCTGCTTACGCTTCGAGTGGCTGTCACAGAGCGCCGACATTCGCATGTCGTTGAGCTTAATCGTGCCCTTGCTGCTACTGTACATGAACATGTTGCAGTGGACGGGGTGGAACTCGGCGGCCGTAATAACTTCGGTCAGCTCCTCCATGTTCACGGGCTTGATGTCCACAATGTCTGCAAGTGAGCGGATGAGTAAGCGGACTTGGCATCCACACAGCGCAAGCGAGCAACGCTGCCAGAAATGCCGCACACATGGGAAAAGTATCCAATGGCTGAATCTGGCAGCTGGCCGAATTGGCACAACAGCGGATATTGCCGGGGGGAAATAGACATCGCCTCCACGACACACGCGCAGACGCACGCACGCACGCATGCACGCACACACACAGGACATCTGGGAGCCCAAGGGCTGGGATCGCATGGGGAGGCGTGTACTCACTGAAGCTTTGGTCCGAGATGTTCAAGTTCCAGAGGTTGATTCGGAGATCATCGGCCGAGAGGTACGTTTCGCCATCCGAGTTGACGGAAATGGAGTTGATATGATAGGCGTGGGCGTTCTGATAGATCTTACGCGGGATGGCCGAGATCATGGTGTCGTGGTGAACGAGCTTGGGCATGCGGAGCTGTCTGTTTGCCTGCAGGCCGTTTGTTCCAAGGTCGAGGTTGTTTTCGGCAACAACCTTGATGTTCTTTTCAAAGATCTTCCAGAGCTTGATGGTTTTGTCTAGGCACGATATAGGGCAGAGCACGAGATCAGAACAAGGCAGCGGCACAGGGCCATCAAATCGACGGAAATATGCCGGTGGCTGCCACGGGTCTCATCAGGATGCGCTCAAGTGCGCTTGGGTGTCCCGAAACCGAGTGGAGAGGGCGGCGACCTACCGTTGGTGGAGAGCAGGAAGTGGGCGGCGTTCTGTCGCTTGCACCATCGGATCTTGTTGATCTTTTCCTCGATTTCCAAACTCTTGAGGTAGTCAAACTCGGGCTCGTGGGACTGGAACTCGGTGAAGAACTTGTATTCGCAGCCCTTTTTCTGCAGCGACGTCGTCCGATGCGGGTTCCATGCAAGCGAAGGAAAGCGACACAGTCAATCACAGAGACCGAGTCGCGGGTGGCGCACTGCCGAGTGCACGAGGTTGAGGGGAGGGGGCCGACGAGGCTCGGCCGATGGCCAGTCAGCCAGCCAGTCAGCCACAGATCGGCCCAGCTAGCCACAGATCGGTCCAGCTAGCCACAGATCGGTCCAGCCAGCCACATATCGACCCAGTCAGTCTTCGACTGGGCCCAGCTTTCTTTGGACAGGCCGATCCCATATCCGCCAGCGATCTGAGCAGCCAACTTACGCCTTCGTTGCGCTCAAAGAGAACGACACGGCCGCCCTTATCGCCCGTTGCTAGATAATCGCCGGTTCCATCGAACTCAACGGCCGAGATGATGTCGGCTGTAGCGGTGGCGGAAGCCCGTGATTCGGGAGGAATGCGTGTCCCCAATCGATATCCAGCATCGCCGTCGTCGAGAAGCCGGGCAAGGAGAGCCGAACCCGGGTGTTTTTCGCAGCGCAGCGCAGCGTGGATTGTCGTGAAGGAAGCAGCAGCACAGAAGTTAGTTGGATGGACCCATATACAAGCCAGGGTCACAAAAGTGGGTTTGTCGGATGTATGATGGCTCGCATCAGCGGAGGTCGCGAGCGGCCCGGAAGAGTCGGCGATGCTGAGGCAGGCGCCTTGGGACCTGGCCATCACCACCAGACAGACAAGGGCAAGAGGCCTTCAGGTTGGATGGCCACGGCATCGGCAAAACCCAGCAGACACCCAACACAACAACGGCAGGTTGATTCGATATCCGAGACAGAGGGCACGGGCCGAGCTCGAGTCAATCGGAGAAGATCCGGTGTATCGGGTGCAGCAGGGAAAGGAGGGAAAGACAGATCGCCCCAGCCGGTTGCATCGTCGTCGCGATAAAAGGCGTCAAGGCAGTAGTAAAAAATCAAACGTTGGCCAAGAAAAGCAAGACGGATTTGGCCAGGAGACGATTGGCACTTGAGGTCGGTGCACACGCGATATGTATATGAAAAAAGGCCGAGACAGGGGGACGGACACATGCCTTCGGTGACATCTTCGACGTCGCCCTTATCGCCGAAGCATTGGGCAAATCGCCAGCCGTTATCGGGATCAGCCATGATTTGTGGAGAGAGGGGAGGAGGCGGTAAAGGTCTGTGTGGAGAGGGAGGAAGCGAGGAGAGCGAATCTCAGTACGGCGTGTCGGCGATCGGAGGGCAGATGCAGGGATAGCGGAGACTGGGGGGGGGGAGAGGGTCTCGGCGGTGTAGAAGATGCAGGGTGCGCGTGGATGGACGAGCAAGGGGGGGGGCTGGTCGAGAAGCGACGGCAGGCGATATGCGAGTTGAGCCAGCAGAGGGCCGGCAGGACAGGACGGCAGCGGAATCGAAAGCAGCCGGACACGGACAAGACAGAGGAATGGATCGCAGACGTACGTTGGAGCAGTGGGAATAGCCGGGCAAGGAGGAGAGAGAGAGAGCGGGGGGGACCCGGCGGAAAGACGGCCAAGTGGAGAGGGCCTGGCGAAGACGTTTTCGTTTGGGAGAGGAACGAAAAAAGAAAAACAGGCGAGGGCGGCGGCGAGAGCGCAGGCGAGACCGCCACGCATAGTGGCGCACATAGCAGCGAGAACGCAGGCGAGAGCGCGGGCGAGAACGCTGTTTGTGTGTGCTGTGTGTGCGTGTGCGTTCTGTGCGCGCTGGGCGTTCTGTGCTGTGTGTGTGTGTGTGCTGGCTGCACTCCAATGCACTCCAATGCACTCCAGTGCACTCCAATGCACTCCAGTGCACTCCAGTGCACTCGATCCGTGTGACACAGTCCATGTCGCACAGCCGCACACAGCCACGCCCACACAGCGCAAACACACTCTCTCTTGCGCCTGACCCGCGTGGACTGCGGATTGCTCCGCATCCCCGCCTGGGCTTCCTCTGTCCAACGCCAACACAGCAGCAGCGCGTTTTGCCAAGACCTCATGGCCTGCCTTTTCTGGCTCTGACACCGGCCTGGTGGTCATGGGCTTGGGTATCAGCGCGTCGGGTATTTGCTTGTCGCCTTTCTCTTTCCTTCTCGCTCGCGCGCTGTCTCTGATCCCTGTCCCTGCTTGACTCACTCTCGCTCACTCCCTCGCTCCTCTCTCCGCTGCTCTCGCCGCAGCGCCCCCCATCGCCTCATTCCTCGTCATTCGCTCCCCCCTTGCGTCGCCACCAATGCCACCCGCCCGCCCATTGGTCCGAAATGGCTGTCGTTGCGCTCCATGGCGACTCGAAGCTTCGCCCTCCCAGCGGAGAAACCCAATATAAATACGTGCCCGCCGCCTTCCGTTACGCTCTCCATCACACCAAGCCTCTTCTCAACCCAGTCCACCTCCGTGCTCTTTCTCTGCCTCCGCTCCAGCTTTCCGCCCATCCTACCGTCTCTTCGCCATGAGCCAGCCCGTCAGCGATAAAGACAAGGCCAAGCAGCCCATGCTGATCGCCAGCAACGACTCTGCCGCCATTCCCCCTGTCGATGGTTGCGACGACTGGGCCATCCCCACGGTTATTAAGCAAAATCAATACTTTGTCGAGATCACCACCACCATGGCGGATGCCCTCGTCGAGCTCGATAAGCGCATGCGCGACAGTAAGGATCACCATCTGATCTCCAGAAAGCCCAACCGTCCCCTCGGCGGCCACGTCGTCGAAGCCGGCTACTTTGGCGTCTGGGCTTGCAACGGCCGTCCCATCATCGCCATCAGGCCCGGCAACTACTGGAACTTGTACGTACTCCCAAATCTGCCGTGCCTGCATTCCCGAGTTGCTCTGCTCCGCTCTGCTGTGTATCCATACCCCGTCTCGTCGTCTGTGCTTTTTGCCTGTTTCTCGTGTGTCTGTCCTGTACCCTCCCGGCTCTGGGGAGCCTCGTCGCCTCGCCTCAAACCGATCGACTGACCCTGGCTCCATCGTCACCCCCTCCCCCATCCAGCTCCTGGCGCCACACCTGGCAGTGCAAAGCCGAGTTTACCAAGGTTAGCGAGGTCCTCGGTCTGACGACCTGCCAGGTCGGCCAGTCCGAGGCCGCCGTTATCATGGACCCCAACAACCGCATCTTCATCATCCGCAACGGTGGCTTTGCTGCCTTTGGCTCGCACGGTCTCTTCCGTGTCATCGAGGTCGTCGATACCCTGAATCTCGGTGACTCTCACGCCCACTACGAAACCGAGCCCAGCGGCAAGTCCAACCGCGGCCGCATTCTGGGCTGGAAGCGCGACGTCCGCGTCACCTTCAACGGCAGCTCTGTCGTCGTCGCCACCTTCTTTGTCGTTCCCGCCAACAACCGCCTGATTCTGCAGCGTGGCAACGACCTGCTCATGCTCAATGCCGGCCAGCACGTCATCACCAACCCGCACACCACCTTCCGCGGCTTCTATTCGCTCGGTGAGCACCAGACTAGCTTCCGCACCCAGCCCGCCTACACCATCGAGGGTGTCCCCGTCGTCCTCCACGTCAACCTGCGCTACAGAATCGTCGATCCCCTCCTGCTCGCCGCCAACTACGATGACGCCTTCCAGGCCCTGGCCAACCCCGCCCAGACCGCCGTCAACTCGGTTGTCTCGCGCCTGAGTTACCAGCAGTTCATGCGTGCAAAGTCGATCAACGTCGACGTCCCCGACTTCCACGCCGACCCCTGGCTCGATGCCTTCAAGACCGAATGCCTGCGCGATCTTACCCACCAGGCCTCCCACTACGGTATCCTCGTCGAGAGCTTCGACGTCCTCGACCGTGAGCTCGAGGGTGCTCTCGGCAAGGATCTCGAGAAGCAGTCCGAGCGCGTGCTTCGCAACCAGGTCGAGGCCACCCAGATCTCTCTGCAGAACCACATTGCCACCGAGACCCAGAGAGGCAAGCTCGAAATCGCTCAGGTCGAGGCCGAGCAGCGCAAGACCGCCGCCGATGCCAGCTACTACGTTGCCACTCGTGAGTCCGATGCCGCTTACTACAAGATCCTCAAGAGCGCCGAGGCCGAGGCCGAGTCGTCGCAGCTGAGAACCCAGCAGGAGGCCAAGAACGTCATTGCCCTTGCCGATGCCAAGAGACGCGAGATCGAGTTGCTGTCCGAGGCTTACGCCAAGGTTCCCGAGGGCCACGCCCAGAGAATGCAGCTCTCTGTCTACGAGATCGAGAAGCGCAAGGCCCTGCCTGCCAAGACCATCTACTTCTCTGGCGACAAGTCCGAGACGCCACAAGACATCCTGCGCGGCGTGGACGCTGGCCTCGGCTGGAACATTGGCGCTACTCTGGGTGGCAAGCAGTCATAGACCAGCCCGCAGGCGCATACATCCCACGGCACTTGTGCGCCTGGTGGTTAAGGAGCGCATCCCGAGCCACACGACCTCATTGCTGAGTCACCTTCCCCTGCCCGCCGCGATTCCATCCCTCTATCTATCTCTCTATGTTGCTTGATTTTTTTTGTTTGACTCTCTGATTTCTCCTTACCGGCTGTTCTACCAAAAATCGAATCTCATGTGTATCCCCAGACAAACGAAAGAAAGGCGAAAGCAAAAAAAAAAATTCCCCTTCCTCCCTCCCTCAATAATCATTGCTTCTTCTTTGTTTTCAACTGACTGGTTTGTAACCCGCCTGGTCTGTAAATATATAACGCCGCCCTACACCAATGGGACACACCAATATTTTTGAGCCAGGGCTGCTATCTTTTGCCGTCGGCTGGAACCAGCCGCGCTGCTGTTCGAGCCATCCAGCCAGGCGAAAAACCTGGGTCAAAAAACGCCCACCACCACCACACCCGAGCCAGATCACCCCCTCCTCCCGAACACCACCCACAGGTATGTGTCGCTCGACGGACTGTCCGCTGCCATGTTGCCGGATAAGGTTCCAGCCGGGCACCTCCTTCTCCTCCTCCTCTGCACAGCTGCTCTTACCAGCGTTGCTGGCTTCAACTGCCACCCGCGGCCGGCAAACCAAACGGGCTGACACATCTCTGCTCCTCACATCCCGGTCGAGCCAGCCTTCTCGCCATGCCTGCTGTCATCTACTCAATCGAAGGAAAGGGCCTCAAGCTCAACACAGCCGAGGACGTCCGGGAGTTTGTCCAGGAGATTAATGCTTTGCCTGCCCTCGAGGAGATCCGCTTCTCGGGCAATTCGCTCGGTGTCGAGGCCGCCAGAGCCCTGGCTGCTGCCCTCAAGGACAAGCATGCGCTCAAGGTCGGTAGCGCATCCCTTTCGCCAGGCTACTTGTACGGCGCTGGATCCGACGGGCCATGTGGATCCCATGCATTTCTTGCTTGGGTTGAATGGCCTGCTGCAATCACCTCGGCTGCTGGCCAGACAGCCTTGGCCTGCCTCTCCGCTTCCGCAGAGCGATCAGATCTCGAGAGCAGCCTGGACGGTCCGGACAGCCCTTCGACCCGATTATCGCCACACAAGCCGAGTGGAAGAGCCCGGTGGCAGAGCCGCTCGTCTGCCCGTTGGCATTACGCGCCGGCTCGGATACGTTCTGCCTTCCCGGCCGTGCACTAGAGCATTAACATCTTGTTCCGCATTCGCTCCTCCACCAGACTGCCCAGCTCAGCGACATCTTCACCAGCCGTCTCAGAGACGAGATCCCGCTTTCTCTCGATGCCTTTGTCGAGGCTCTTGAGGACAAGGTAGGCAGTATGCAAACTGACGAGCACCAGCCCGGTCGTCGACGCATGTTTGCCGTCGGTCAGAGCCATGCCAATCCTGCTCGCCGGAACGATCGCTTTGCCTCTGTGTACAATCGACCAATCTGTCTGGATGATGTTCTCTGGCCGATTCGGCCGTTGCTGACGCTGAACTCGCACTCTCCGAATTGTAAGCACTCACCACTACCACCCCATCTTCCCCACTGCTCTCACTATGCATCGCCTTCGCGGCGTCGATCGGATAGAAGCACCTCACAACCCTCGATCTCTGCGACAATGCCTTTGGTCCCGCTGGTGCCCAGCCCCTGATGCGGCTCCTGATCAACAACCGCCACATCGAGAACCTGCTGCTCAACAACTGTGGTCTCGGCATCGAGGGTGGCCGCCTCATCGCCTCTGCCCTGACCGAGGCTCACGAAAAGTCTGTTCAGGAGGGCGCCGAGTCCAAGCTCCGGGTCTTTGTGGCCGGTCGTAACCGCCTCGAAAGCAAGGGCGCCGAGTACCTGGCCAAGGCCTACGAGCTCCACAACAAGCTGGAGGAGATCCGCATGCCCCAGAACAGCATTCGGCCCGAGGGCATCACCCTCCTGGTCCGGTCGATCGAAATGTGCAAGCACCTGCGATGGCTCGATCTGCAGGACAACACCTTCACCGACAAGGGATCGGCTGTCCTCGCCCAGGCCCTGGGCTCGTGGCCTGACCTTAAACACCTCAACGTTGGCGACTGTCTCCTCGGTGCCAAGGGTGGCATTGAGGTCATCAAGGCCCTGACCGACACCCACCCTGGTCTGGAGAAGCTGCACCTCGGCTTCAACGAGATCAACATCAAGGGCGCCGAGCTCATCCCCGAGATGCTCCAGAACAAGAAGCAGCTGACTCTGCTGGAGCTCAACGGAAACTGCTTCGAAGCCGAAGCGGATGCTGTCTCGTCCATCAAGAGCGTCTTGCGGTCGCACGGACACGAGGATGCGCTGGACGAGCTCGATGAGATGGAAGAAGAAGAGGAAGAGGAGGAGGAAGAAGAAGAGGAAGAGGAAGAGGAAGAAAAGGATCAGGAAGAGGAGCAGAAGGAGGACGATGTCGATCAGCTCTCGAATGCGGTCAAGAAGCTCTCCATCTGAGTGTCCACACCCAATCCTGCGCTGGCCCCTGCTCCTGACTCTGCGCCTGCGACCTCCTAAGGCATGCGCACAACGGTGGAAAGAGCTGTAGCTGTGCCATCTCGAATATATTCGCATCCTGTCCGATCTCCATAACCGGGTGATTCGTTTGTCCGGCAACGAGCAGCGAGTCGCTTGTGAATGAATGAATGAATCAATAAACGCACGCTCGTTGGTGCGTTGACATGATCGGCCTCCTCCCCCGCCACTGCCATGGTGCGCAAGATGGACCCGCTGCGGCGTGCTGGGTCTGCCCGGGTGCATCGGGTTTGTCCCCTCGATGTGCCAAAGTCCATGCCGGCGTGGTGTCCTCCAAAGTGAGTCAACTCCGACGACACGCGAAAAGAAAAAATTGACAAGAGCAAACGAACTCCTGCGGCTCCTTGGGCCTGCATCTGCCACCGAGCCTGTCGTCCGTCTGAATCCGTCTCGATCGGCCGATTCGCCGGACAGATACTTTGAACGCATTCTTCGCCTCTCATCCTTTGCCTCTGTCTTCTGCCCCCTTCCCCGCACTTCATCTTGCCATTCTCTCGGTTTCTGGCTTTGCCTGCGATACAATGAAGGAGGAGCTACTCGCCGGGTTGATGAACAACCCATACTTTTCTGCCGGGTGAGTTCGGTGCGAGGACCGACTTGGATGGCGCTCACTGGCCAAATGGTGCCGTGGGCTCAAAGACCCGATGGCCGTCGGCGATCGCTCCGGACAGCCAGTGCTCAGGATCTCGACGACCGCTGGGGGCTTGGCAGCTAACAACATACCTTTGCCCATCTATCCTTTTACCAAAACCTGCAACAACGTCGATGCCAGCTTTGGCTTGGTCGGCGTCGGCGCCGGACTGGGCCTCCTTCGCCAGGGAGCCATCCACGGCGTTACTCTGGCCAAGCGGCATTTGCTCGTGACCCTGGAGATCCCCTCCAAGGACTTTAGCTACTCATGGTTTCTGCAGTGGATGAGCTCCCGGGGCAACACCCCAAAGTCCGGCCACCAGCTCTCGGTCCAGACCAGCTTTATTCAGCACGACAACGGATCGACCTTCACAAAGTTCCGGCTGATCCCAGGTCCCGGCCGGCATTACTTCCAGTATCGAGGCGCATGGATCCAGGTGCGGTAGATCTCTCGGTGGGCATGGGCGTTGCATTTGATATCCCATCGCCGATTGCTCTCCCCCCCCTCCCATCTCCTCGCTCTAGGGCTATGTGTCCTGCTCAGCTTGATCTTGCCTCGCCCGGCACACACATGGGCTCCAACCGTTCGTCTGCTATCTCAATGCTCTGCCAGGTCGAACGCACCCGAGAAAAGCAGATGACCAACATGCAGTCCGGGACGCCTTGGGAAAGCGTTGTGCTGACGACCCTGTCGCGGGACCGCACCATCCTCGAGAGGCTGCTTGAAGAGGCCAAGGAGCTGGCGCTCGAATGCGAGGAGGGCAAGACGGTGATCTACACAAGCTACGGGCCCGAGTGGCGGCCGTTCGGCAACCCACGCAAGCGCCGGCCTTTCGAGAGCGTCGTGCTGGACCAGAACATCTCCCACCGGATCCTCAAGGACGTCAAAAAGTTCATGACCAACGGCAAGTGGTACTACGACCGCGGCATTCCCTATCGACGGGGGTATCTGCTCTACGGGCCGCCCGGCAGCGGCAAGACGTCGTATATCCAGGCGCTCGCGGGCGAGCTGGGCTACAACATCTGCCTGATGAATCTCAGCGAGCGCGGCATGACCGACGACCGCCTGGCACATCTGCTAAGCAATACGCCGCCCCGGTGTCTGATTCTCCTCGAGGACATCGATGCCGCCTTTTCACAGAGGCAGCAGAGCGACGCCCAGGGGTAAGTTCCCGGACTGCAGCCGACCGAGCGGCAGTGCCGCCGACGATAGCGCTGACATGCCGCTGGATCGGCTCCGATCTCACGCCATGTGATGTCATGTCGACGCTGGATCGGCTCCGATCTCACGCCATGTGATGTCATGTCGACGCTGGATAGACTCGGCCACGATCGACTTCTTGCACTGCACTGCCGGTATGGCTGTTGCGCTAACGGTGCGTCTCGCTGGTCCCAGGTATCAGTCCATGGTGACATTTTCGGGGCTCCTGAACGCTCTCGATGGTGTCGCCTCTGCCGAGGAACGCATCATCTTCATGACCACCAACCATAAGGAGCGCCTCGATCCCGCCCTCATCCGGCCCGGACGAGTGGACATGCAAGAGTACTTTGGTAACGCCACGCCGGAGCAAGCCGAGAAACTGTTCCTGAAGTTCTTCCCGCAGGAGCACCAGAAAGCGCTGGAGTTTGTCCAGCTGTTTGCCAAGCTGGAGCAGCAACGAAGCCACGAGCAGACAAGCCTCCACCAGGCTTCAAAGTCAGTCAGTCCCGCGATGCTCCAGGGCCACTTTGTCATATACAGCGACGACCCGCAAAAGAGCATCGACAACTTGGCCCGGCTGTTTTAGTGGCCGTAGGAGAGGAGGGGGGGAACCTGTTACTGAGCGAGTCGCGCGATGTAAACCAAATGAAATGTTTAACCACGCCGCAAAGCAACTGGTCTCGCCTAGAGTGGCAGCATGCAGTATGCAGTATGCAGTATGCAGCATGCGGAGTACGAAGCAGGAGGAGTACGAAGCAGGAGGAGACGGGGGCCCTCCTCGTGCGAAGGTGTATACTCTATTTTGTTCTTGTTTTGCAACTGGTCATGAAGATGGACTGCATTGGCCAGCCACCAGCATCCACAACCAGACTCTCTTGAACTGGAAACGGGCATGTGCAAGTATCGCGATATCGACATATTGTATTGGGTCGCTCGGGTGCCCAGGCGGCACATGGTGGTTGCAAGCGTGCAGACGGGAGTGGCTCAGTCGGTGATGTCCATGGCCGCAACACATATCTGCTTACTTGCTGGGGTACTCGTAGAAGCCGCGGCCAGCCTTCTTGCCTGCAAGTGCAGTGAGTATCGTGTCAGCTTTGCGGATATCGCTTTCTCCACCAGTATCGACTCCCATGGCATCAGTGGCTGCCCCCCCCCCCTGCCAAACTGCCAGGGCCCCAGCTGTATCGGCGACCGAGGGATGTGTGGCAAGGGTCGGAGTAGTCAAAGTGATCTCGGTCACAGACACGCCAGTCGCATCGAATCGAAAGTGAAGATGCAATGCCTCGTCCTGTCGGGCAGCTGCACTCACCAAGCCATCCAGCATCAACCATCTTGACGAGAAGAGGTGAGGGTCTGTACTTGTCCTCGCCAAGCTGGGCGTGGAGGACGCGCATGATCGCAAGACATGTATCGAGGCCGATAAAGTCGGCAAGGGTGAGAGGGCCCATGGGAACGTTGGTACCCAGCTTCATGGTGGTGTCGATGTCCTCGCGGGTGGCGATTCCCTGAGCGTTTGTCATATTGAAGACGCAAGCATGGGTGCGAACAGAGGCATTCGCGTGTGAGCGGACCACCCAAAGCAAACTCAGCGGAGCGGGCAGCGCAGACAAGACAAAAGAGGGATCTGACGATATTAGACGCATCCTACCTCTTGCAACACAAAGCAGGCTTCGTTGATGTAGGGCATCAAGATACGGTTGGCGATGAAGCCAGGCATATCCTGCGAGACGGTGGTGGTCTTGCCCATGAGGTGAGCAAGGGCCACAGTCACGTCCTGGGTCTCCTTCGAGGTGGCGATGCCGGGGATGATCTCGACAAGCTTCATGACGGGGACTGCAGCAGACGAGCGACGGCGGCAGATCTTAACGTCTGAACCCGACATGGGCTGCGATGTGACTGCGACGCCGTGGCTGTCAATGCCGCGGGACGCCCAGGCTGAGTCGCGGCTGCCATACCTGGGTTCATAAAGTGCATGCCAATGACGCTCTCGGGGCGCGAGGTGGCAGCAGCGATCTTGGTGATGGGAACTGACGAGGTGTTGGAGGCGAGGATGGCGTGCTTGGGGAGGATCTTGTCCAGGTTGGCAAAGAGCTCACGCTTCAAAGTGGGGTTCTCGCTGACGGCCTGTCGAAGCACGCACAAGACGAGACGGACATGGAAATGGTTATGCAGATGAAGGACATAAGGTGAGCCGGTGAGCACGCATCCCGGCTGCTCAGTCGCTCGACTCCCCGGTTGCTTGGTTGCTTGGTTGCCTGGTTGCTCGATTCACACGACACATCGGATCCAACCCGAACACGACGCACCTCAATGGCAAAATCAACGCTGCGGAACTGGTCAATGTTCGAAGTAACCGAGATCCGGCTCTTGGCGACCTTCATCTCCTCCTCGGTGATCTTGCCCTTGAGCACATCCTTCTGCAGCAGAATATCTTGAGAGGCGAACAGCAGATCCGGTCAGCGCGGCGCGTCGGATCTCAACCGATCACCGGATGGCATTCGCAATACTCAGCCATGATTGCTCTTTACAGCATGGCTCACAGACGCCATGCTGCACGTTGGACTGGAACAAGACGGTATGCCCTCGAATCTACCCGCATGGGGCCCTCACTGCCCCGAGTCTGCCCGCCCCCAACCAAGCCATGCGCAACTCACCAATGAACTTGAGGCCCCTCTCGATCTGGGCGGGGTTGGAGTCCAGGATAAGCACGTCCTTTTTGGCAACGTTGATGGCGACCTGGGCGATGCCGACACCCATCTGGCCGGCGCCGATGATGCCAATGCTCTTGACGGCCGAGAGGTCGGTCTTGTGGCGGATGGCGCTGAAGAGCGAAGCGCGGGGGGCAAGGCGGATGCGCTTGGCAGCGTGGCTCAGGGCAGACATGGCTGTGGCAAGAGAAGGTATATGCAGATGGCTGCGATCAAAGGCGGGCTGCGACGATGCTCCTGGGTCGGGACAGAGGGAAGCGGGCGGGCGACGAGGACGCAAGCCGGCTGGCAGAAGACTTCTGCGGGCCGTCGGGTTCATGGATCGGAACGTCACGTGAAGCATCCCCGGCCCAGATCGGCTGTTGAACGGCACCCCAGCACCGGATCGGCTGTTGAACGGCATCCCAGCACCAGATCGATCGCTGGGTCGTGCGGATATGCAGATGTATTATAGCGATCGCACAAGTCGCTCTGTTTCTCCAGGTGCGCCGCAGAGGTCAGATCCTGCGCGGGCGAGATCCCGCTCCCATGCCTGGACGAGCTTCAGGATAAAGTGGCCAGGGTGGACAATCGGCTTGGCCTTGGACTGGATCGTTCGCAGCCGCTGAGAGAGCGCCGCAACGGTTGCGAGCAGCTCGTCGGGCTGTGCACACTCTGACTCGATGCGGTAACTGCCGTCGGGCTGCAAGATCGGACAGGCCAGCACGGCATCGGCGGCCAGCGACTCGAGTTCCTCGAGCAGATCGTCCAGCTTTGCGACGGTCTTTGCCAACTTCGAGCGGCCCAGTGCCGCCTGGCATCCGGAGCATTTGCCTGTTTCCCAGTCGACGCCGCCGTCGCACTGCAGGCACGCCAGCGATTCGTCTTCCAAGTCGGTGCATCGGCGGCACTGGCAGGAGAAAAAGTACTGTTGCTCGAGCTTGCGCTGTCGGGCCTGCGACAGCTGAGCGGTCAAGGCCAGGTCCAGATAGCTGATGGTGAGCTCCTGGCCGGCGCCGATGTCGCAGAGCGCAAAGAGCGAGTACTCGGGCCCGCGAGCCGTCGAGTACTCGAGCACCTGGCAGTTGGGAGTGCAGCTGTGGTTGAGATAGGCGAGGTTGATGACGAGGCCAGAGGGGAAGGCGTTGCAGTCCAGGATTAATCGGAGACGGGCTATTTCATCCCGGGAAGCGCTTGGAAAGGACTGCAGCACGGATGTCGGGATCTGCATGTCTCTCCACTCATATTGTCGGGTTGGCGGCAGCGATGCGACATTGCCGGGGTACAGATGGTCGAGATCGACCCAGGTGTCCTGGCCCGCATCAGCCCGGGCAAGGATTTCAGCAACGGCCGTCCAGGGCTCGTAGTCTTCTCGGCTCCATTCGACCCACGGCCGCTCCGAGAGGAGACATGTTCCAGCCTTGATGTGCTCGACAGCGATTCCGCCGTTGCCCTTGCCGTCAACGGGCCGGGCTTCCCACGAGAGCAGCGTCTCGATCAAATCGCGGCGTCTGAATTGCGGCGGCATGGAGATGCGAGCGAGCGAGCCAGAGCCGGATCCGCGCTGGGCAGACGAATCGGTTCGCGGACCAGGCAAGTCTGAGCAAGTCTGTGCCGTGCAGGACAGCGATGCGAGTTCGGCCGCCGGCACCCCGACAGGCACACAGCATTCCCTCACACCGCACCGCCTGCATCGCCCCGCATACCAGACACATCGCATTCGCTGATACGCCAGACATCACATTCTCTGATACACCAGACACTTCGCGGCGCATTGCCTGCATGTGTTGTGTGTCTTGGTTGTGCCAGCGACCCCGTGCCACAGCCCGCGCGACGCGCAGCCGATGAATTCATCTGCGTCTATTAATTTCATTCGCAGCCAGCCTTGCGGTCGCGAAAAAAGCGTGACAACACTGGCAACCCCATCAGCTGCACTTGGTCTCTTTGCATCCCATCGCACCGCCGCTTGGACCACCGACCCTTCCGCACCCTCCAAGATGCTCGACAACCACTCTGTCCTCGTTGCCCCCTGGATCCGCACCTTCCAGCGCATCGCCCACCGCAACAACCTCCGAGTCCTGTACGCATTCCGTCCTCGGCACCGCCGACAGCATCTGCACAGCGACTTGGCCGACAGCAATGATAGTGATGCGGGATGCGGCAGTTGGCCGGTTTGCCTCTGCCGGCACCGGCTCCCTCCGCGAGCCCCTCGGTGGTATCCCTCGCTGACCTATGCTCTTTCGCATCCCCCCCCCATGCACGCCTCGTAGCATCCCTACCCTTGCCATCTGGGGTGGTGCTGCCGGTGCCTTTGCCCTCAGCATCCTGGAAGTCGCTCCCCTCATCCAGCGAGATGTTCTCCAGCACATCCCCGTCGCTGGCAGCCTCTACAAGGCCAGACTCGAGAAGGCTGCTCTCGTCGACTAAATTCCATACCAAACAACCTCGCCTTCCTTTGTCACCATCACGCTGCGTCTCATGCCGTTTCTCTGCTTGATCAACCAGGCAGGACCCTCGCTCCAAGGCACGTCCTTGGAAAATATATAAGCGCTTCACCACCCGAGCTGCCGGAGCTGCTGGAGCTGTGGCTTTGGACCTTCTATTTCCTCCCTGCCAGTATGACGCTCGTGGGATATGGCACAATCAAGGCACCACCACCATCACTGTCAACATCACCTCGGATGGCAATATTGTTGGCGAATTGAGACAGGACGGGCAAAGAGGAACTCAGGATCTATTGGCTCTCAACGGCTGCGCCCTCAGCTCTGGGCGTCCCTACTCGAAATCCGGCCAGCCTGTGAACACGATTGCGGAAAGCGCCTTGACCTCTGGAATCACCGAGATGGCCTGTTCGATGGATACGTGGCAGAAACGATTCGATGAGCAGCTGGGAACGAGCACGGAACACTACCTGGACCCGTGGCTAAGGAGGGCTGGCAGTCGTTCCCACGCCCGACAGCGCCCCTCGGGAGACCCACCTCGATAAATCGATTCGTATCGCTGGCAAGGATGTGGTCCACCACTCGCTCGACGCGGGGCAGCGCCGCAGCCAGAGGCATCGGTCGGCTGGACGGGGCGGGCGAGTCCGGGGTGCTTTCGTCGCCTGGTCCGGGCAAAGGTCCAGCCCTGGGCTTGGTCAAATTGACTTCCGGCGACAGCTCGGATTGCAGATAGAGGGCAAACAGATCAAAGGCGGCGTCCAGGCTTTTCTCGAAGCAGAGGAGAAAGTCGGTGCTGGGAGAGAAGTGCGGCACTCGATCAGCATTCGCAAGTGACGATCCGCGGATGCATAGATGCTACCGGCGATGCCGCGTAGCAACCAGCTGAGACATGGTCGCTCACCTCTCGACAAAGTCCTGGGCTTCCGCCAAGAGATCCCTCAGCGGCTCAGATACAGCCGGGGTACCATTGCCGGCCATCGTGTGAGTAGCTTGCAGCAACACCAACGGCTCGGCCTCCTTCGGTGGAAACAGAATGCTGGATAGACGATGGGGCTGACACAGATTCGCCGACACCTCGGTGCGAACATTCGCGACGATCTCGTTGAGCTTCTCATAGTCGACGCTGCTTCTGGGGGAGACCCTGTGGGCGAGCGAGCAAGCATCCGTGTGCGTCGGTGCAGATTCCTCTCCGTTAGTCGCTGCTTTACCACAGCCGAATCTCCCTGGTTGGAACTGCCTCGCTCGCGGAAGCACATCCGGCCTTGAGGCTGCGACAGCCAGATACTTACTCAGACAAACACGACTCGACTGCCCTCCGGACGTCGTCCAGACACGACTTCCAGCCGACGTTCAAGAAATACCAGCTAAAGGACAGGAACTGCCTCCTAGTCTCGACCGAGAGACCTTCTGCGCGCTTCTCGTCGATCTCCAGCTCGCCATCGTCCTCACGGAAGAGCGTGTGGACGCTCTCGAGATAGGTGTGCCGGCCGACCAGGTTGAGCTGAATGTCCACAAACAGCGTCAAAAGCGATACGAAATAGATTGAAACCACGGCCTTGATGAATGCTGGAGACATGTGCATGGAGGGACGTGGTCGAGGGAAGTTCAACCAGCGATTTGGGGCCAGCCCATGCGCAACCCAGGCGAGACAGCGTTAGCGGGGCCGGCAAGCTGCTCAGAGAGATGACTCTGCGAGCCGTCTGGGATCGCACATGCCCGCCTGCCTGAACCATGATGCCGCAACTCACTCGCGGTCTTCATCTCATTCCAGAGCTCCGCCTTGGACTTCTGGGGTGCCTCTGTTGTTTCGGCATCCTCCATCGCAGCCGCCGGGATCTTCTTCATGCTCTGCAGCTGCTGCTTGAGTTCGGCCAGTCCAAGCTCCTTTGCAATCTCGTCGGCCCACGCCGGAATCATAATCCGCACCGTGAAGGCGCAGTCGTGCTGGTTTTGCTCGAATCGGCATTTCAGGCTGTGTTGCAGGTGAGGAGGTGAAAGCGAGCGACGCAGGCAGAGAGTTTGGTGAGGGAGGGAGGGATTAGATGCAAGATCCAGTGCCAGGCATCGACAACGGCAGCATGGCTGCCACTGCAGTATCGCAGGAGACGACTAGTCATAAGAGCAGACTCCACAGACTCCAGGGACTGCACGATCGTCGCGAACGAAACGAGAGGCCAACGACAGGGCACTACAGTACTTTTGCTTGGCTGTCCGCTGGATGGCGGACTGCTTTTCGTAATCACGCCACTGGCGCCGCACGAGGTGATAGAGGGTATAGCCAGTCGCAGCGATCCCGCCGGCATAGGCCAGCCGTTTGCGGTTTCGGGAGAGAAACGATTGGGTGGTGTCCCAGACCCAGTTCATGTCTTTTGGGTTGCTGGTGGTCAACAGCAGAGGCGCGAGTGAATACTGGATCGAAGGCGACTGAGGGGCGACGGGTGCCGCTGGCGAGTGGAAACCAAGTCGCAGAGGAGCGGCAGGTGTGCAGGAGCAGCAGCAGCAGGCCAGTCTCTCTGGGTCTGGGTCTGGGCAGGGGGCCGGAAGCCAGATGCGAGTGAGAGAACGACCGTGCCAGTGTGCAGAGGACGACGGATGGACGAGACGCCGGCGGCCGATGGGCTTTCACATGGGCTCAGGCGGGGCCGGTCGACAGCATGCAGAGCACGGAGGCAGCCAGGGCTCGCGGGCACCCATTGCAGCCATGCCTGGACGGACGGACGGATGGATGGATGGCGGACGGGGTCTTGCTTCGACGAGCCCAGGACTCATTTGAGGACCCGAACGTCGCATTGGAAGGAAGGCTGGCCGTGCGCGAGGCAAACCACCGACGCAGCAGCCGATCAAGCAGCCGACGCAGCAACCGACCGAGCGGGCCCGATATTGATACAAGATTGCGAGAGCGGGCTGCCTTGATACCGGCTGTGTCCTCCGAGTGGCATATCGAAATGTGCCTAAATCCCAAAGTCCGCCATGCGGTCTGCGGCCTGGGATGAGTGTCGCTGCTTTCCTCGGTGCTGCGGCAGCCAGCGATCCCACGGCCGATCACCCCATGGCAAGCGACACTCCCCAGGACCGAGCTCTGCTGCGGCCTCGGTGACAAGACCAAAGGCCGACAGCCCGGGTAGCAACTTTGGCATTGGTGGGCTCGCTCCGGCAGTCTCCGCATGGGGGTGACAAATCAACATGGATAAATATCACCACCGATCCATCACCACCGATCCATCACCACCGATCCATCAGCACCCATCAGCACCCATCAGCACCCATCAGCACCCATCAGCACCCATCAGCACCCAGCATCCATCAGCACCACGCATCGGCTCCAAGTCCCACCACCACTAATTCCTGTTATCTGCTACTGCTATTTTCTTTCTGTCTCTCCAAAGCATCTGTCACTATCTCGTCTGTTCCGGACCACTCCTGCTCTACTCGTGCAACCATGGCCAGCCTCCACATTCTCAACATCCGCCGCAACAGCAGCTCCTACGAAACTCTGCTTGACTCCGACCGTCAGAGCGTTCGCAGCCTTGAAAGCAGTGTCCGTGCCAGCTGCGTCTCCTCCGACTCGGAGCAGACCCTCCATGCCGATAGTGTCGGCAGATCTCGTCCCGATCTCAAACGAATCGGGTTTGGAAGTCAGTACGTGCCCCTCGCTGGCGGCAATCTTGCTGCTGGAATCAGGAGCGGAAATACAGACTCGCTCTGGAAGTCATGGATACCCCCTGTGTTGTAAGTACTGACGTATTCGAGACATTCAAATCACGATTCTCGTTGCTGGTACTCGTTGCTGATACTCGTTGCTGGTACTCGTCGTCGCAGAAAGGAAGCTCGGTTCGTCTTCGGAGACACCCTCGCCTCAGGCCCCTCCGCCAACGTCTACAAGGCCCTTGATCGAGTATCGGGCGAGACGGTGGCCATCAAGCTTGTGCGCAAGGGGAAGCGAGACGCTCGCGTGCTCAGGGAGATGTTCATCCTGAACGAACTCCACGAGGTGCCAGGCGTTGTCGGCTTTGCCGGCGCCTTCCAAGAACCCGAGCCCAAGCTGTTTGCGGGCCCGGCCAAGTGGTCGGGACTTGTTCTGGAGTATTCCGAGCGCCTGCCTTGGTCCTATCTCAACGCCCAGATCGATTTGGCCGGCATCCAGCGCTATGTGCACCAGCTGCTCTCGTCGCTCAGCCAAGTGCATTCCATGGGCATCATGCACAGGGACATCAAGCCCCAGGCCCTGCTCTACAACCCAACGACCCGGATGCTGCTGATTACCGACTGGGGCCATGCCGACTTTGTCGTGCCGGGCAAGCGCTATCCCACCCAGGGTGTTTCTTCGGCGCACAACATGCCTCCCGAGTACTTTTTGGATGTCGAGCACTATACAAGCTCGGTCGATCTCTGGGCCGTGGGCTGCGTCCTGGGCTCGTTGCTGTTCCGTACCTCGACGTTCTTCAAGGGCGAGACGCCAGAGGTCCAAGAGCAGTTCAACGTCATTGTCCGCACCCTGGGCGGCGTCGATCTTGTGGCCTACTGCAAGCGAGCCTCGATCCCAGCCTTCAAGGCCGAGCGACTGCTCTACGACCCCATCGATACCTACCATCGACAGGCCTGGCAGGATCGAGTGACGCCTCTGAACCAGTCCCGCATCACCCCCGAGGGACTCGATCTCCTGAACCAGCTGCTCTGCTACGACCCCGACCTCCGACCGACAGCAGCCGAGGCCCTGCGACATCCGTTCTTTGGCTCTCTCTCGACGGCGAACTAGAAGCTGCGGATTGATGGAATACACATTCAGTAAATTGCTTACTCGAGCGATGATATGCAGCAACTCGTGGGCAGCGATTGGAGTTGGGGCGATGGATCCAAAGAAACCGCATATGAATAGCAGGTGAGCTGTGAGAGGGGTTGGGTTGAGAAGCAACGAGGGATGAATGCAAGAGGGGGAACAGATACACAGGTAGATTGATGCGAAAGAGTTGGGTAGTCGCAGGCAGGCGGGTCGTGCGGATGCAGATTGCCGACGTCATCGGATGGACAATGCCGTAAGCGAAGAGTGGCATGGAGCCCAGCAGCGGTAGCAGCAGCAGCAGTCGAATTGGGGGCGGCGCAGAGTGATGTTGCCTTCGAGCCGACAGCCTGCCGGCAGGTTGCCGACGGCAAGCTTATACGTTCTTGTAACGCAGGATGTGGGTCTCGACCGGGTGTCCGTCCCAGAGTCTGAAGGTGATGCAGGAGCCCAGTTTCATTGGATGTCCGTAGAATTCAAAGCCTGTAGCCCGCACCTGGAAGGCAGCGCCCTTGGTATCTCGACGCACCCAGACTCGCTTGCCCAGGTCGGTCTTGAGGATCTTTGCGGGATCGGGAGACTCTTTCTGGCAGAGGACGCCTGCATGGGTGGCCGAGTCCACTAGCTTCTTTTCCAAAAATTCAATCTTGGCCATCTTGGCATCGACGGAGCAGACCCGGGCAAAGACGGCGATGGTGCCCAGGCCGGCGGCCGTGCTTCGGGCATGCGACACCAAGATGTCGGAGACTTTGAGGGGGTAGATGTGGGCCGAATACACATAGAAGGCGAGAGCATGGAAGGCCTTGGAGCACTGCATGCACTTGCGGAGCTGGGCAGGCGACATGAACGAGAAGATGATGATGTAGAGTTCGTTCGGCAGCAGCGGAATCGGCGACCGAGGCTGGTGGCTGGGCTGGGAGAGCCGAGCTGCATGGCCAAGGCGGTGCTGGACCACTGCTCCAGCATGCGGCGGCCGGTGGTTGAGCGTTTCCATGGTGGAGGGGAGATGCGGATGCCGACGGTGGAAGCCTGGGGGAGGGGAGCAGATACGGGCAGAGTCGGTGGACGGAGCATTGGATGCCCAAAGGCCGGGTGGCGATTTGTCATTGGGACGATCCGCTTTGGCATCGGCGCGCCGAACAAGACGGCGAACAAGACGGCGAACAAGACGACGATATAACTGCCGCTGGTGATATCACGGACTGGACGCCCAAGTATACGGCCAAGCGCATGGTGTGATCGACTGTCACTTCGACCATCACTTCGACCATCGCTTCGACCATCGCTTCGACTCGCCGGGTCAATTCGGCGCAGCGATTCGCCCCCGCCATCACCCTGACCCACCCGGCAAGCAGAAAAAAGTCACGGGAGGTCCATTTCCATCGCAATCGCAATCGCAACCGCACTTGCCATCGCACTCGCAAAAGATTCCGCCGTCGCTCCCTTTGCTCTTTTGCCCTCTTGCTCTTGTGCTCCCGCAGAGCTCCCGCAGGTCCATCTCTCGGCTCGACCGTCTGCCATGATCACCACCACCACCACCGCCGCCGACCCCGCCGCCCTCCCGGCCTTCACCTCGGAGCAGCTCGCCGCCCATAACACCGATGCCTCGCTCTGGGTCGCCATCCGCGGCATGGTCTACGACGTCACCCAGTTTGCCAACCGCCATCCCGGCGGCAAGGACATGCTGCGGATCGCTGCCGGTCGGGACGCCACCCAGATGTTTGAAATGTACCATCCGCTCGAGACCTCCAAGCTCCTGTCCAAGTTCCGGATCGGCCGGCTCGTCTCGGCCCGCACCCCAACCTTCCCGGAGCCCTCGGTCTTCCACCGGACCATCAAGCAGCGGGTCGAGCTCGAGTTTTTCAAGACCAGGGACCTCAAGAACCACCTCGGCGCCTGGATCCGCTACGCAGTCGTCTTTGCCTCGCTGCTGGTCTCCTACTATCTGCAGTTCTACTCGCCCGTGTTCTCTCAGTCGCTGTGGCTGCAGATCCCTCTGGCCGTGATCCTGGGCTTTGCCTGTGCCCAGATCGGCCTCAATCCCCTGCACGACGGCACTCACTGCGCCATCACCCGCTCGCCTCTTGTCTGGACCATCCTCGGCTCGACTCACGACTTTTTCAACGGAACCTCTCATCTCATTTGGATCTGTAAGTCGCTGGGGACTGGCGGGACCACCTCCTGGGTGCAGGGCCATCTCCTGTGTGCAAGGATAACCTCCTGTGTGTGCAGGAAGGTCCGATGTATCGTTTTGATTTGTTGTGTGCTCGATGGAGGCGTGCATGAGCAGTAGCTCGGTGTCCCTGACATCGCTAACCACCTGGCAACAATCCCCGGAACAAACTACTCTTTCTGCGGCCAGACCAGCATGTGGTCGGGCATCATCCCTTCACCAACATCACCGGCGCTGATCCCGACATTACCACCGACATCCGCCGCGTTGAGGAGCAGCAGCGCTGGAGCCCGTTCTATCGTTACCAGGCATACTTTATTCCAGTTGCGTAAGTGCCGAGCGTATGGCGATGGGCAGGCAAGCCCCCGGTGAATGCCGGCCAATGCCAGCGAACGCTGATGAATGCCCACGAGTGTTCGTGAGTCTCAGGGCCAGCATCACAATGTTTCGCTCAGGCTGACGCCGATTCCGCCACCGCTGGCTTCCCAAACGCACACAGATACGGCTTGCTGGCGCTCAAGTTCCGCCTGTCGGATATCAAGACCCTGTACATCACCAAGAGCATGGACGGCCACCAGATCAACCCCCCTCCTCTCCACCACCATCTGATCTTTTGGGGCGGCAAGCTCTTCTGGGCCTTCTACCGGGTTGTTCTCCCCCTGGCCTTTGGCGTGCCCCTGTCGACCGTCCTGATCCTGCTCGTTGTCTCGGACTTGGTGTCGTCCTACTGGCTCTCGTTCACCTTCCAGGCTAACCACGTCGTGGATGATGTCCTCTGGCCCCATCCCGACAAGGGCGGCCAGATCACCATGGACTGGGCGGAGATGCAGGTCCAGACGACGCTCGACTATGCGCACGAGTCGTGGTTCTGGACCTCGACCGCTGGAGCCCTGAACTACCAGGCTGTGCACCACCTGTTCCCTGGCGTCAACCAGCACTGGTACCCTGCCATCCTCGACATTGTCAAGGAGACGTGCAAGGAGTTCAACATCAAGTACATCATCGAGCCCTCGTTCAACCAGGCGCTGCGAAAGCACCTGTCTCACCTTGATAAGATGGGACAGGAGCCCAAGGGCAGTTCCAAGCGTGACTGATCGGGCTTGCATCCCCTGCACCACCTTCGAGCGGGCGCTTCTTCCCTGGTCCTTCTGGCCACATGCACCTGTGCACTCTGTTATTGATCTTTGCCGAAATCTTCCTTTGCTCCAGCCCTCCGTTGCCACCGATTTTACCCATCCGATACTTTCCCGAGGCTAGTCCTGCGTTCTTCTGTCCAAGTGGCCCCTCCTGCGTCCTCAGCGACAGCGGCACCATGGCGTGCCTTTCTTTCCTCCTCCCCTCCCGAATAATATGTGTGTGTGTCAGTCCACATGGCCGCTGTCCCTGGAAATCCACTGGGTGTTGGTCGATGGGGACCTGCTCCGAAGCGCAACAAGCGGGCGAGCACACTGCCAGAGTCTAGACGGCCAACCGAAAGACGGACCATGGCAATATGCGCAACTGGACGAAGCCGCCAGACGACCAGCCAAACCGACAGTGATTGGAACGCGCTGGACCTGGCATGACCAGGCCGCAGAGACATGGGAGTGGCGTTGCCTGGACATGCGGCTGCTTCAGCGCCGATCAAGGCCCGGACATCTCACTCCCAGCGCAAAACTCGGTCGTCAGCTCTCCGTTCCCATCGCTCTCTGTCTGCTCCATTGCTCCCGCAGCACCCTGAGGCCCCGTCCGCATCGATCGCTTCCCTCCTTCGCAGCCGCCGCTGGCTCTTTCCCGTCACTGCTCTCGTCTGCGGACGCAGCTCCAGCAAGCACCAACACCAGCCCGCCAGCGCGGGTGTCCGATAGTAAGTGCTGCCATCGACCCTGGGTAGCTTCCGCAAGCCCTCGCTCCTTAACCCTGTCGGGGGCCATTTGCTTGCTCCTTTCGGATGCTCTGGCGCCTTCGCCACGCATCCATCGGACCGCTCTGCTTGGGAGCGGCTGCCGTGGTCTCGGCGCTGTTCGATTCCAGGTGCATCGCTGTTTGGTCCCAGCATTCTGCCTCTTCGCTTGCACGGGGTGGATCACGGTTGTTATTAACTATTGCTACCACTTGGCCGGGGGGGGATAATACAGCACAACCATCCTGCAGTCCAAGATCGAGCCCGACTCCAAGATCGAGCCCGCCATTACCCATAGCCTTCGCCTCTCATGACCCATCAACTCGAGGTGGTCTTCCGACCAGGATCCAAGAGCATCCTGGTCGATCTGCTCTCCGCCGTCAAGGACATTGCCCAGTTCAGCACTCTCTCGCTGGTTTTTACTCCGCGCGGTCTGTTGGTCCGCTTCGTGACGCCGTATGATTCGCTCTTGGGTCCCGGCTGCGTCGTTTCCTTCCACCTGGATGCCCCAGAGCAAGATTGTCCTGCGCAACCAGCAGGCACTTACTCAACGCACGGCGGAGGCGTCGGGAGCGTCCCGACTGTTCCTTCGCTTGCGCCGCAAGTGTCGTCCTCCAACCAGACTGTCCCAACGGGTGCCTCGCTTCCTATCCCGGGACCCCAGCGGGACGATCAAGAGTCCATGATGATGATGGCGACGACGGCGATGAGGATGTCCCATGAGGCCCCGCTGTTCTCGTCGTCGTCGTCATCTTCGGTCTCGGGCCTCCCGGGTGATTTGGGCGACTACCCGTCCGGCGACTTGCCCATGGCCGACCCAGCCTTCACGGGCGTGTTTTCGTCGTATGTGTGCCAGAAGGACAGCATGATCATCGGCATCGATCCGGCCGTGTTCCTGAAGCAGCTCAGCATGGTCGACGACGAAGACTCCCTGACGATCCGGGCGGACGAGAGCGATCGAGACTTTGTGGCTCTCTACGAAATGTACTTTGAGAGCCCTGGTACGTATCCGGAAGCTGCCCTGATTGACTTTTGGCCTCGACCGAGTGGATGTGACGGCGTTGTTGATAGTGTATTCTCTCGCTCAGACAAGTCCCGCAAGTGCATGTATGAAGTCGATGCCATTTCCAGCACCGGACGCATTACTGCGCTGCAGCCCATGAAGTACACCGTGGTCTGCCAGGTGTCCTCGGCTGAGTTCAGCCGGATCGTCCACAGTCTTGCCGAAACGAGTGAAATAGGTGAGCCGGTTGTGTGCTCTGGATCGGCGGTGCGAGAGAATGGCCGGCGAGCCAGATAGGTCGATGGATAGATGGGTTGATGGGTTGATGGGTAGGTGGGTAGATGGATTGACAGGCGTTGCTTTGGGTAATCGTTGCTGTTGCACCAACTGACAAGGAACTGTGTGGCCGTCAAAGTCACCATCAACGCAGGCAAAAACTCCATCACTTTCCTGGCCTCTGGACCGACAGGAACGCTGCAAGTTGGGCTAGCGCAGAAGGCTTATGAAGAGAGGGTGAGCATCTTTGGCCAGCTCTGTTGTGAGGAAACGGCACCGGGACAACAAGCGGCGCAAAGTCGATTCGTGGCCAAGGGCCGATGATCTTCGCCAGCCGCCAGCAGAAAAATAGTGGTGGAATCGCACTTGTACTCATTCCTATCATCCAACATTGCCTCGTGGTGCGGACTGAACTGGACTGAAATGGACTGAAATGGAATGGAATGGGTTGCGCTGGATTTGGTCCAACCGATTTCCTTCTTCTCGAACAATGTCCAGAACCCCAAGCTCAGAGTCATTTCCTGCTCCAAGTCCGCCCAGCAAACTGTCGAATCCAAGCTCCTTCTCGAAATCGCCAAGGCGGTGCCGCTGAGCCAGCACGTGGTGCTCCATCTCTCAGACGACAAAGTTCCCATCCGAATCACCTTCCCGATGATAGCGGATATACTTCCACAAGGCTCGATCCAGCTCCGGCGACCGGGCATGGGTGGGATCGGGCTCGGGCTCAACGGGAGCCCATATTCATACTCTTCCCTCTCTGGATCATCGGCTTGCTCGCTTCAGCAGCAACAGCAGCAGCAGCAGCAGCACTACTTTTACGACCATGCCAGATCAAAGGGCGATCATCAGGGCGGACATCAGCTCGATGCGGCTGCGGTGGCTCTCATTTCGACTTCCCAGGGCGACAAATGGGTCGACCCCAGCCTCCACACGCCCCAGCACGTCATCGGATCGCTCTACTACTACATTCCTTCTGTTTGGGAGGGATGAGCCTCGCTCACAGACTCTTTCGCTTTGTATCACCGGACCGATTATCTCGTGTGGCTCTGCAGTACTTGGCAAAGAACCATCAAATGGTGCTTTGGTTTGCGTTTTGGCTCTACTTTCGGCTGGTAGAATTGAGAGAAAGACCAAAGATCGAAATAAGCGTGCGCCTGGCAAGTTGTATTTCTGTTCAGAGACTATAGCCTTTGTGGAAACCAACGAAGAAAGGAAGTAAAAACAACCTGGCTGCAACTGTTGGAATTGAAAGATAGAGGAAAGGGGGCAAAGTGAGAAGGCAAGACGATAACGATATTGGGTCGAGTGGTCAAGATCACTGGTGGTTTGGAAGGTCATCAACAGATCAGATAACAAAGCAAGGAAGGGGGGGGAGACACAGGAGCGACGGCGAAGACAGGCGGGGAGGGCGAGAGAACTGGTTTGGGCTTGGGAAGAAGGGAGTAGGGGTAGCCCTGATGTGTGCACGGAATATCGAGGGCGACGAGTGAACGGGGTGGCGGTCCGAGAAACCACCATGGCCGAGATGAGCAAAAAAGCAACGGCAGGCACACAGACGATGCTCTATGCCGGCTCATGTCATCCATCAGAACGTGGAGCAGAAGAGCAATTATAAGGGAGCGATGAACGCGGCGGTTGTAGAAAAGTGTGGAGAAGCAGGATTGATGGGTGGTGGTGGGGGAGAGGGAAGGAGGGGGCTGAGGTGCAGGAGAGAGAGAGAGACAACTGTATCAAATATCTATGCGCCTGAAGGAGTTCGCAGACATGGGTGGTTCGTTTGCAAAAATCTTGCCAGCCGACCGGACTTTGTCTTGGTCTACCATTTAATTTGCCCACCGTCTCGCTCTCTTTGCCCCCCCCCCAGTCCGCGTCGGCTGCTGTTGATGCAAACCAGTAACGAGCAGGTCAAGTGGACGACCACAAATGAAGAAAGTAAGGATAGAGGAACATAGAGAAGAAAATAACAGGGAGGGCGCATAGAGGGGCTATAGAACGAAGGGGTGTGAAAAAAGGGAAAGAGAAAAAGAGAGAGAGAGAGAGGGAGAGAGAGGGAGACGCCTAGCATGACGATTCAGCCAATAGACCACCAAGTTCTTTGTTTTGTGTGCTTCGTCGCCGATTTGGAGCCAAAAGAGAAAGAAAAAGCAATCCAATGCCGCTAAACGACGAAAGAATAGCGCAAGAGCAGATGAGGATACCAAACGGATAGAGAGATGCAGGCATCGAAAATAATAGTAATCAAAGCCACGCCACGATTGCGGCCCCCCCAGAATACTTCGAGTATCCGAATGCCACGAGCGTGTCGTCGCATCAAGCAAGTTGTACTTGGGCAGGGGCTGGTGGTACTTGACAGCCCCCTTGGTGCAAGCAGGCGTGTCGATGGGCTACAATATCTCGATGAGCACACCCTTTTCACCTTATGCTTCTGTTACCAGTCTTGCGCAGGATTTCATCGGCGGCAAACTATAAGAAGAGTAGATCGTTTACGCCGTATCGACGCTGCCGTGCTGTGCCTGAATCGACTCGAGCGACGGATGCTTTGCCAGGCCGTGGGTCAAGGCACCCTGGGGCGAGGCTTTGCTCAAATGAACGCCAACGACGGGGAGCGACAGACGAGAGCCAGCCGGAGCCATCTCGGCGAGGGGCTCGGCCGGGAGCGTGGGCGTCGGCTGAATGGACAGGGAGGCATCGTCGTTTGCTACCGTCAGCGAGTCGGGAGACATTTGGCCGATCTTGGCATAGTAGTGGTCGGGGCTGGGGACGGATGCCTCGACCTTGGCAACCTTGAATACGGGCTTGATTCCGAGCTGCGGAGAGACCTGGGCGACAGGGGCGACAGGGGCGGCAGGGGCGGCAGTAGTCGGGGCAGGCTGGGCCGTGGGAATGACGCTGTAGTCGATGGGAACGGCGCGGCCCTTGCCCTTGACATCCACGACCTCGGGGGCCACGGTGTCCGAAATCGACTGTCGCGAGTAGACGCTGTATCGATCGACGGTCTCGGAGCTGCCTTGGTTGCTCAGCTGCGAGCGGCGGCTACGCACGCTTCGACGATCGACAGCAAACTCGGAGAGATCGGCTTTGGGCGAAGAGCGAGGCGAGGCACGGGGCGAAGTGTGGGGCGAGTGAATGGGCTTGAGGGTCGAGTTCGGGCCAGGGAGCGAGACATTTGAGGTAGTCAGCACGGGGGTGTTCCAGGTGCTCTCGGTGAGCGACGGATGGACATCGACGCGGATCTGGGTGAGAGCGTGCGGCTGCTTGCTGTTCTGGTGGGCGGGCTGGGCATCAAAGCTGGGGCGGACGGTGCTGGTCGTGTCGATGCTGGGACGGGTGTTGGGGACGGGGGCCAGGCTGATCTCGGGGGAGGTCTGCGGGGTCAGGCCAAGGTTCGAAAACTGCAGAGTGCGCTGCTGCGACTCGGGCGTGAGAACCAGGGGCATGGGCAGGGTGGGGGCCGAGAGATCCTTTGGAAGGGTGCGGTGAGCGTTGAGACCGGGCGACGAGTCCATGCCGCGAATGGTGCTGCGGTTGGTGGTGCCAACCATCAGGTTCGGTGCCGGACCCGGAGAGGGCTTGCCGCCGTGAATGAGAAGGCCGGTTGAGTTGGCATCCTTGCTGTTGCGACGGCGATAAGCCAGGAACAGACCCATACTCATGACGCCGATAAATACCGCAACGCCTCCGATGACACCAGCCAACAGGGGGGTCGACAGGGTCGGTGCGGCCGAGGAAGACGAAGGGCTCGCCGAGTTGCTAGCAGCGGGGCCTGGAGCAGGGATGCTGGTGATAGCGCCGGCGGGGCCGTTGGCGATGGCGAGGCTCGGGCCGCTGGTAATCGTGGGCGGGATGCTGCTCGACACAGCGGCCTGGGTCGCGGCAGCCGAAGCCTGAGAACCAGCAGCCGAGGCCGTGTTTGGGCCGACGGCTCCAAGAAGCGATCCAGTTCCAGTGTTGGCAGGAGGAGCAGGAGCAGGGGCAGATCCAGGGGGAGGAGGCGGAGGAGGAGGAGGAGGAGGCGAGTTGGGAGGAGGCGGCGGTGGCGGCGGCGGCGGCGGCGGAGGAGGAGGAGGAGGAGGTGGTGGTGGTGGAGGAGGAGGAGGAGGAGGAGGAGGAGGAGGAGGAGGGGGAGGAGGAGGAGGAGGATGAGGAGCACCGTTGGGATTGTAGGTAAAGGTCTGCGAGTTGATACAGGTGCCAGATTGACAGAAGCTAATGTACATCTGCGAAGCCGGGAGCGAGCTCCAGGTGGTGTCGACGTTGAAGACGGTTTGCCCATCGGACAGACTGCCGCCGTTGATATAGTAGGTGGCGCCGTTCAGGGACTGGTTGGCAGGACAGGTTAGTGGTGGGCTGGTGGACATGGAACATGGAGTGGGGCTGGTGCAGGAGGCCGGGTCTGTCCATGAACTCATTCCACCATGGAATGGAATGGGCGCCGGCGAGAGCACCTACCACGGCATTGAGGTCATAGTATCCGTTGGGGTCAAACTGGCCCGAGGAAGAAACGCTCAAGACAACTTGGTTATGGTAAGAGTACCATCCACTGCCGGCATTGGGAGACTGCGACGCCGACGGAGACGGGTGAGCAATCGCAGAGTGAGTTTTGCATGCTGGGAGGACCCGGACAAGATGTTCTGGTCTTGGGGGAAAGCGGTGGCGGGACGGACGGGGAGGGAGACATCCAAGAGACCCAAGGAGCCGGGCCGTGCTGGCTCTGGCGAGCTTGCAGAGTGCTGCTACTGCTCCCTTCGCCCGTTGCGCTGATGCTGCCCAAGGTTTGAGCCAGCAGACATACCGAGATGGAGACTCCCGCCGCATTGGCCAGGCCCGGGAGCACCGAGACCAAAGCCGCCCAAGTGGCGAGCCACGGGGAACGGGTTCTGATCATCCTGAGGGGGACCTCGCGCTCGCTAGGAGGGAGTAACGTCGAGATGAGCCTGGGAGGACGGGGACAGAGGAGCAGAGCGGGATGGAGGCAGGCCGACGGCGATATGAGATGAGGACAGAGGGCGGGGCCGGAGCTGTTGGGGGTGCGATTGGACGGCGATGGGCGTGCAGGGACATTGGGCCGGCCGGCAAGTGCTGAGCAAAAGCAGGCGGATCCTGGGACGCCGCTGTGCAAATGCTGGCGGATGCTGGTCGGTTTTGGTCAGTGCTGGCCAGTGCTGGCTGATGCCAGACAGCATCAACGAAGAGCCAGCAAGGGATTTCACTGACCCTGTGGCAGCGACGGCAGCCGAGCAAGGGGAAGCCGACAAGGGCTGCGCACACCAAGGACAGCCGGCAAGGACGGCGGGAAAGAAAAGGCGGTGGCAGACGGGCCTGTGGGCATCCGCCTCGGGGGGGTTGTGCTCGCCAGGCCCTGCGTGTGCGATGCTGGAGGCGCACTGTTGATTCGCATCGGCCTTGAGCATCGGCCATGCGCACCATACAGCGCACCATCCGCGACGGCCACGGGCAATCTCGGGCCACACAGGGAGCACGGCGGTCGTGTGGGGGGTTCCATTTGGGAAGCGGGCTGCAAGGAGGAACAGAATGGGCGGGTGCGACGGCGACGTTGATGGTTGAGATGTTGATGGTTGAGATGTTGATGGTTGAGATGTTGATGGTTGAGATGTTGATGGTTGAGATGTTGATGCTGATGCTGATGGTTGAGATGTTCATACCGATGGCAATGTTCATACCGATGGCAATGTTCATACGCTCGTCGTTGTCATCGACCGACTGAGCACTGACAGCCAACAGCCCGCACAGGCGCGCCCCGCCCCCCCGTCACACAGACACGCGCTGGCGTCGGTGCCACCGGCTCGACCCGCACTCGATCCGAAGCACGTGAGGGCTGTCGGTGTGTCATGTGTGTCCACGTGCGCCAGACGGCCGCTCTCGCGAGAGCGCCGCCGAGGGCGCCGGCCTCTCGGTCCAGCGGCGGCTGTTGGGGGCCCCGATGACGCCGTCGCGCCCGGGTGCGGACATGGCGGTCATGGGAGACACAGCCACGGCCTTCTCTCTCGCCTCCTCTCTCTCCCACTCTCGCCTCGCCCCCTTCTCGCCTCGCTGTTTGCTTTTTTGGCGGCGCCCTCGCTTGTTGTCTTTGCCCCAGTTCCCGGTTGTTCTGCGGCCCTGGTTGCCTTGCTCGTTCGCACGATCCCATCGCACGATCCATCGCACGATCCTATCGCCCGCTCGGGATCAGCCTGCCCCAGTGCCGTGTCTGCCCTGCATCTCGCCCTGCTTTCCGCCCTGCCGCTCTCCCGCTCTCTGCCTTCATGGGGTTCACAAAGCTCCTGCAGTGGACTCAGGCCACTGTCGCCCCGCTGGCCAGCTCGCTCCGAGTCAAGCGCAAGGCCTCGAAAAAGAACCTCAATCCCGATTCTGGGCTGGGATCTTGCCATCACAGCTCGACGCCATCCTTGGTTTCCGATTCCATATCCGAGCGCTCCGTGATGACCAACAACAATGCCTCGACGTCGACCCTCTGTCTGCCAAATGAATCTCTTGATCCCGTCCATATCGACCCGCTCATCGTGGGCCGTGATTGTATGTTATCCTATGGCGGCCGGCCCAGCCTGGCCATGTTCCTCTCCTCGGCTCTATCCGCATGCGAGAGCCTCGGTATGCTCTCTGTCGACCATTGAGGGCACCGCCGTTGCTGTTGTCGCTGCCGCCACCGTCTCTGTCTCTGGCTAATCTCTCCGCCTCGCTGTGCATCCTAGCTCACACGGGCTCTGACGACTCGTACTCTGAGAATGCCAGCAAGATATGCGATATCCTGTTATCCGAGTCCATAGAGGAGACAGGTGCGGCACCTCCCGTCTGCACGCCATCCCCCCCCCTCATGGCTTGCTGCCGGCTTTGGAATTGGGCCCGCATTCCATCGGCAATCCATTCTGGTCGCGGCGGCCTGCCATTACTTTATGGGCACGGCTCACAGAGTATCTTGGCTGGCTTTTACGACCAGGTGGTTGGCCAATTCATCGCGCCGTCACATCCCCTGCACACTCACCATGGGTCGCCATCTCCATGGCAGCACGACTGTCCTCGCCTATGGCCACCCCCTGCTAACCACAGCTTCTCCCAACACCTCCCATAGAGCCCTCGCAGTCACTCAGTCGTAGCTCCAGCATCGAAACATTTATTCGGATTGTAGATCCTGGCATCAACCTCATCACTTCATGGTCTTCGCCTGACCATGCAAATGCCAGCAACCTCCATATTACCGACAAACTGTCCTCTGTCTTGGATACATCCGAGCAAAATGCTGTCGACGACTCATCCGAACTCGCCAAGGCCGCTTCTGCCGCCCAACCACCCGTTCGCAACTCGTCTCTGCATCGCGGCGATCTGCTCGCCCTCTCGAGCCTGTCCCTCGCCAACATCTCGCCAGCCAGCGTCCAGCCCTCGCTCCCATTTGAGCGCTATCCGGTCGACCAGCTCTCGACCCTCGAGGTCTACAGCCTGATCCGGCTCTTTGGCATCTCCACCCTCAAAGCCAGCGACCCGGACCGCCCGTTTTCCCAGCGTGTCTCGGTCTTTGCCCTGCTTCTGTCGCTCATCAACCTGGACCCCAACATTCCTGCCAAGACCCACGTCTCCGAGTTCCAGCATTTGCCTGCCGCCCAGTCGAAAAAATCAAAGGCCACCCACGAACGCAAGGAGGCATCCGTGCTCATCCAAACCGAATCAACAGGGTCCCTCGACGCCATTCCCCTCGCAGCCCGGAAAAAGTGGGGCAACGGCTGGGGCGAGATTGCCGAGCCGTCGATATGACCCTGCTCCGCGCATGCTGCCTGGCGACAATGTCCCATGCCCACGAACCCGCCCCAGGCTGCCTCCTCTCCGGCGTCGATGGCTTGCTTTTTGACTATTCCTTCAGTTTTGTCAGCCGTTATCGATACCCTTAGACTATCTCTCGCCAAGAAGAAAGAACAAAAAGAAAGCAAGAAAGAAAGCAACAATGAAGCGAGCAATGCGCACTTTTTGACTGCAGTCGCTCTCCCTCGCATACCTCGCATCCTTCGCATCCCATCATTGCATTTGTGTTTCAAATTCACCTAGACTTCCTTCCGTTACCACACACCATCGTTTTGCTTCGTTTTCATGCTACCCTCGGGCTCTGACCCTGCCTTCCATCCCTTCCCATCCGATCCCATCCCATCCCATCCGATCCCATCCCATCCCATCCTATCCTATCCCATTCCCACATCTCGCCGGCATTCGTTCATTGAGACCTTGCCCACACTCTGTCCCGCATGCACTTTTTCCTTCCTTCCTTTCCCTTCGGCCATCTCCATTTCCGTCGCCATTGGTTTCTCTCTCCCCTCTCCTCTCTCCTCTCTTTCCCGTCTCGTCCATCCATACCAGTCCACCTGATCCTTGCTCACCGCTATCATCCGTAGTCATCGATGACATGCTTCCATGTCATCCTCGGATCACTTGGCCCCCTTCGCTGCCCGTCACCACAGCACGTACCACTCCATTCCCTCTTCCCCGATTCCCGCCGCCATCTCCAAAGTTGCTGCCCTCCCTTCATCTCGTGATTTGGAAACACAGCCCAGACCAGCCCTCGGCACCGAAGCGGTTGAATCGCTTGAGCCCCGGCTGCTCTTTCTTTTTGAGCTATTTCTCCTCCCTTTCTTCTTTTTTTCTCTGCTCTCTCGTCTCCCAACTGCAATATCAACAGTGTTCGCAGAATGAATTGCGACATCCCGCTTCTATAGCGCCCCCTCCCAAAAAAATGAAACGGGTCACCCTATTGAGTCGGGGCTGTCGCTTTTTTCTGGATACTGAATATACACTCATCCCCCATAATGCATGGCCGTGGTCGGCGAAACCCGCAACAATACCTTCGAGTCAGCACATCCGTCTCGTCTGTTTTGATGTTCGTCGGTCCACTACTTTGGTATCTGGGAGCACACAGCGGAGTCGCCCTGCTTCTTGGCCAAGGAAGTGCGACCCTGTTCTCACGCTGTTGCATGCCCCTCATACACTATCCCGAGTGATGCAAAGCAGCCATTGTCGTCCTTCCTGCCTCTCGCTCTGGTTCTCGGTCGGTCAGTGGTGGTGGTGGTGGTGGAGATGGAGATGGAGCACAGCACAATCGGTTCGTTTGTCACTCGACACAGCCGAGGTCACCCCGCAGCAACATCCCGCATGGATGATGCCTCACGCATGGTGACTCATAGCACACCGGCCGCAGGCACACCTTGGTTGTCTCCGCCCCTTGACCACCCGGGACCACACCTCTATCGCCGGGTGGCAGCCGTGGGCCCCGTATGGAGTCGACCAAGTTTTCAGGAGTGCCAGAGAGGCACGTTGTATTGGCGTTTCTCTCGGCTCGATCCGGGCCATGCATCGTCCGCGCAGCCCGATTTCGCCTCAGTCTTCACTCCGTAAAAAAGAGCACCAGCAAGCGCACCAGCAATCATGATCCTGGTAGTCGCCACTGCCGTTGTCGCTGTCGCTGCCGTGGTGGTGCCGCTGTGATGGTGGTGCCGGCAATGGCAATCGGTGCTCAGGACTGGTCGAGCTTCTTCCAATTCACGATCGACTTGAAGACATATTCCAGCACGTGACGGGCGTCTCGCTGGCCCGTCTCGAGCTTCTCCATGACGCCCAGGATCTCGCCGCACTCGCGGATGTAATACTCCAGATCGTCGTCGTTGCCTGCATGGGGGGGCGGTGGCGGGATGGGAGAGACGGATGGAGTGGTGGGCGAGATGAGATGCGATGTTGTCGGTTGCAGCGAGAAGAGACCGAGGCGGCAGGATGGCAAGAGCGAGGAGCGAGAAGCAAGCGGCATGCCGCATGTCCGGTTGTTGCAGCGGCACCACCAAACCATCCGCCATGTCGCACCCCCCCCCGGACACCCAACAACCATTCAGCTGGCGCCGCATGATCTCCCGCCAATCGTCGTCGGCGGCCGCATCCATCCAGCAAGACCAACAAACCAACCGAGCGGTGCGCCAATCGCCAGCGGTCAACACCGTGCTCTCCACCCGACATCGCCAATTGCCCAAGACGCGATCACAGTGCCTGAAACGCGATGAACGAAGGCCGAGAGAGCGGCAGCGGCGCCGATCCCAACACCGAACCAGCCGGGGGGGGCAGTCCGTGCTTACATTTGTTTGTGAGCTGGGCCAGTCTGACCTTCTCGGATGCAAAGTGCTCGTCCAGGTCGAACAGGTCCAGTGACGGCGGTGGCAGGTCTTTCAGGATCGGAGGGAACACCGCCGGCTGCAGCGGAGGCAGCGGCGTCTCGAACTGGGTCCAGAGTGGGGAGCGAGAAGGTCAACAGCGGCAGTATTAACCAACATCGACGCAGCCGAAGTGCATGGGGAGGGAGTGACCCCAGCGACGGCGGCAGCGGTGGTGGAGACGGACTCGATCCGCTCCACCAACAAAGGGCAGTCCCAGGCATCGGAGCGGCGGGAAAAGGGGGGGACTTGGCTGAGATCCATGGCTCCGCACGAAGCGAGAGCATGAACGAACCCAGGTCGCGATGGATTGGAGAGCAGCCGAGTCTCACCTGGGGCTGGATCAACGTCAGCGGCTCGTGCTTCAAGCGGACATCCTGCAATGATGCCGGATGATGGCCTGTCAGTATCCAAGGCAGTATCCAAGGCTGGATCTGCGACGCGACCAAGCCTTCGCACGATAGCGTCCAGGTGCACAGTACCTCATAGAGATTGATAGCGTGCGGAACCAGGCTTGTGTCGAACCGGAAGAGGCCATGGTCGAATAGAGTGGTAAAGTCCTTTGGAAGTTCCTCGCTTTCCTGATCGACGCGGCGGGGTACCATTGCCGAGTCATACCGCCGGTGTGGTGGCATCCGGTCACGATGTTTTGTAAGTTACTGGATGACGCCGGCCGCAGCACAAAGTCCACTCGCACCGCAGCCAACATCAGCGTACCTGTAGACAGGACCTCAGTGACTCGGATAGCTTGGCAGTGTCAGGCAGGTAGTGATAATCGGAGACCTGGCAGAACGAAACCACCCACAGCCTTGGTCAGACAACGATCTCTGGACAGCGATACGACCGCTGTACAACACCTACGTCGGGCTCGCTGGCGTCGATGGTGTTTAAAACGATCTTGTCTGCGGAGAGGAAACGGTATTAGTTGTCAAACCGATCGACGACCAATTTGCCGAGGGAGGCCGCGCGCTCTGTGGGTGAAACTGGGTCTTCAGTGAAACGCGGCGACTTGCCTGACGTCAAAAGTTGAACCAGGGCGTCAAAGAGCTTGCCATTTTCCTCCTTGTCTATGTACTGGTCCGAGAACATGTGAACCGATCCAATAACAACCATTTTGCCTTTCCCGTTCTGTCAAGGACACAATGGCAGGAGGTGCAGGACCAATCAGTGGCTTGGTTCTGCCTTGGCGCTGGCCTCGATGGAAGTGCTCGTATGGCCGAGATTCCTTCGCGTCGTAAGCGGCGGCTCAGAATATACGCTGGGAAGGGACCTGCGACTGGAGGCTGATGCAAACGGCAAACTTTACCGGGCTCAGATACACAGCGCCAATCGGCCGGTTGAGGGGATACGACACCGTTCCGGACGACAGTATGGGAATGGCTGGCTTCTGAACGTTCAGGGTGGCGCCAAACGGGTAGACAAACGCCAGGGCGCTGCGACATAACCGACATGCCCATGGTTGTTCCCACGAAATCCGGGAGAATACCAACATCATTCAAGTGACATCGGTTTTGAGATGTGACGACAAACAGCACGATCGGGGAATGAATATGGCGTTTGAGTTGATTGGCCCGTTCGATCGAGATTGCATATGAAGATGGCACGGCAGCAGTCCGGAGGCACAGCACAGTGGCAAGTCGGTTTAAAGTCAGCACGATGTCCATGCGAGACTGGAGGATGGCGATCTCATGGGAGCCACTGATTTCCACGCGAGCATCGACAAATCGTCCCAGCGCACCCTTCCTTTCCGATATCTGCCGCCAGTGGTCTTGCCAAGGAGCACATGCTTACGTTGGATTGAATCTTCCGCCGGCCTCGACATCGCCTGGCGTGGCTGTCCGCGGATTGATGCGCTTGCCAGCAGCGCGGTTGATCTCTCGGTTCAAGACTCCGTTGGAAACAAAGCATTCCTTTGGATGGAAGTAGCGATAGTACACGGTCCTCGTCACGCAGTCTGGTCTCCGTGGAATGGGCCAGTGAGGGACCGTGTGGGGTATGTATCGCCAGCAGCATTCAGTCGCAAATCAGTCGGCATTGGTGGTGGCGATTCCAACAGCCCAAGAGGTAGATTCCGCAAGATTGATATCGAGTTCAAGTCCGAAGAGGCGTGTCAGGACAGAAATAGACCATCACATGCCGAGTCAGAGTCGTGGTGGGCGAAAGCTAGACGATCAAAGCAGCCGCAGTGATAATTGCCTGGATTGGCCATGATTCCGTATTCTTCCAAGAGATAGTTGAAGTTGGTGTTGAACTGAGATTCCCCGCCCTCGCCTGTGAGATACAGGATGGATCCACCGCGATCGAGATACGCCTTGAGCGCCGAGAACTAGCACAGAACAGGCGAATGAATGCGTGAGCGGGAAGACAGCGCGACCAAGAAGGTAGTCGAGGTCAATAGAGGCGTTTCGGGATGGTCACCACCGGGATGGGATCGTATATGGGCGATAGGCTCGTCATGGGTCCGCAGCTCGTTGCCACGGCGTCCCTTGACAACTTTGCCTGTTCCCTCATCCGCGTTGTGTCTGGCTTACTTCTGAGGTCGAGAACTTCTCGCGCGGCCCTCCAAACACAAGCAGGCTGGCGTCCGAGAGCTTTTGGGCATTCATTTCGTCCTTGTATCTGTGCACAGCGACATCGTCATGGCGTTTAGCTCAAGTCCATGCACTGGCGTGTTTGAAACCTTCATCTGTTGCTCGTATGCACGATATCATATCCGATCCTCAATACTGTGGGACCGCTCTCAGCCAACCCGACTCCTTTCCCCGCTCCTCCACGAGCAGACATTCAGTTGCCGCGAACTTACAGCCCAATCTTGAAGCTGTTCCTGAGCTTTCGCTGCATTGTCTTGAGACCATTGCTCGGGGTGAAGGCCTCTTTTTTACTGATGTTGAAGAGCACTGACGGGACGGTGCGCGTGTTGGAGGACTGCGCTGTCGCCAAATCTGTCGAGGACGTGGGCATCAGCGACGCGAGAGAGGCGCCGGCGGTCGAGTTGATCCGGGTCGAGGGCCGCCCCGCAGCCGCAGAAGCCGAGCCCGCAGCAAGCTTGGCCGTGGAGACGCTCTGTATCGATGTTTGCGAGGCTTTGAGCCCTGGGCTGTCGGCAAGGGAGGCCATCGGGATTGGTGCTGGAGGAAGATGCGGGGTGGTGGGGAGGCGTGGGAAGGAAGCCGCCTGAGACCGATATCCCAGCGAGACGCAGCGACAGCCGAGACAGGCCGAGACGCGCCGAGAGGCAGCGAGGCGAGGTCGGAGTTTGGGTCGAGCCGGCTCGAGTGCAGCCATCCCGGCTCGTCGGAGGACGCGGCTCGCCAGCCGGGCACCAAGTCGGTCGGCCATCGCAACCGGGCTGCCGATCCGCTTCTGCCGATCTGTCTCTGCCGATCCGCTTCTGTCAATCTGCGTTACCAGGCCTTCGACATGCTGTTCAACCGGGCTGCTTGCCTCGCCACCGCCCGTCCTGCTATCCCCGCTCAGGCTCGCTTCCTGTCCAAGTTCCACACCTCATCGTCGCTCATGGTCCGGTCGCTCGATGCGCAGGAGCGCCAGCAGCATCTGGCCCCGCTGCTCTCGGCTGGATGGTCCCTCGTCGAGTCGCGGGATGCCATCCACAAGTCGTTTCAGTTCAAGGACTTTAACGAGGCCTGGGGATTCATGACTCGTATTGCTATCCAAGCCGACAAGATGGACCATCATCCGGAGTGGTGCGTATTGCTTGGCTGAAAGCGTCCTATGGTGCAATGTGTTGATGCTCCCCGCCGACACCAACATCAACACCGGCACCGGCACCGATGGTCATATCCGTGCTCGGCTGATCCCCAGGCTCTGCTGAGCCATAGCTGGTGCCGCATCGACTGACCCACCCACGGCGTCCGTTGGTCTCTCGCTTCCGAATGCAGGTTCAACGTCTACAACAAAGTCGACATCACTCTGTCCACCCACGACGCTCCTGGCCTGAGCGAGCGGGATATCAAGCTCGCCAAGTTTATTGATGCGCTCACGAAATGAAACGCGATGGAGCCATGGGACATTCGAGCGAGACTCTCCAATACAGACATCGGCTTTGAGTATCCGGGATGTCCCATGCGTTAGAGTGGGCTATATTGATGCGCTAGTATAGCGTGGTCAGTATATACAGTGAATCGAGAAGCTTGCCTGGGATGGCGTGGGACAGTTGGCTTCCTAGTGCGGCTGCGCCGTGCCGCTCAACGCATCCGGCTCCTCGGCATCGTCGTCGATGGGATCGTCAAGGGCAGCAGGATCGATCTCGTCTATCAGTTCCGTGTAGTTCTTGAGCAAGGTCTTGTATCCGCCGTCCTTGAGCCTCTGCTCCACCGACTTGAACAGCGATGGGGTGACGCGATGACCGCGATTCAGCAGATCGACGGTGTAGTGAATGAGCTCGCTGCGACCGTATTTGGCCGCCAGCAGAATCAGGGTCTGGTAGGTCTCCTCGTCCATCGAGTACTGCTTCTTCTCGATCATGCTGAAGAGCGCCGTGGCCGTCTTCTCCTGTCCCAGATCGACAACCGAGCGGATCAGGAGCGAGACGCTCTTGGCTTGAGGCTGGATGCCCTGTGCCTCAAGCGACGACCATGTGCGCACCACATCGACAAGGTTTTTGCTCTCGATGTGCGCCGCCATCACGGATTGGTAGGTCTCTTCCTTCATTGGGATTTTGGCAATCAGGAGCTCTTTGTAGATCAGAATGGCCGTCTCGAGACTATCGCTGCGGTCGTTTGACTTGGCAGCTATCAGAGCCGGGATCGTCTTCTCGAACTGGGCTTGATGCACGGCAATGAGATTGGCGACATTGGCGTGGCTGTGCTTGGACACCCGAAGCAGCCTCAGGGTCGACCCGGCACCCAAATAGTCCGCGCGGATGATCTGGCCCTCGACCAGTCGGGTGAAGGTCTGCAGCGTCGGTTGGAAGCCCGCCTCGACCATTTCGTGCGTGAGCGTGTTGGCTTGGGCAAGACTCTGTGTCCGAAGGAAGGCTGTGATGGCGGCCTGATAGAGGTCGGCAGTGACCTTGGGCATCGTGCGCTTCATCTCTTCCCAGTATTGCTTCAAGAAGTTGACCTCGAAGCACTCGCCAAAGCCCTCGAACAGAATCTGGAACATCTCCGCCGACAGCTTGAATCCATCGGCCTTGAGCTGTTCAACGCAGCGCGAGGCTTCGATGGGCTCCTTGGCGGCAAAGTAGGCCAGAACCAGAGACTTTGTGATCTTTGGAATCACTCGGAGCCCTGCTGCACGCATGTTCAGCTCCAGCTGAAGAGCCTCGTCCAGCCGGCCGCATTTGCAGAAGCCTTCAATGAGCCCTGCATACATGATTGCATCCGGCTGGAGGCCCTTCTCAATCATCTGGTTGAGAGCCGCGGCAGCAGCATCGGCGTCTCCGGCACCGAGATGGCTTTGGATTAGCACCGACCAGGTGAGCAGATCCGGGACAACGCCGGCCTGCAAAAGCGCCTCAAAGACCCGGCGTGCCTTCTCGGAGGCACCCTGCTGGTTGTAGATAAGGATCATCTTGGAGGCAAGCTGCTGGTTCATGGCCTCTCCGGACTGGAGCGATTGCTCGAAGCAGCGCTCGACTTGGTCAAACTTGCCCTGGGCTTCATAGAGGCTGATGAGGGCGCTGAAAGTCTTGCCTGAGATCGGCACTCCGGACTCTTCCAGGACGGCGTGGTACTGCTCGGCCTCGGCATACAGCTTGTTCTGGGTGCAGCCGCGGATCATGATCCGCAAGGTTTCTTCGTCTTGCTCGATTCCCTCGTGCTTCATCTTGTTGTAGAAATCGAAGGCGGCTGCGGGCTGGCTGCTTTGGAAGTGCAGCGTCAGGAAGGCATTGTATGTGGCGACGTTGGGACGCAGGCCCATGGCGATCATCCGATCCAGGATCTGACCGGCGACCACTTTCTCGGATTCGCGGGCGCAGCAGAAGAGCACCTCGTTGAAGTCAGCCAGGGTCGGCTGGATCTTCCGGCTCTCCATCCACACCAGCACATCGACCAGCTGGTGGACATTCGGGGATCCTCGGCGACACATGACGTAAATCAGGCGAGAGAGATGCTCGTTGTTGAGCCTGGCGGACTCGGTCGGATCCTCGATGACGTCTCGGAACTTTGCGAACGAAATCGAGGCATTTTCGGCATTCAGGGCTTCTTCGAATCCAGGGAAATCCGGCGGCGACACGGGCCGGAGGTTGTATGCGGAGGCAAATCCGCCAGACGACGAAAACTCGGCAGCGATGGAGCTGGCAATCTCCTGCGATTCCTTGGACTCGGCTGACGATGCGGCCTTGGTCTTCTTCTTACGCGGGCCTCTTTGCTTCTTTGGAGCGCCATCGGCCGCTTCTCGGCTGGACGGCGCCCCGAACGGAAACGGATCGAACGAATTCTTGAAGGGTCCTTGGCGACAGAGCAGAGCCGATGACGAGATGCGGCGGGCAGACAAAAGGCCCGCCGGCCTGGATGCCTGGATGCCCAGGCACACCAGTCTCAGGCACGCCGCAGACAGGAGCGACATGGATCGGTGCAATGGTGGTGCGGGCTGCTGTTGCCGGCCTGACGACCATGACTGCGAGCCGGCTTTTGATCGCGGTCCTCGACAGAAAACGAGGCGGATCGGAGCATCATCGGTCACATGATCGCCACGTTGCAGTGTGGCGCAGCGACCTGCCATCCGCCGATTTGACAGCGCCGACGATGTGCATCGCTCCCACGGACGACGGGAGATGGCCGGCACGCAGATCGCATGTCCAGGGACGCACGAAGTAAGCCCAGATGTCTGATCGGCATCGCAGCGGATCGAGTCGGTGAAGAGCGAGCGGCTTGCCAACAGTCACTGCGAAGCCATGCCAATATCGCGACTGGGGCGATGGGCCCTGAGGATTGAACCATTTACCATATCATACTGGATCTCTACTCGCGGCTGCGAGGCCGCAGATCGCCGGTGCCCTCTCTGTCCTGTCCTGGCATGGAAAGGGCAGTACGGAGCCATCACCATGGCACATGAGAACAGCAACCCAATGCGCAGCCAGCTGTTCCTGGGTGGCTGCGCTTTCTCTCGGTGCGTCTCGGTGCGTCTCGGTGCGTCTCGGTGCGTCTCGGTGCGTCTCGGTGCGTCTCGGTGCGTTCCTGTCGATCTTGTCGCGCAAAATCGGCCCAGATCCATCCATCTTCCTCAGCACCCATCTTACCACCATGAGCTGGATCTTCAGCCGAGCCACTGTCGCCGCCCTAGTTGCTGCACGCCCCGTCATCCGGTCTTCTGTCCGGCCGGCTCTGCGATTTGCTCCGTCGCTCCGGTTCGCTTCGACCGATGGTACGCCTCTCGGGATTGCTCTGTTTCATGGCATCGTCCGCGCAACACTCGCTTCGGGATGAGGGGACCGATCGTCGGGCAGCGTGCAGCACAGCAGTGCATCTAAAGGCCAAGGCCATATGTCGCTGCCATGGCTATTGGAGCTGCGAACACGATAGAGCCATGGGCCTGGGTCTGACACACCGTTCTTGCTGAATCGTCGCCATCCACAACGACTTGCGATTGCATCCGGGACCCACAGCCGATCTCAAGGCCACCCTCAAGGAGGATCTGAAAAAGGCCATGCGCAGTGGTGACAAGACCCGCACTGTTGCCATCAAGTCGATCCTCTCCGACATCACATATGCCGAGAAGGCAGGCACCGACGTCGTCCCCTCCGTCTCGACCCTGATCCAGCGCTCTGTCAAGAAGCGTCAGGATGCTGCCGAGCAGTATCGCGCTGCCGATCGCGCCGACCTTGCCGAGAAGGAGGAGTACGAAATCAGTGTCCTGAAGGACTATCTGCCAAAGCAGCTATCGGAGCAGGAGGTTGAGGTCGTTGTCCGCGCCAAGGCTGCCGAGATCGGCGCCACGGGCGTTAAGGACCTGGGCAAGGTCATGAAGGAGGTCGGCCCGGCCCTGGACGGCTCGGCGCCCAAGAAGCTGATTTCGGAGGTTGTCAAGCGAGTGCTGCAGTCTTTGTAGGCGGGGACACGATGGGAGCAGAGCGCTCATTTCCGAGGCAACCAGCTGCTATCTTCTGGGTCTCCAAATACACTGGTCCGCCCCCGTGGGACCGATTAATTTGTACCAGTGCCTGATGGCCTCGTTGCCGCTCTTTCCTCCGTTGCCACTCTTCCTCCGTTGTCGCCATTTGCCATCCATGACAGCCCAGCCTCCCTCGCTGCATGACGCGGTGCCCTTGAGTCTCGAGCCAGAAGCGATGGCTCCATTCCGGCTCGAGCCAGGAGCCAGAGCCAGCCAATCGCAGAAGGGAGCGCGCTTCACTTTTTTGTCATGCCGATCGAAAAAATCTGGGACCGCATCTCCTCGGCTCGCACTCGCAGCTTGCCGACCTGCAGTCGCTATGAAGCCCAAGACAGTCGCAAAAGCAGCGTCAGGCCCGCGTTCCGGACCAAAGGCGCTGGCAGCCAAGGCCGCCCACTCGAAGGTGCAGAAGAAATCGCCGCACAAGCCGCGCCCAAAGCACGAGCCCAAACCCAATCGCAATGTCGAGCCCGACCACGGCAGCAAGATCAGCACCAGCGACGATGCCGACGAAGACGCTGACGATGTTACTGATGCGGCAGCTGATGCCGGTGAAGATGTCGATGCCGAGGACGGAGCTAGAACGGCTCCGGCGGCGCCAGAAAATGGTCTCCCCGTCCGCAGAAAGAAGGGCAAAGTGTTTGCCGACCAGGTACGGTGCGCGAGCCTGGGACTATGCAGCGATCTGGCGTCCATTCGCCATCGAGAGACAGCATATCTAGGTCCAGCGGAGCATGCTGGATACTTGTCCGCTCAATGCGTCTGCATCCCGAGCTAAACGAAGCTCATCTTCATCCTCGGCGGCACTCAAATGGACTTGCGTCTGGATCTTGGACAGAGCAAAATGCTGGAGCTCATCGACTCGATCAACTCAAAGGAGGAGCAGTCGACACAGAAGAAGGTCGAGAGAGTGGTGAGTCGATCTGCTGACCATCAGTCACAGAATCGTGTGGCTGCAACAGACGGTGCCTTCGATGACCGGATGCAGCTTGTGGTGGCTGGGCTGCCGGCTGCTTGAAGGGAGCAGATTCGCACCCCCAAGCGTCGTTTGGGCGATCCATCTGACGCAGTAGCCGCTGCCGCTCGCTATTTACTTATGAATTGGATGCCCTCTCGTCCAGAACGCCATCAACTTGAAGGTCCGGGAACGGGAGAAGAAAATCCAGGAGCGCAAGAGCCTGAAGCGCCAAAAAATTGTGAGTCGGGCTCTGCCTCGGCCTGTTTTGATCGCCCGTGGCATCCGGATGGGCTGATATGTTGGCACATGTGCTCTGCTCATCGGAAGTCGCGGCCACTGTGCCGGCGATGATGGTGCTGAATATGGCTGTGCTGCACAACTAATCGACTGGGATGCAACAGGAACAAGTCAAGGCCGAGATTCTGTCGCGGAAGAAAAAGCCCAGCAGCAAGCCCGAGGCTCCTGCAGAAGTACCGGTGAGACACCAGTGCCGAAGCGGCTACTCGATTCGTGTGGAGATGTCATTGCCATTTGGGCTCCTTGCCGTGCCGCTTGATACCAAGCGACGCTGCTACATGACCCCTGCCGGAGTGTATTCGTTCTTCGAAGGCAGAGCACCCAGCTCCCCCCCCCGACGATGTGCTGATGCTTACCTCCTGAATCTGTGCGGCCTGTAGAAGGACCAGAAGCCCAAGAAGACGGTCAAGTTCCAATAGCGAGCCTCCGCAGCCTGTTCTTTGCATACCAGTATTCCTCCACGGATGATGCGCCTGTTGACTGTCTCCCCGGCATTTGCTTGTTCAGGTGAACAGAATTGTTGTGCGTGATTGGGTCTCGGTCGCATTTTCGACGAATCGATCGGGAGGGGGTGCTTGTCCCCCATCCCACTGTCGCTTCTCATGCATTCTCTGCGCGAGCCAGACGCAAACTCTCTTGACCGGCGAGCTGCTGTTTGCGTGCGTTTCCAGGAAAGACTCTCTCTCCAGATCAGTCATAGCGAAAACAAAAGGCGAGCCTCGCTCAGAACCCTGTCCCTTTGTTTGCCCAATAGGCCCATGCTAGCACAAACACAGGAGAGAGATGACCGGAGGGAGTTTGTCGACTTGTATCGCTGACAGTGGCCCACAATGTGACTGTGTATCGCACGGACATCGGAAGACCACTAGCAGTCCGTCGTCTGTGTCAATGCGGTGCTTGCTGTCGCGATGAGTTTCTTGGTCATCGGGAAGGGGGATGGAATTCCGACAGCCCAGCGGCATGCGAACGAACCAGTCGCTGCGAACCTTCACCGTCCGTTTCTAAAGGATGCGCCGGTTACTCTCATCGAGGTCATCGACTCCGCGAAGTTGCCGCGAGACAAATATATAAAAGCTGCTCGAGGAGGCAGCTCCGACGGGGCTGTCGGCACTTGGCTCAAAAGTACTCAGCGTCGAGCCAGGTTCGTCTGTCTTGCTGTCTACATCAGGATATCGGCCCCACCTCCCTGCAGCTTCCACCCCCCCCCTCATGGTCACCAAGAAACAGCTCGTCATCGGCTCGGTCACGGCCCTGGTTGTCACAGGTGCCTCCATCGGCATCTGGCAAGGCATCAGTCATGCCCAGGGATCTGACTCGGGCCGCAATCTGTCGACGGACTCGGGCTCAGGCTCCAGCTCCAGCTCAAGTTCCAGCTCAAGCTCAAGCTCTGGATCCAACTTGGCACTGCCATCTTCCGGCAACGGTGCGTCGTTGGCTTCAAATCACCCAACAGCAGGTCCATCGCAACCGATACCACCACCGTCCTCGGTCGTTGCGCCATCATCTGTTCCGCCAGCACCAACCAATGCGCCTCCGCCGCCTCAACCACCACCACCTCCTCCTCCTCCTCCTCCACCAAGCGCGCTCTGTGGAGTCCGAAAGAGCTGGGATACTCTGGCCCAGGACGAGCGCAATAGGTTTATTGCTGCTGTAAAGAAGCTCAAGACCGGTCCGATCGCACCTGGTAACCAGTACCAATACGACGACTTTGTCAAGATACACTTGGACCAAACCAACAATGCCCATGGCGTGGTAAGCCCGTCGATGCCACGAGCGATAGTGAAGAGGTTGGAGGGGGGGGGCCGAAATTATGTACCAGGCGCAGACGATGTCACCTTTCGCCCTGGCGCTTGTTATTTACTTTGGGACGTGGGACACTGTGCACCTTTGTCACCTCTGTCACCTCTGTCACCTCTGTCACCTCGGCCGTCGAATTCCAGGGTGCTTTCCTCCCGTGGCACCGCAAGATGATCAAGATATATGAAGAGCATCTCCAGCGCATCGACAGCTCTGTTTCGCTGCCATACTGGGATTGGTCGAATCTCCAGATCTCGCAGAACCCCGCCGGAAGCAGCATCTTCACCGCATCGGCCTTGGGCACGCATGGCTCGGGAACCGACTATTGCCTCGTGGACGGCATTTGTGCAGGTGAGACGCTCTCCCCCCCCCCGTGTCATGTCGGTGGTGGCCATGGGCGTAAGGGGTGCGATTTCGAAGATCAGTGACAGGATACTGCACCGCAATAGTGGACCCGGCGATGATGACCATCCGGTGTGGGGGGGGGACCGAGGAACACCAGCAACGTTCCCACGGCTTCCAGACAGAGCGTCACTGTTGGCTGATCTCTCCTCCACACAGGCTGGAAAAAGGTGTACCCTGAAAGCAACGCCGGCGATTGCATCAAGCGGCAGTGGGATCAGCCCACATCCATCTCTGCGTTTCCGCCGCAGGGCCTGATCGACAACCTCATGTCGATCACCGACTACAAAACATTCGAACAGTCACTTGAGGGCTACCACGGCATCCCGCACGGTAAGCCCGCTTGACGCCAGATCACTAAGCTCAGTCGCTCGGGCCTTGCTCTCCTGACCATCCTTTCCCTATTTCCCCCGCTATCGGCTCGCTGCCTCCCCGATATGCTCTCATCTCCGCCTCGTCATTTCCATGCCAGTCAATATCGGAGGCACTAGTGGCGACATGACGAACATGTGGTCCCCAAACGACCCCATTTTCTTCCTTCACCATGCGTAAGCTCTCCTTGCATCGTGGTCTGTCGTTGCGCTCGCTGTGTGGCTCAGCGCTTATATTGCCTTGCCGGTATGATCTCATCGACCCCCGGGCCGTGACAGTCGCGGGGTGGGGGCCAAACCATCGACTCAAACTCCCCTAACCATGTCTTACAATTCTTGGAATGCCTCTTGGATGGTTGATCTCGCCGATTATGGCCCCGTGTCGCTCCGCCGAACCAGCAACATCGATCGCATCTGGAGCATATGGCAACAAGTCTCCTCACAGAACCTCAATGCCTATGGCGGACCACCACCCTCGAGTGGCGGCCTCTCACCCGCCGCAGCGACCCTCGATGACCAGCTGAGTCCCTTTGGGGTAACACCCCGGGATGTCATGGACAACACCAAGGTCTGTGTTAGCTACCAAGCGCCAGCCTCGCTGCTTGAAGAGGATATCCCCAAGGTTCTGAAGAAGCCCCCACGCCTTTCGGATGCCACCATCTTGGCCTTCAATCCCAAAGCCAATCTCACCTTCCAGCACGAGCTCGAGGATCAAATGGAAAAGTTTATTGACGATTTCAATACAGCAGCAGCAGCGGCGGCGGCGGCAGCAGCAAGTGCTACTATAGCGTCTCCTGCTGTCGTTGCGACGGCTGCATCGGACTCGAATTGAATCGAAGCCATCGTCGCAAAATAATAATAAAAAAAGAGGCAGCCTTCCCAAGACACGATAATTCCCTCCACTGCCCTCAGAGTCGAGCCTTGATGACAGGGGCTGGTGCCGTGAGCACGCGCATCTCGTCGAGGGCCTCCTCAAGATAGTGCTTCATGCGATCGGCTCGCATTTCGTTCAAACAGGCAATGTTGAAGTGCAAACTGTTGTCCTTGATCATGTAGGCGATGCCGTAACCGTCTGGGACGACCTCGCCCCAGCCGTATCCGTCATAGTACTCGGATGTGATCTGTGACGTCGAAAGCTTCCAGTGGCGAGTTTGCTGGTACACTGGATCGTCAAAGAACGAAGGGACAGGCTCGCCGGGCTCGAGACACAGCTTGAGACCTGTTGAGGCACAAAGGGCGAGTTTGGGTGAGCTCCGGTACGAATTTAGGCGCCATTGGTGCGCAGAGCAATCGGCCGTGAGTCCTGTCCGCCCATCGGCAGCTTAGAAGCGGAGGCTTACCCATCAAATGGCGATCCACACCCTTGGCTTCGACGGCATCAACCATGTACTTGACATGGCCATCGACTGCGGCTCGCAAGCTACCAAGCACCACCGATGCCGGCACATCCGCTGCACACATTTTCTTGACAAAGTCCACCGTGAGCGTGGAGCATGTTCGGCAGGTCTCTGTTCGGCCATACTTGAACTTGCGGGTCTGGGCGGATTCGTATGTGGCGCAGGACTGGCCATGCATTTTGTAGTAGGCGAGCTGGATGGCCATCTGCACGTAAGCGTCGGGCGAGAACTTGGCGCTCTTGATAAAGTTCTTTCCGTAGCCGGGGTAGTAGAGCACATGGAGGTCGTGCTTGTCGCGATGAGAGTCAAAGTGACGCTGGGCCTCTGCAAACTGGGGTCGAATCGATTGGAAATCAAAGGCCAGCTGCTCAGGGACACGCAACGAATCAGTGGAAGACTCAGAGCCGTGGGCAATCTCGTTTCGGCTGAGCCTGAAGGAAAGGGCAGGTGGGAATGTGAGGTTGGGAGCGGACAAAAAACTACGGCAACGACTCGAGCAATCAGAACCAGGACACCTTGGAACTGCCGAGCACAAGCCGCTCCTCTCAGTGGCGTACGACGGCGGGCATCTATACGATCCCTGAGACAATCGGTACCTTTCGAGGATCCAGTCGCACATTCTGTTAGTCGGCGTGCCGTCCATCATGGAGTGCTCGCCAGCAAATCCAGCCTTGCCGTTCTCAAAGACAATCAGCTGCAAGGGCTTGTCGAAGAATCGGTTCTGGCCATCGCCGTGCCAGCAAGCACGGCTAGCCTGCCCAGGGAAAGGAAAAGTTCAACCAAGCCAAGTGCGTGCGAGCAAATGAAATGGGGGGGTGAGTCACAAGCAAGCGACGATGCGGGCTAAAAGCTCGGCTACAGCACAGGGTAAACTGCCCCCCTGCCGCCCTCGCGAAAAGCGATAGTCCCGATACAGCGCATCACCCAGGACAGTAACAGCCACGGGTTCATTTGCTCAGCCCCATAGCACGAGCAAAAGCACCGTCGGCTCTTGGATATCGAGAACCATCAGTACCTCGGCACGCGTGATGGGCGAAGTGTCATCGAGGCAGACCACCAGCGACGCTGATTCAATCTTCTCCAGAGCAGCTCTGTTGGAGGGGGACTTGAGGAGCTCGTCGCGGATCTGTCGGCGAGTAGCATAGAAGGGGCAGCAATGAAGGGCGGTGAGATACACCGAGAAATGTCGGGATGCAATGAGGCGATACAAAGTCCCGCAATATCCAGCCAGACACTGCGAGGAGCGGCGAGAGATGTACTAGCGTGCAGTGCAAGACGCCATGTGCTTGCTGAAGACCATGTACCTTTGACCAGGTATCTCGGTGCTGGGTCGTGAAGAGACCCAGCGGCTCGTCTTTGCCCGATCCGGCCAGATCCACGATCTTGCTCAGTTGCCTGGATACCACATTCACAGCAGTAGCGGGAGGTATAATGCCATCAGTTGCCGATGCAGGTCGCCGGTGCAGGTTGCCGAGCAGCGCACAATATGACCATGGTGGGCATCGCCATCTCTAAAACTCAAAGTCCAAAGTAGGACATACTTTTGCAACTCGTGCGTCGACAGCTGGTGGCCATCGGCGTGAACGGTATCGAGGAGGAAAAACTTGTTCTTCCTGATGACGACGATGTGGTGGTGACGAGCAGGATCGTAGACGGCAGTTTTGTCGGCGGGAATCTGGGGGATGCGGCAAGTATTGAACATGTAGCCGTACTGGTCGGACGACAGCGGGCCGTCCTTGCCCTTGTCGGGGGACAGCTCTCCGCTGTGAGGTAGACGACAGCCACAGCGTCGACACCAAGCCCAGATCCAGAGCAGTGGTGAGTATGTCGGTTGGTCGAGAAGGAGCACGGCGTGCAGGTTGTGGATGGCATCGAGCCAGGGAAAGCACCAACCACGACAGAATGTACCCCTTGCATCCTTCATTCTTGATGCACACATGCCATTGCACACACCCTCATGCATATTCTTGCGTCCTTGCGCGAACCTCCAGCGCTCGGTAAGGATTGAGTACTTACGACACGACGAGCCGCTTGAACTCGAGTGCTGCAGTGATGAGGGTGGCGGCTCGCTGGGCCGGATCGAGGGCGCCGGCGATGGGCTTTGGGTCCTTGAAGACGTAAAAGTAGGACACGTAGAAGACGACAGGATCACGATAGGACATGTAGGCCAGGTCGTTCCACCAGTCATAGAGCCATGAGGTTGTGGCTTGCTTCGCTCGCTGCGACATCCGAAAGGACGAGGGTCACGGAGCAAGCAGGAGATGGTTAGATGCGACATTCCAGTGCTTGGTGCCAGATGCGAGAGCCCTATGCCCGACACAGGATTCGGTTGCTTGTGGACTCGGATGACCGCACTTGCCTTCTCCAGTCGCTCTTGCAGGAGCGGACCTGCCCCAGACTCCAGCTGGGCGGCGTGCTCGGTCGTCTGGCGCAGCTGAGCAGGAGTGGTCAGGGGCTGGACGCTTGCCAGATATTTCTTGAGAGTGTCTCTGAGCGGAGGAACCGGCAGCGAGGGCATCGACGGCTGGTGGCGATAGAGAGGGCGACTCGAGTCCATCGCGGGGACGACATCGGTGGGCAGCTGCGAGGAAGCCATGGTGGAGGTCCGAGAGGCAAGGGATCGCTGGACGAGCGATGCTGGGCGAGCCGCGAGAGCCGAGGTGCGTGATCCTGGACGGAGGGCGAGGACAAGCCGGGTGGTGGCCGGATGGACAGGTTTGAAGAGCATCAGGCCGAGTGGACGATGGGGAATCGGCAAGACGATTGACAGTCGGGCGGATCAGCGGGGACGAGCGGGCGATGGCGGGGGTATGGGCCGATGGAGGAACAAGCCGGCACCACGGACGCGGCGGGCTCCAGCACATGCAAATGTCAGGCGGAAAGGCAACGAGGAGGAGCAACGGGCAAGCGCAAGACCGCTGGACGCACATTCTGCTGGTGCAAAGCTCGGAACCAGCACGACACAGCCATCGGACTGTCTTCAAAACAACTGTATTTGGGCAGCGACTCGGCTGCATGGAAACAGCGTCGAGACAGTGGCGATCTGGCTGAAGCCTCCCAGATAGATCGGGATGGTGCTGCAGCTTCGAGTTTCCGCGAGGGATCAGGCAGCAGCAGCACCCTGGCGGATCTGAGGCGAGTCACCCGAGAGGGCTGCATCCGGCTCGCACGTATTGGAGGATCAGTGTTTGGCGAGAGCAGTCGACAGGTCCTGAGTGGATGGAGCGAGACGAGAACAGGAAGCAAGATGAGTACATGCAGAGAGATGGATGCATTGTGCAGAACAACAGCGGCTGCCTATCACTCCAGGATCAAGAAGAGCCTATGAAGCAGCCGAACTTACGGCAAAGGCCTCGCGCTTCTTGAAGCGAGAGTCTTCAACCACAGCGGAGGTGTTGGATCCGCTCGAAAAGTCCGAGGTCCACTCAACAAAGGTACTGTTGTCCTGTTGAAAATGTGGCCGACAGAAGCGTGAGCCGAATGTGCAGCTGCACTCGATTGACGAAGGGATAGTGCAAGCAGCCAGCTGAATTGCTGTTGGGAATGGGTCAAGGAAGACGAGCAGTAGGTTGGCGAATCTGGGCTACTTACAAAGGTAACCTTTCGCAAACGTATGGTATGAATGGCGGCAAGGACGTCGATGGGCGGGTTGCTCTCGATCACCTCGTAGGTGACAAAGTTGTCGAGATCTGTCGGCCATGTATGCAGCCGCAAGCCGGACAGCAATCCAGGCAGCAACCCAGGCAGTAAGCAGAGGAAGACACCGACAGGATCAGTCGCGGAGTATGGGATGGGCACGAGGGCGATCCAAACCATTCGCTATCACAGCGAGCGGAAGGAAGCCGAGGCCAAGGGGACGCGACGGCATACCGGACAGCTCCAGGATCTTGAGCTTCTGAACGGTGCCGTCCTTGAAGGTAACCTTTCGGACCGAGCCGACTGGCAAAAGGGATCGAGCGGCGTGGGTTGGACCAGACGACCGGCAAGCCAGAGGAGGTGCAGGTCAGACGACATGCAAGTCAGACGACGAGTGCGGCACCACAACAAAGCCCAGACCATCCAGGACCGATCGCCCAACGAGCAACCATGATGGCAGATGGGCCGAGCATGGTGCGGACGAATGCGGCGCCGCTCAGACGAGCCGCATCTCGATGGCCTCGTCCATGACGCCTCGCCAGAACCACCACAACGGACTGGCGAGCCGCCATGACCCCACGCGGGACGCTGCTGTGGAAACGGCCGTACCTTGATCAGCATGACCTTCGACCTCAGCCTTGACGACGTTGGACCACCAGTCAAAGGTGGTCGGACGAACGCGAGCCCAGACGCTCTGGACGGGGGTGGAAAACACACGAGATTCGCTAACACGGGTGACGGACATTATTGGAAACGATCAGACGATAGGGGCGGTAAGACGGTGGTAGAGAGAAGGCAGATAGCCCAGATGAGGACGCAAGAAGAGAAGGCGGCGGGGCGAATGGCATGGCGGAGGGGTGGGAAGTAGTGCAGGGCCGTGGGAGAAATCGCGGGCGAGAAGCAGGGACCAAACGAGAGGCGAGCGGGCTCGGGCGGAGGGAGAACGGGGCGTGGGAACAGGCAGCCGATGGACTTGGCGGGTCGGCAGTGGATAGAGGCAAGAACCGCAATGGGATGCGAAAGCTGGTGCTGCAGAGAGACGGATGATTGTGGATAGAAGGACGAGGTTGGATGGAATTGAATGGAATTGAATGGAATTGAATGGAATGCTGTGGTGTGAAGTTCAGAGGCACGCCGCGGGACGGGATTCGGCAGAGCGCTGTGCGTTGAAGGCGAATGCTCGCCAACGGTCGACACCCAAGCGACACTCGCCGACACCCAAGCCCGATGGAGTTCATCGCAGTCCAGTATCCCAATCCCCGACGGAATGGAACGGCGTGCAGCCAGGGCAAGGACTCGACATGCGACGGACATGGGTGTGGACACGGATGTGGACATGGGTGTGGCGCAACAAGGGCCAGGGCACCAGCCAGTCGGGCTCTCGCTGTGGCTCTCGCTGTGCTTCTCGCTGCGGCTCTCGCTGCGTCGCACAGCCGGCCCTTGCTGCCTGGCCGCACCACCGGCGCCGACGCGCCCCACAGCCCACAAAGCGAGCCGGACGGCAGCTGAGCCATTGCCGTGCAAGGACAGCGCACAAGGGCATCCGGGAGTACACGGACAGCTGCTGGGAACACGGTGAAACATCACCACAGACACTGTGGCACGGCCACGACAGCGACAGCCGCAGCTCCAAATCCAACAGCAACAGCTCCAACTCCCACAGTAACTGCGCCGACGCGCTCGGCTCATTTCGCGGCGCTCCCGTCCGCCCGTCTTTGAAATCACCTGCTGCCCTCCGGCCTTTTTTTCGGGTCCAAAACGGCTCGGTCGCCTGGACATCGGTCCTGATTTTGCCATCCATTTCGATCCCCTATCGTCCTGCCATAGACCAGCGCCGGCCTCGCCTTTGCATCTGGCCCCCCCCATCCCAACGGCGCCTGCTGCCGCACAACTCCCTTCGCTCTTGCTGGCGTCTGAATCCCTCTCTCTTCCTTCCTCGTCTCTCTCATCTGAACCACCGCTGCATCCATCACCGACCTTTGCCGGGCTTCCCCAGGCCATTCTACCACCCCGGAACAAGCTGCCCTCTCGGATCCAGCGACCATCAGCCAGTCCACTGCACTCTGCCGTCCGGTGCCAAGTAAGTCTCGTCTCTCTGTCCACCGGCACCCGGCCCTGGCTCGAGCCCGTGCCATTCGCAAGCATGGCACATGTCGCTGTCTCCAGCGCGGCCTTGGATGTCTCTCGCCCTGCTGTTGCTGCTGCTGCCGTTATTGTTGCGGGCCTTATCGCCACTGCGGCTGCTGCCGTATCTGGCTCGACCAGCCTTAACTTGTCTTCGGCACATCGCTGCGATACGTCGCTGGGGCAACTTCCACCCGCTGGGCTCGCGCTGCTCCGGTTCCCTGTCGCCAACTCATCCGTCGCCGTTGGCCTGCCGGGGCCGCCATCCTGACCCAGCTCCAACTCGTATCTGCGATCCAGCCCGCGCTTCCAAGAGCCTCCCTGCACTGTCAAACCATGTCGCTCTTGCCGTCATCCCAAAGACCACACTCGGACATCTCCGACGGCCCGTCCTCGGCGCTGCTGTCCTTTCCTCCCCTGTCGCCGTCGACCTCCCAGACACCCGATTCATCCCTCCCAAGCCTGCCGTCGCTGCCCAACCCGATCAGGCACATTGTCTCTTCGTCGTCATCGTCTTCGAGTCGATCGTGGACGGCCTCGCCAAATGTCATGGATTTCAAGTACCCGCTCCCACCCCAATCCTCCTGGGATCGCCGTGGCTCCAGCTCGTCGCTCTCGAGCGTCTCGTCGGTCACTCCCCCCCTGCGTCCCTCGCCTACGCCGGCAGACTCGCCCGACGAAGCTCTGCCCCCGATCCTGACGGAGTCCCACTTCCTGAATCCTGCCAATCTGGAGCTCTGCATCACGTCGTACTCATACACCGCATCCAACATGGACGAGCTCTCCTTTGCCGAGGGCCAGATCATCCGCGTTCTGCAAAAGGCCGAGGGCGGTTGGTGGGAAGGCCAGCTCGACCAGGAGCATGTTGTCGGCTGGTTCCCCGCCAACTACGTCGAGAGCTATCCGCTTCCCAAAGACGCCGATGGCAATCCGAGTCTCGAAGACGGCGACGAGCAGGTATGTCTCCATTTGCCCCTCCCCCCACGAACGTTGTTTCATCCGTTGCGTCGCTGCCCAATCATTGCCACTTGCTTCTTGCCTCTGCTTGGCCCCGTCGCTCTGTCGGTCTTGCACCCGCCCGGCTCCTGTTGTCGTCGGGTTGCTGGCCGTCCATTGCATGTTGCCGCAGCCCATCGGTCCTCCGTGGGGACCCCCGTCCATCGTGACCCCCTCCACCATGCTCTGTTGGTCCAGCATGCGGCCGCTGACAGCCCAAGCCTCGCGCTAACGATCTGAATTGCACTCACAACGCCATCCACCTCGCTTGCCACATGTCCGGCGGCCTGTATCGACGCCTCGATCCACCCCGCCCACCCAGATCGGTCCATTTGCCGAGACACCCGGGGAAACCAAAATCCTGCGCCAGCGCAATCGAGAGCATAACAGCGAGATCCAAGCCGACTTGAATTCCGATCAGCTCGCGTTCGACCAGCATGCGGGCATCTCTGAGAGCACCGTGGCTCTCAATCTGGCCCCACGGGCCATGGCGATCCGTGGACTGAACTCGTACCAAGACACTGTTCTCAAGAGTCTGACGGTCCTGCAGAAGGTTGGTTCGCCGCCGGCGCCTTCTGCCGTCTGCCCCGCGGCGGCTGATCCCTGCGGATTTGCAGCAGACAGCCAGCCAGCCTCCACTTTGTATTGCTATAGATCGGCTGGGTTCCCTCGGATCTTGTGGACCGCCGCCGATTCGCTTGCACTCAAACCGCCCGGCCTCATCTGCTCGGCTTCCGGCGTACCTCGGCTGATCAGATCCAATCTTTGCTGCGCTTTCTACTCTAGGAATACTACGAACCGCTCCAGCAAGAACAGTGGTTTCCCGCTACCGACCACCGACAAATCTTCCAGAGCTCGCATGAGCTGTTCTTGTTCCATTGCGAGTTTGCAGAGGACATCAAGTCGTGCCTGCAGGCTCCCCCCGAAAGCCAGATGATTGGCAAGCTTTTTGTAGATCATGTGGGTCTTTGGCTGTGCGTCGGCGCCCATCAGTCCCACTGTCACCGCCAGTCTTCGCCGTGGAGTCCGAATTGCGCTGACGATCTGTCGCCTCCTCTCCTCCTCCCTTGCTATGTAGTGGGATCGTATCTCAACTCTGTATGTCAACTATGGATCCAATCTGACCTCGGCCTCGGCGATCGCCGCCCGATACGCCAAAAACGCAGCCATGAGTACATTTTTGCAAGTAAGCATATGCGACGTCTGCTGCATCGCCACATGTGGACATACCCCATGCTACTCTCGTCTGAGGCATCGCTGGTCGCGGAACAGTATCTGAATATGGCCACCATTTGGCCACACAAACGAAGCCCCAGAGGCCTAACATTCCGCCGCCTGTCGCCTTTCATAACAGACCACCAGTAGCGAGACCGAACCTCGCATCATCCATTTAATAGCGCACCTGCATGCACCCGACCAGCATCTCTACCGCTACAAGCGATTCTTCCAAGACATCACCCAACTCACACCGCAGGACAGCTCTGCCGACCCCTCTGCTGTCCACGCCGACCATGGCTATGCGCTCGAGGCCCACGAGAAACTCACCAAGCTTGAGCAGTTCGTGCAGGCGATACGCTCGCGACGAGAGAGATATGAGGCCTTGTACGATCTTATCCACCGCATCGACTCCCCCGAGGTAAGCAGCACTGCCGCATCGCGCTTGCTCCAAGCTCCAAGCTCCAAGTTGAGGAAGCATCTCAGGCTGCTTTGCTTGGCCGTGAAGTGCTGCCACGCACCCACGAATGATGCGACTCGGCACGACACGCCATTCCAGTCGTCATACTCATCGACAATGCACTCTTGGTATCGATACTTGATTCCGCAGGGCCAGACACTCCGCTACTACGGATGCCTCCTTCTACAAGAGGCCCGACTCAAGCTGCAAGAGGGCCCGCGGTCACGCGAGCGCAACTTTTACCTTCTCGAGGGAGCATTGGTCATCCTGCGCAAGACCAAGCGGATCGGCAAGCTCGTGGGCGGTGGAACTCCCGGCCACAATCCTGATCAGCGCATGAAGATTGTCGAAGTTGTGCCTCTCGATCCAGCCCGGACCGCGGCCCTCGAGTCGGAGCAGCCCAACGGTAAGGATGCGGCCGTGTGCCAGCTGTCATCGTCTGTATGCCGAGGAGCCGTGTGGCGCTCAATCTGATCCGAATGGTCCTGTGCTTGACTGCTGAGTTCTGCCGTGGCATGGCCTGCTCTGGACTGCCCCGGATTGCTTTCGCACAGCGCACTGACGCTCTACACCACTGGTGCGTAAACAGGCAGTGGACTGCAGTTCAAGATCGTGTACTCTGGGCCAGACGGCGAGTCCAGAAAACTCACCGTCACGGCATTCAATTCGAGCCAAAAACGTCTGTGGTTCAAGACCATCACGCAGCAGCTCGAACAGAACACGCCATACAACTACCCGCAGCCAGCGCCTGAAGACATGGATCTCGCAAGTCCAGACGCCGTCGGCGCGCCACCAGGGCCCCCCTCGCTTGCTCCGCGAGACGCCAGCATGACCCCTTCGCACGACAGCAGTGCTACTGCCCGGGGGCCGAACCACCCCGACGAGCATCGGTCTTCTCCCTTTCGACACGAATGGTGGCCCAAAAAGTACAAGTTGCCAAGCTTAACCGCCATGCGCTCAAACAAGAGCGCGCGGAGCCAGGTTGACGTCCAACTCTTCACCCCGCCGCCGGAGGTAGAGCCACAGCTGCTCATCCCTGTGCCGATGGTAACCTCCTCTCAAGGCTCGCAAGAGCTGAATCCAGGCGTGGTCCCGAGCTCGCTGTCGCATCCAACCGAAGCCAGCGTGCGCAACGATCACCACAGCGAGCATTCTGGCCGCGGATCAGGGCCGAAGCCCATGTCGACGGCGAGCACAAAGAGCCGCTCGGGAAGCGAGCCTGCGAAGGAAACCGATGCACTCGCGGTCGCCCCAGCCACCGGCGGCATCGCCCCCAAGCGCTCGCTGCCTAGTCGCGGAACCGAAACAACCCTCGCAAACTCCCAGCATCCCTCTCTGCAGCCCGAATATCACAACCCCCGGGTCCAGAAAGTGCGGGCGTGCGACTCGCTCATGACCACGGACTCGTCAGCCTCGACCATCCAGCCACATGTACCCCCAGCCGCCGACTCGACTGTGACCGGCGCTCGGGACGCCCAGGAACAAAAGCCCGAGCACCTGGATGTCTACCATGAAAACGACGAGCTCTTTGACGACCGGTTCTCGTATGACGGAGGCTCCAGCGTCGTTGGTATGTGGTTGTTGATTTCGTCGTGTTGCGGCCTGCGGACACATACCCCCAGCATTTCCCACGTCTGTTGCTGCTCGACTGCAGCCTCAGCTCGCTTGTGGCTATGCAGTCCCATCGCTCGTGCACATGATTGATGCTTGTGTTTGGTGTTTGCAGGTCCATCGAGAAGCATGATTCCCACGCCGCCGCCACACCGAGGCGCCGTGAGTGACGTCGGCGCACCAGCGTACACAGGCAGCCTTGCCTACACGGGCTATCCGATCGAACTCCGAGCCAGCAACAAGTCACCCACCCCGAACCAGAAAGCAGCCCCCGGTGGCTTCTTTGCCAACAGTCGCAAGAAGCTTGCCACGGGCGGCCATAGTCTCTCAATCAAGTTCTCCAAGTCCTCAACCCACCTTCCCTCCGACCCGCTGTCGCAGGACCTGGGCAACTTCCAATCGTCCCGAGGCGATCAGGAGGCGGCAACTGCCGAGCCTGGCCAACAACACAGCATGCTGAAGGGCAACAAGTCGATCCGCCGGCTGCTCCGCCCCTTTTCCCCACAGCCCGCCACGGAATCATCACCGCAGCAACCATCGGCTGGGCTACCGCTTAGCTCCCACCGCCGCCAAGCATCGGATGGCGCCGTCCGTGCTCAGGAGGACGGCTTTGCCCGCGCCCGCAAACCGAGCGTGACGGATCTGATGACATCACTGCGATCCTTCCAGTTCCTGAAGCGAAGCAACAGCATGCAAAACCTCCACGACCGCAAAAACGAAATCATCATCATCGGCGAGGACGATCACCCGCCATCGCGGCCGTCTCTAGCGCAGAGCCGCAGTGTCGGTCGGGTTGAGGGCACCGGACAGCGATGGGGTGCCTCGGAACTGGGATTAGTCGCCTCGCTGCCGTCACCTCCTCCGATTCCAGCCCAGTGGGCGAGTGTTGGCGATCAGCAACCCGGCCCGAGCGCCCCGCAAGGCCCCGATATGGCTCGTCAGGGGTCAGGCCGCTACGGATCGCTGGGACGAAGCAGGAGCTTCACCTCGCCATCGACTCGCATCTCGCAAGCGGCAGACGGGTTCCTCCAGTCCACGGGAGGGCGCACGGCCTTCCTGAACACCGAACAGCGCCAGAGCCGCCCTCGCAATGGCGCAGCCGCAATCTTCGATAGCGAGCCCGGCAGTTCGAACGACGAGACCACGCCCGAGCCACGATCTCCTGAAGGCCTCTCGCCTGGACTCTCGGACCGGTCAACCCGTGTTGGTGGCCGCTTCATCACCACCTTTGACCGCAGCAACTTGGCGACGCTGTATGCACAACCTTCGCTCAGCTCCTCTGTCGAATCCCTGATCAACGAGCCGATTTCGATGCGGCCAGCAACGCCAAAGACTCGCATCGACAGCCAAGCCACCGTCGTGGGCGATTCCAGCCGACCTGGTCTGAGTCTCATCACCCGCGACCTCGGGGATGAACTGAGCCCGAGCGATATTGGCCCAACCCCCTCGGCCAATACCATAGACTCGTCCTACTACGACAGCGACCAGCGGCCACGCGACAGCGCCATGATCAACCTCGGAGCATGCGTTGCCGCTGCCGTAGCCGCGGTCGAGGCCGAGCATGCCTCTCGCAGCGGATCAGTTGCACGCTCCCTGGACGACAGCACCGCCGGCGACAGTCAAAACACACTCTCCATCCAGCCTGCGCGGAGCCAGGGACCCCGACTGGACTTTGAAACCCTCACTCGCCGCAACCGCAATGCCGACGGCACTACCCAGCCTTCGCTGCCTCGCGCGGGGACTGTCGCCTCTGCAGGTGCCGCTGCTGTTGCCGCTGCCGCTGCTGTTGTTGCTGCTGGTGGTGCTGCTGGCGATGCTTCGGCCCGTTACCCGACGTACGAAGAGCTCGTCGGCACAGTGACCAACCTGTCCAAGCTGGTGCAGGAGCTGCAGCACGAAATGCAGACACTCAGAGCAATGAGCCCGCCTCCCGGCGCTGTCGCGGACAGATCGCGGTCCAGCGACAGTAATGCCCAGCTGAGCCAGGTTGAAGAATGAGCTACTCTGCTCTACCCCGCACCGCATCGACTCCGTGCTCGGACCCCTGTGCCCCTTGACGGTGCCGTGGAAGATCCAAGTTCCGGCCCAGCCCAGACCCCTCGACACGAAGAGGTCGACCGAACGACAGCCACAATAGCTTGGACCCACCGTCCATTCGAGCACGGAGTACCCCTCCCCAAATCCAATCCATCATTCGAGCCTCAAGGCACAACATCGGCAAATACATCAATAATGCCGCAAAACAGCCAACCCAAACAAAACAAAACAAAACAAAACAAAACAAACAAAACTAGCAAAACATGAGCAGGATTATATATTGACGAGCTCTTCTCCCCCCCCCCTCACCTCAAAAAATATGTCAAATGAATGACCTCGCTAAAGCCAGTGGCAGCAATATCATGGCGATTTGGGGCATCCCTGCGCACTTGATGTTGACCACACCACACTGAGGCCGTGGCTGCCTCTCGACGCTCTGTCTCCTTGGACGTTCAACCCCCCCCCAATGAAATAACAGTCACCCAAAAATATGCCCCCCCCCTTCTTCCCTTCCTGTTTTTCTTCTCCCTTTCTCCCTCCCCATGCATGCCGTATGTCTCGATCTCGCTGCTGTCCCTACTTTCCTTTTCTTTCATCCACCATTACTGATCATAATGCTAACTTTTCTTCGCCTGATGATACGGGTCGCCTTGCCTCTATAGCCGGTGGCTATCTCTCTGGACTCTGAATACACATATGCACATCCAGCCACCCGCATGACCATTCATCTTCGCGGATGCGCGATCAGACGACTGTTGATGATATTGGCCCGCTCTTTCGGCGTCGACTCATATCGAAAGCGATTTGCACACATCAGACAATATCCCGCTCAGCACCGTCGGCGGCACCGTGGAGGCTGTGGTTCCGGCTCGCAGCTCCTTCAGCCGTTGTACGATATAGTTGGTATAGACGTTTTTGTTCTTGGCGTTGAGGAAGGACCGGCCTTCAATCTGAATCGCAGTCCTTTGATGAAACTCTCTGCCAAGTGAGCCCCATGCGTGTGAGTCGGGCGCTCGCACAGAGCCATTCGATGCCCCCGATGCTTTGCAGCCCGTGAGGGCATTGTGTCGATGCTATCGCACGCGGGGACGGCCAGCCCTACCTCCTGTGTGCCGTTGTCAGATGCGGACTCCAGGCGACATCATTCCACCAGGAGCACTGGTTGTTCTCTGCTGGTGCGTGTGTCTCGAGGGTCTTCAAAATGAACTGGTACTTTTGCTCGCGCTCGCTGGTCTTCAGGTTCGGGATCGTGTGTCCCATACGGAAAATGATGGGAAAGCTGGACACCATCGGCTCCGGCGACTCGGACACAGTTTCGCGGTTGTTCTCTGGAGTGACAGGCAATGGCCCGTCAGCTATAAACTCACTCCCGCTATCCTTACCTCCCTCTCGGGTGGTTGGTGGAGGTGGATCTCCGACAGCGACGATGCTGCGGACAGAGTCCAGCCACTGCATCCCAATCGATCGGGAAGAGGATCTACCACTCGGTTGCGATACATACCAGACAAAGAAACCTGAGTGCGCTTCCCAGCCGCTTCCAGTATCGACCGCATATTGAAAGCAGAGTTGACAGTGCCATGCATTAGCTTGACTGGCCATCAGTGCTTTCCGTTGGACTCTACCAGGCGTGCTCGGGCCGTAGCAGTTGCAGCAGTCGTTTGAGTACCAAGTACACCAAGTACACCAAGCAAACGAATGGGCGCAGATTCGGTCGAGCCCGTGCGTACCTGACAGCAATGTGCTACTGCTGCAAAAACCGTTGATCCGGTTGCCAGCCGCTGTCCTGAATCCCCCAAGAGAGTTGATGAAGTTGCGCGACGATCCGCGAGAAGCGCTGCTGTCGTCATCGCTATCAACGATATCGTCCTGGACATAGGGCTGTTGACGCTGTCGCTTGATCGGTCGCCCATACCCAGCATCGCCGCCGGTGCACTCGACATCATCATCGACCATCGAGATCTCGCGGCGGTGAGGCGCCACGGGCTCGCTCGCACGAAGTGCGCGACTGCCGTCTACAAATCGGATCGAGCTGGAGGAAGCGATGATCAGGCCCCATCGGCGAGATATATCTGAGACACATGCGCCCCGACCCAATATCCACGAAACACAAACCTCTCTGTGCGCTCCCTGTGAGAATAGCGGTCCTCGTCCTGGCTTCGCCGCTCCAGGATCGTCTTCTTGGCTTTCTCAAGGGCCGCGGGATCCTTGCAAACATCGCAGCGCTTGTTTGGACAGACAATATCGAGATCCTTCTGGGTCGGGCTTTCGGAGAGCGACTCGCCAAAGTACCGACAGATAAAAACATGTCGACACAGCTTGGTGTTCTCGCAGAACTCAATCACCTGCGCGCCACGCAGAAGGTGCGAGGAGAATGTGGGTTGTGGAATGAGTAGTCGGAGCAGGATAGAGGGACGAGCAATCCGCCGAAAAGGCTGCGATCATGTCTGAGCTATGCCGCCAGATGATCCACGCACGAGACTCGCTCGCAAGGCCCTATGGATGCTCCCACCTTCTTGAATGACTCCATCGAGTTTTCAACTTGCTTGGCCCGCAGCGTTCTGTCACTCTTGGTTGCTGAGTCCACAGCCTGTGACTCGGTCTGGATCAGATAGCTGATGCGGTCGCGATCTTGGTGCGAGTAGTATAGGATACATCGACTCGCCTTGCCGTCTCGACCGGCCCGCCCAGATTCCTGGTAGTAGCTTTCGAGCGACTTGGGCATGTCCCAGTGAATGACAAAGCGGACATCGCTCTTGTCGATACCCATGCCAAAGCTGATCGTCGCAACCACGATATCGACAATCTCGGGAATGGCATCAGAGGAGCCTGCCTCGCCCTCATTTGAGGCAGCTCCTTCTACCGCCGAAAGATCGACAGGATTTGGATGATTTTGGGATGTAAAGGCGAGCGTCGGTGGCGGTGGCTGCATCAGCGGGATCCTGGAGCTAGTCTTTGTCCATGCTTCGAGTATCTGCTTTCGCACACTCGGCGACAAACCGGCGTGATAGGACTGCGCGCGAATGGAGTCGTCTCGCAGCCGCTCAGCGACCTCGTCGCACATCTTCCGGGTGCTGCAGTATCTGTGAACCCCGTGAGAAACATTAAATCGGAACAGGGAAAGCAGAGCCGAATCGGAGGGTTACCGCCAAATCCCTCCGATCCCGGAAGGAGGCGGATCGTAACCGATCAAATCAGACGGCTTACATGATGCCACAGACACCATCGACCCGCTCGTTGCGTGAGACTTGCTGCAGCCTCCGTCGTCGATTCTCGTACACGGCCTTGAGGAACTTGTGAACATCAGTATATGGATCGTTATCTTGATCCTTGAAGCGCACCTCGTAGTATAGGTTTATCCGATTGAAAGACGAGACGAAAACGAGGTGATCTGGCGCCAAAGCAAGCTGCCGCACAATGTCCCTTCGAACGCTGGGGAATTGAAGATTTGGTCAACCCTCAGTCAAATCCCCTGATACTGCCCGGAATTTCCCGCCCTCTCCACGAAAAGCAGCGGGTCGCGGCTGTCTACTGCCAATACGCCGTAGGAGCTACTGCTCATGATGGATATTGCGCTAGCGTACCTAGCTGTGGCTGTAGCCGTCAAGGCCATGACGGGAACATCGGAGAACGTATTCTTGAAGTACGATAGCTTGCGATAATCGTCGCGAAAGTCGTGACCCCACTCGCTGATACAGTGGGCCTGGAGAACAATCGTTCACAGACAACATTTGGACGCCATCAGTATGGTCGCTTGCGGTGGCTTCGGTCTGACTTTTTCTCGTCAGGGCCATCGCCACTGGCGTATCCCGTTGCGATAGAGATCATCGGCCGTCTTCATCGCGCTTGAGTTGCAAGAGTCGCCCACCTCGTCTACGACCAATCGCGCAAGCATGCCTCCCTGGTGGAGTCGCTTCAGGATGCCTCGGAAGTTCTCAGTGGCCATCAACTCGGGAGTCACTGCGATCCGACGGATGCTAGAAGCGTTAGTACGCCATGTGCTCATCCCGCCCATCATTTCCATAGCAGTATCAGTCGCACTGAGAAGCCGCTGCTGCGGGTCATTGATCAGCACCATACCATAGAGCAGTTTGATTGACGGCTGCTTTGATGAAAGCTCCTTCAAGATCTACAAAAGCGCAGTGGAGTGAGTGTTCGTGTCGAGGGCAGGTGGTATTGTCCATGCACCGCTGAGAGCAAGCATACACATTCACAAACACAGACAATGTTCTTGTCCTTCTGTTTTATGGTCGAGTTGAGCGTGGCTGCGTGGATGTTGAGGTCCACCAGTGCGCCGACTTGATTTTGCTGCAGCAAAGGTCGGAATGTTGAGCAGTCGCAACGATGCAACGGATGAGTGCGAAGCGATTTGCAGCCGACCGCTCTGCTTGAGGGCTACAGCACTCTGTTTGACGGTTGTGGTAGCATTGGATAAGACGGATGCAAACACTCACAATCAGGGCTAAAGAAACACACAAGCGAGGCCGGCCAAGATGTGTTAGCACAGCAGAGTGCATTGCATTGTTGGCACCCATTCTAGCCGCCCCAGCACAATTCCGTGAGCTCTATAGTGCCGAGTCCCATTCGATTCGAGATAGCACGACCCGATACATCAGCCGATGTATCATCCTCGTGGCGAACAAGCAACCTCGTCCCGACCAAGATACCCACCAAGTAACGGCGAGACAACAATGCTGACACCGTCGCTGAGTACAGCGGGAAGCTGGTACGTAAGCGACTTGCCTCCGCCTGGCAGAGAGTTGTTCAGTAGAGGCTCAGCTCGGGATGCACAACCAGATGTCCAGCGTTTGGATCGAGTGCGGAAGCCGAATGGCTCCCTGCGTCTTACCGGTGGGCATGAGCACAAAGCAGTCCTTTCCTGCAATTCACATCGTCATCTTGATTAGAGCGACAAACAGCCTGTAATGCGAACGGCCACAGCCAAACAGCGGGTCCTGGCGCGATGCAATATGACTTGCCCTCGAGCGTTGCCTTGATGATCTCTTCCTGATTGCCACGAAATCGCTCGAGCTTGAACACTAGTGTCGATATCGATCCAGCAGAGGCAATGTAGAGGACTGTGTGGTCAGCCGACGGCCGTGGCGACGTCATCGGATTGGCATGATTGGGGATCGCTCGATCATTGAGGCTACGCACCTCTGCTGAGGGTCTCGACGAGATCACTGGGACTGTGGATCCTCCGTGGGCGAGCGGGTATGTCCAGCCCCGTCATGCTGAGGCCAACTCTGACAGGCTCTGTTGTAAGCGATCGATGAGGACGGGTCTGTCCGGGATCGGTCGCTGTTGCTGCTTGTGCTGTTGCTGCCTGTGTGGTCGGGGCTGTTGTCTGGGCTGTTGTCTGAACCCTCTCAGCACGGCGATTTGGGGGAGGCACCGGATGGAATCCGGCAGCCATGTTCCGGCCCTTGAAGAAAGAGGTGATCAGGGAGTTGTCGCTTCGCTGTGCGGCCTTGGAGGGCTTCTTGGGTGGCATGCTGGCTGGACGGGCGACCAGGAGCAGCAGGTCGAGATCAAGCCCACAACTTCGCAGGATGGTTTCGTCGCCTCGCCTCGGTTGCCGGTCCGTGGCAGGCCCGCCTGGTCGGCCCAATCACCCCTGCTCTGGAGGACCTCGTCGGGACTGCCAACGACTGCCAGCGACTGTCCATGGCTGCGTCAGCACTGCTTTGGCTGCATCGGGGCCGTCTGCGGGTTGGACGGTCGTCGCTGAGGCCAGGCGACATGACGTGAGAGCAAGGCAGGGCCGGGATCGATCCCCTCGGCTGGAGCAAAGTGATCCGCCAGCGATATTTCAGTCGCCTGCAGCCGGCATCGCTGGAGAGCCTGGTCGACTTTCGAGCCTCGGCACCACTTGGCTTCCACCGCTGCTGCTACTGCCGTCGCTGCCGCGGCACCCACTCACTGAATGCTGAACAGCGACTTTGTGGTCGAGACAACCGACGCTGGTGTCGGCAATCGGACAATGAGCCAGAGCAACTCTGGGATCGCAACGCATCCCAGTGCGTGGACGCCGACCAAGACACTCCTCAAGCACCTGGCGGCGATTCTACTTTCGATCCTGCTATGGACGGCCCTGACGGCCGCCCTGCCGTTCACCTACCCCATCGGCGACAGCCTCGGCAGCGGCGCATGGCTCACCCTCGTCTGGATGTATATCTTTTCGCGCCTGCCTTCATTCGCATGCACGTCACTCCTGTCGACCCTCTTTGCGCACGAGTTGATGATCCTTCCGCTCTCAAGATATAGCTACGTTCGGGGCTGGGTTCCCGTCTTTGCCCATTTCGGATACTGCCTCGGTCTCGACATAACCCTGCTTCTCGTGGCTGGCTTCCTGAACCCGATCCGAACGCTTCTCACGGTCGCCTGTCGCCAAGCCCTGGACATTGTCATCATCGGCACCACCTTTGGAAACTGGGGTCCAGCCGCCCTTCGCCACTCCAGAGGGTGGTGGAAACGGGTGTTTCTGTCGATATCAGTCATGGGCTTCACGCATCTGTTCTGGCTTGGCTCGGTAAGCGCAGAATCTATCAGGGCAGGGCAGGGCAGGGCAGGGCAGGGCCGAACGGATCGATAAGGCCGGGATGAAGCTGTGCGGGAATCCATTGCCGACAGTGTCTTCGTGGGGCAGGTGGCCGTCTGAGTGTGCGATTGGAAGCCCGGTCTGTGCGAATGGCCTGGCTCGATGGGCTCGTCTGACAGTCGTGATGCCCAACGAGTAACCAAAGAGACACTGATAGCGGATGGGTCAAACAAAGCAGTATCCTCCCACGAACATTGCTGTGGTGGTCCCAACTAACTCGACTCGGTGCTCCGCCGCCAACCGCTGACCTCGACTGGACCTGGCATTCCGTCTACTTTCTGCTGTCGTGGTCAAGCTCCTGTTTTTTTACGTGCTCATACGCTTCCCTGAAATCCCAGCTCGATTGGCGACCCTGGTTGCGTTCCGAGTCTTTGCGGATCTGATCTCGACCGCAATCTTCAACCTCGTGACGGCGCCTGGAAAGGACACTTGGAGCGCCGACCTGTGCACTATCATTAACTGTTCCCGGCTCATGGTCGAGACATGGGCAAGTGCCGTCGCTGCTTCCCTTCTCACAATCCGTCGAACCAGGCCATCCCCGGCAAGAGCAATAATACTGACTCACTGTTCTTCTCCGACACCATCGGCATCGGCATCGGCATCGGCATCGGCATCGGCATCGGCATCGGCATCGGCATCGGCATCGGCATCGGCATCGGCATCGGCACTGACACCGTCGTGGATGCTCCTCCGTCTTCGCGGCAATCTCGGCCTTGATACATATGACCCGACTCTTGCGGGATGGACAGCATGCCATGCATTTTGGAATCTCCGTCACCAACTCGTTTGAGCGGTCCGACCAGTTCTACATCCCCTTTGGAGCTTATTTACTTCTGGACCTGTTCTGGATCCTCCTGGATGCGCTTCACAGCCACTACAACTACCTTCAAGCCTTGATTCGGTTTGCAGGCGGCCGGCTGATCCACAGCAGTGCCGAGAGCTCGGCCCAGCTCGGCGGAGGCACCACAATGGTAGTGCTCGATGGTGCCTCCATGCTGGATATAAGCAAGGCCGATCGGAAAAAATGTACGAGCGGATCGGTCAGCACCACAAAAACAACAATCTTCCCTCCCATTCTCAAGTCGTCGCTGGGCCTGTTCTATTCCCAGAGCGAGCGCTATAGTCGCAACCCCAGTCCGCTGGCATCGACCGAATTCCATGTCGCTGCGCCTGCAAAGGCCGGAACTACAGACTCATCGGTATCGATCAAACAGCCCGGCTGCGATCCCCTCCAGCTCGCAGAGCCGAGTTCGAAGCATCTCGGTACAAGGCTCGGACCGCCAGAGCCGACCCGAGGCCCTTCCAGCGATGATGCCGGTGTGGCTCGCTCAGGTCCATACTCGATCAGCCTCAAGATTGCCCGATCGTGCGGCCATCTCCACGATCCTTCGAGTTGCTCGAGCCCTCGCATGCATAACTCGGCATCTCTGTCCTCGTCGCGCATTCAGTTGCCATCCAACTGCGAAACCTCAACAAGATCGATGAACGAAACCCGGACCTCGTGGTCCGTCGGATGGGATCAGGTCGGACCCTCGAGCGTGATATTCTCACAAATGCTTGCCGGTGCGATCCAGTTCTGTCATTCCAACTACATCATCGAAGATGGAGAGTACCTCAGGACTCGGAGCAAGCTCCAAGGCGTCCTCGTGGCTGTGGTGGGTCGCTTGGTGGGAATCCTAACATCCGTAATTGCCCTGGTATGTATGGTGGGAGCTGGGATTCGGGTGCTGTTGGAGAAAGGCCTGTTTTCGACAGGCCAGAGTCGGACGACCGCCGGGCCGAGAGGTTTGAGGGGTGTTGTGAAGAATGTGCATGCAGCTGACCGAGGCAGATGTGCGAATGAGCCGGACAGAGGCTGCCTCGTCCATGATCGCCCCGTTCTCGCTCACTCATCGATGCGTTCCGTCATCGGCCAATGCCTTCTGCGCTGACGGATGGCAGCCTTGCATCTGCCTGGGGCCCAACCACCAATGGTTTCTGCAGGATCTTTGTCTACGGCGGGAGTATGCCTACTCGACAGCGGCGCTGGCTATCTGTGCGATCGCATATGTTCTTGCTGGGAGGATTGCGATTGCATGCATTCGGCTGCCGTCGATCGAGACGAGCCGCAGCAGCGCTCTGAGGATAGCCCTGGCGACGCTCTTTGGAGCCGATACCTTTGCCCTGGTTCTCGGGATCTACTTTATGTTTCCCGCATTCAGCCTGACACAGATGGGTTTGGCAAACGGCAACCTAATGGGGTTTATCGATAGAGTGCTTGGCTCATGATGTTGCTGTCGCAGTGATCCTGCTTGTGCCGAAATGAACATTGTCCCGGTCGCCCCGCATCTGTCCACATCCGCCCCGCATCTGCCCTCATCCTCCCATATCTACGCTTGTCGCTGCTCGCCACCACGTCCGGTGGGCTGCATCGTCCGGTTGCCTGCTGGTCCCGCGTGCGCTGTACCCGCACAATCCGCGACCCGGCCACCCTCCGTGTTGGGCTCGCTCGACCCCATCGCAGGCTTGCCATCCATCTCCTCCCCGCCTCCTTCGCAGCCGCTCCCGCCCCAGCTCCACGCCCAGCTCAACTAGTCCATCCGAAATGTGTGCTCTCTGGCAGGCAAGTCCTCTGATTTGCTGAATGACGGCCCCGCCATCGTCATGCGCTGTCGCCATCAGTCCTCCACCGACATTCCCTTGGCCGGCACAACACCAGCCATCACCCGCACCCCAGCCGCCGCCGGCTGGTTCTGTCTTGCAGGACCAGATTCCCCTCCCTCAAACAAAAAGAGCAGGCCATGCTCATGTTCTGTCGCTCTCTTCCCCGCTCTGTCCCGTTTTTGAATGCATAGAAACCCTCCGAACACTTCCACACCATGGGTGGTCGCTCGGGCGTCTTTGACCATGTCGCCCCTTCTCAAGGCAACGGCTCGGAGGCGGACCGCAGCACAGACTCGGTCACGCTGGCTTTCAACAAGTTTGCCATCCAGGCCAAGAGTGCTCTCGACAACTTCCTCACCAAGGCCCACGAAGCCACCGGCGGCGCCATTGGTATTCCGGCCAAGGTGCGATATGGCCCCCTCCGTCCCTTGGACCTGGTGTTGTTCCACGGCAACGACCCTGTGTCCAAGTGGATCCAGAACATCGAGAAGGAGAAGATTGCCCCCAGTTTGAGAAGCCCTTTTGCCGAACTCTGGTCGCATGTCGGTATCATTGTCGACCGCTCGATCTTGGACCTGGAGTGCCTCGAGCCAGGCAAGCTCTACGTCTACGAGTCGGTCTTCACCGGCACCATCGCCGGCTACGTCTCGACCAAGACCATGCCCGTCGACCATCCTGGTACGTATCTCTTGTATGAACCGCCTTCGACTGTCGAGACTCTGTTTTGTCTGCGATTCACTTGCGGCCGACGGTGGAATCCCTTGGTCGCGAGCGTCTTCTGCCCGTCTCGATCGCTCGTTCCCCCTCCCCAGCCCAGCTTGTCTCGTCTCCGTTGCCATCACGTCCTTACGCACACTCGTCCTGCAGAGGCGCTGGAGAAGGGCTGCCACGCCGGTCCCCAGATTCGCGAGTTTGAAAAGGTCATCTGGGAGTATGACGGCGACATTGGCATCTGCCCCCTCATCGAGTCAGAGTACCAACGCATCACCGACAGCATCCACGAGTCCCGAAGCAAGATCGGCGCCTTCCACCAAAAGTACAGCACCTTCAGCTACCCGTTCTCGGCCCTTCCTCAGCTCTCGGCTGTCGACGAGGAGATCGCCAAGGTCTGGAAGGTCCTGCACTCGGCCCTGGTCAAGCAGGACACCGCCGTCTTTTGCTCCGAGATGGCCGCCCTGCTCTACAGCGAGCTCAGCGTCGTAGGCTTTGAGGCCGACACAGCCCACACCTCGACCCCGCTGGCCCAGCAGGTCGCCCCCTGCTTCGGCGGCGTCTGCTACTTTGTGAAGAGCAGCGGTAAGCCTCAGACAGGCATGGCAGCAGTCGAGATCGTTGATACTGGCCCGCGCTCTCTGCACACGGCTTGCTGATGCCTGTTGACTTTCGAATGTATTTGCCCCGGTTCATCCAGGCCGCTCTTTCCTCTGGCCTGATGGCAAGACCATTCCCCTCCGCCAAGCCAAGCCTCGCAGGTAGACACCACCACAAACCCGATCGCTGCTCTGGTGTTGCTCTGTTGTTGCTCTGTTGTTGCTCTCCGTCATGGCCACAGTCTGATCGTTACCCTCTGGCCATTTGCACATCTGCTCCTCAGCGCTTCGTCCAACACCTCCAAGTAACGGCATCCAGTTCTGCCCCTCTAATCCGACCGCGAAGCCAAGGCGCTGTTGCGATGTGATATGCCATGATATGGTGTGATGCGCACTTTTCATTCCTGTATGTGTACCAATACGTCTCTACATTCTCTCTCCCTATCTATCCCCCCTCCATCCAATACATTTCGCAGATTTGCATCACGGTACTGAACGAGCTCCAGCTCACCGCACTCCCCACCCCATGCACACTCGCTCGACCTGTGGACCCTGTATGCCACCAGGGAGGTGGTCACAATCTTGGGGGGCTGCATCGCCTCGAGACACATCGGGGCACTTCCAGTCCGTCCAAACTGGAGTAGGACTGCATTTGGGTGTTGACCACTTCTTTGTAATGGCTTGAGTCCGATGGAGTCGTATGCAATAAAACCTGATCAGCTGCCTCAGGGTGAAGACATCGGATCACTGCCCGTTCATACCATCCAGTTCCCCACCAGCGCCAGCACCAGCATCAGCATCAGCGCCAGCACCAGCACCAGCGCCAGCACCAGCACAATCCAATCCCCGTCAGTTTGACTCACCGTCTCTCGCTCCGCATTTCATATGTCGCTGCACATGCAAGCAGCCCCCTGATTGGCGTGGCTGCTGCGCCGAGAACAGTCACTCCTTTGTCGATGGTTCCCGGTGCCTTCTCGTTCGCACGTGACAATCCGTTGTCTTGGGCCTGATCGGCACAACAGCCGCTGCCGCCAATCCAGCATCGCTCCAGCTCGTGCAAACCTCCAGGGCTCGCCGGCTGTCCTCGGATCTATGCGCTTCCAGCACCTGTCTCTGAGGTGCTCTGCAGATATGAGTCATGATTGGCAGGACATATGTGTGCGAGCAGCTATAAATCTCACGCGACGGCCGCTGGTCGAGCCATCCCATCACCTCAGTCAGTCCCATCACCAACGACTTATATCAACCAACTAGATCCCACATTAGCGATCTCATCCATCCTTTTGCTCTCACCCGCATCATGGTAAGCACTGGCATCGCATCCTGTGTTCGGGGTTCCCACTGGCAGATGATAGGCACATTGTTGCCCATCGCCGTCCGTCGCCGTCCATCGATTCTCACGCCCGTTGATTCCTTGCTGCCCACCCGAGCTCAGTTCAACATCATCAGAAACCTTACCAAGACCGAGCCCGTCGAGCATCCCTCTGCCGAGTCGCAAGTCTACCTGGTTGGCGGCGGCATTGCTGCCCTCAGCGCCGCCTTCTACCTGATCCAGGATGCTGGCATGGATGGCGCCAACATTCACGTCCTTGAGAACCTCAAGGTGCCTGGTGGCAGCATGGACGCGCACGGTACTGCCGAAAAGGGCTACCTGATGCGTGGCGGACGAATGTTCGACAGAGGTACGGCTCTTTCGAGACACATGCGAGAGATCCTGACTCTCCCCAGCGCTCTTCGTCGGACGGCCACCGCCACAGTTCATTTGGCCTGATGCATGCTGGTCACTCCTCTCCATGCGCCCACGGGCCCTCGTGTTTCATATCCCCATACCTCTAACACTCTACCGCTCCCCGACATTTGGCATCGCCGTCTCCGCTGCAGAGGCCTACACTTGTCTCTATGACATTCTCGCCAACATCCCCTCGCTCCGAACCCCTGGCAAGTCCTGCAAGGAGGATATCTTTGAGTTCTCGGCCCAATTCAAGACCTGCTCCAAGGCCCGAGTCGTCGCCGAAGGAGCCAAGATCATGGACGTCCACACCCTGGGCCTCAATATCAAGGACCGCGCTGCCTTTACCGAGCTCATCCTCTTGCCCGAGGCCATGATCGACGGCAGAAAGATCAACGACTACTTCACCGAGGAGTTCTTCACCTCCAACTTCTGGTACTGCTTCTGCACCACATTCGCCTTCCAGCCCTGGCACAGCTTGCTCGAGTTCCGTCGATACGCTTTGAGATTCATGCACGAGGTGCCCCAGCTCGACACCTTGGCTGGTGTCTGGCGAACTCCCTACAACCAATACGACTCGATCATCCATCCGCTGCAAAAGTGGCTGAGCGAGAAAGGTACAATGTCAATACGACGCCCCAGCGACTCGCTGCTATGACGCTGCTATGACGCTGCTATGCTGCTTGATCAAAGACGCTGTTTTATGGTGATTGACAATGGCTTTGGTCCTCTAACCTCAAACCTCGGATCACGTCTCCATCCAGGTGTTCAGTTCGAGTACGATACCATCGTCACCTCGGTGGACTTTGAGATTCTTGAAAACCAAAGGTACGTACGCTTTGCTTTCTTCTTGGTCGTGCCCCACACCTGATTCGGCTGCCAGGAGGCCATTGCAGACCCTCATCGGCGTCCTAGCGCCCTTATCCTGACTTGTGTGTCTCCACTCTTACTCCGGATATCTTCAGATACATCTACGCAATCCACGGCACCCGAAAGGGCGTCCGCTTCGATACCGAAATCAAGCGCACGGACCTGTGTCTGGTCACTTTGGGATCCATGACGGCCGGCTCCAGCATTGGTTCCATGAGCACTCCGCCCAAGATCGACAACGAGGCGGCCAAGAATGACCCATGTTGGGTCCTCTGGCGCGACATTGCCAAGCGACAGCCCGACTTTGGTCGACCTGAGGTCTTCTATGACCACATCAACGACTCCAAGTTCCTGTCCTTCTCCGTCACCTTCCACGACTCGACCTTCATGGACCGCCTCGTCGAGTGGACCAAGAACGAACCCGGCACAGGCGCCCTGGTGACCTTCAAGGACTCGAACTGGTTCATGTCCACAGTCTTCCCTCACCAGCCACACTTTGCCAACCAGCCCAAGAACGTCAATGTCATGTGGGGCTACTCTCTCTTCCCCGATCGGGTCGGCAACTTTGTCAAGAAGCCCATGACCGAGTGCTCGGGCGAGGAGATTCTGATCGAGCTCTTGAACCACTACCAATTCACGGACATTCTTGAGCCTGTCCTGAAATCGGCCAACTGCATTCCGTCCATGCTCCCGTACACCATGAGCCAGTTCAACCAGCGCCGCATCACCGACCGGCCCAAGGTCATCCCTCAGAATGCCATCAACTTTGGCTTCATGAGTCAGTTTGTCGAGAGTATCCCGGAAGACACCGTCTTTACGGTCGAATATTCTGTCCGGTACGTGACGGATTACATCCCGCCTCTCTGTGCATTGGCTTGCATTCGCCTCACTCCATCGCATTTCTCTTTGGTTGGTGGTTGGGTTTGATGTCGCCGAGTCCTGACCGTGTCTGCTTCATTCCCACAGCTGTGCCCAAATTGCTGTCTACGGCTTGCTCAAGCTGGACAAACCTCTGACTCCGATCTACAAGGGCTGGCTGGATCCCAAGGTCCTCGTGAAGTCGTCGCTGGCCATCAACTCGTGAGCCAGCTGTGTCGCTCGCATAAAGCCAGCCCACCTATTATCTCTCTAGATCCTTGGGGTATGCCATACAATAGTAATACAGCATATTTGAAACAAACCGAAACAGGGTGTCCCTGAGTGTCCCTGAATGTCTTTGAGTGTCTCTGAGTGTCTGACAGTGATCTGTGGGCCGTGGTGGGCAAGCCGTGAGATTGTTTCCGACCGTCGCTGGCAATCAAGTGGCCTCGGGTGGTTTAGGGAGCATCATCTTGAATACCCCGGTGGATCTCCTGTGGAATTGCCCAACTGGCAGTGATGTCGAGACTCTGGAATGTGGTGCATGCATTCGACCTTTGGCCCTCTCCATAGGTTCTCGACAACAAGGCAGTCGGATCGAGCGAGTCGGGGGCCATGTATTCTGGGACATGGCCATCTCTTGTGACGGTGGGAATGCTCAGTGCTTGGCAAAGCTGGGCGAACTCGGTACGCATCCCCCTTTCCTTGGTGACTGGTCACGGTAGATAGGTGTATTCAAGACCCGGAGAAGACAGCTCGTCCAAAGCGAAACGAAGAACCATCTTTGAGCCAGGATTGTCGCTCAACCCATTTTGCATTCCACTGCATCTATCCGTCCCCCTCATCCCTTCATCCAGTCGCAACCTAAAGCGAATGGGCTGTGGAGTCAAATGTGACGACATTGTCGCAGACGAGACTCGGCCCTGCATCCCACCCTATTGAATGTATCGAGCAGCGCAGAGCAGATCAGAGCAACGCACAGCAGCTCTTGGCCAGCCACATCTTCGGTAGTAGGATCGCCAGCATCGACGCAATCACGAGCGACAGTACACAATGACATCGCCCTTTCTTCGATCATCGTCATGAAAGTGGCTGTTGAAGAATCGTGCACACTGCATAGATATGGATGAGAGTACGTGTCAATTGCAGGGGGACTCATTCTTTCATGATGCAGCTCTACCCTAGGCGCCAGCTCCGGCAAAGTCGCTCGAACACAACAATGCCCGTTCGCATGTCCGTAGCAATCCACAGCTTCTCACAGCTTACCACTCGATAGTCCGAGCCAAGGATGAGATCCCGCATGAGTGCCTCCAGTGTCTGGAAAATGACAATGTGGCTTGGCCAGCTGTACCTTTGAATCTTGTAGGGCTGACCCGGGACGGCGATAGGTTCTGTGTCCTCGCCAGCAGCGGCGACTGTGTGTAAGGTCTTGTTTCCAAAACTGGGTGAGAAGTACTGCTGGATGAACTGATGCGGCTGGGAATAGAACAGATCATCTTCTGGAATGTATGATCCGCGATCGACGACGCCCAGGGGCGGCTCGCAGCTCAGAAACCGCATTTCAATATCCCGATGGATGTGGCTGTAGTACGGTGTCGAGTGGCAAGGCATCAGAAACAAAATGCCGTCGACCGAGACTGGTTGGTTTCGAATCGTTGTTCGCAGCCAGGTCATCACGTCAATGACGCCGCGCTGGTGCACATTGGAAAAATAGTAGGCCGCGCCAAAATTGGTGATCGCCAAGAAGGCCAGCCAGATGTACAAGTCCAAGCGGCGCACGAGCTTCATCTTCCAGGAGACTGGCTGTTCGACCGCCTGTTCACGATCGAGCTTCACAGCCTTGGCCAAGCTTGCGAGCTGCACGCCGGAATATGCCAACGTGATTGGAAGGATTGGTAAAATAAAACGAAACTCTTTGTGGGCAAGGAGGCTATATCCACCGATCGTCCACAGCATCAGAAAGAGCGGCAACCGAAGGCGTGTCTTGCGTATTCCCAAGATCATGGCTGGAATGAAGGTCAAGGCAACAACTGGATATCCTTGGGTCCAATACCAGTGCCATGGATGTCCTCCGTAAAATATCGATATGTTGTGGACGATGTTGACTTTGAAAAAGTTGAAGGGCGTGAAGGTTAGGCTCTTGTAGAAGGCCTTATCGATCACGACTGCAAAGACTATGGCCACCGTTCTGAAGGAGGAGACAAAAGGTGCAACATGAGAGCAGCGCCAACGAAGTCAACAACGCCAACGGCACCAACAGAGCCGGCGACGACAAGTCGGCTGTGAGACGTCCAGCACAGCGCCGCTGCAAGCCGATCCCATCACGACAGGATCAAACTATACGTACGCCACCACAGCAACCTTTCCCAGGATCGAGAGTGAGTTTTTCCGATTCTGCCAAAGCAGATGAGTGCCCATGAAGATCCACAGGATTGCGTTTGTGGGCCGGACGATGCATCCAGCCGCAGCAACAGCAAGCGCTATCCATAGATCCCTGCAAACACATGTGGAGCGCGTTAACCTACGGAAGCAAATAAGATTCTATGGAAGCTATGGGCGCAGCACATTCCTGGGCCGGGACAAGTCGCGCATTGGAGTGGCATACCTGTCCTGTGCTTGGGACTTGATCCGCGTCCATGGCCAGTAGTAGAGAGCCACGACCGTAAAGGTCGTTTCCATGCAGTTCGAAAACGTCCGCACGCCGCAAAAGTAATTGAACCACGACATGAATGACGCAGCGAGCTGGCCGGCACGATACACGGCATCGATCGCGAGATGGTGTTGGTGATGAAAGGGTCAGTTCCTGATGGTCAGATGCACCCTGTTCGTTCCTCCATTGCTCTCAGTCAGAGTAGACCGATCTCCCTCGGTCACTCTTGCATACAAACATACCGCCCAGCTTGCAGCGTCCTTTCCAAAAAGCTTCCATGTCAGCATGAATGTGTACGTGTCGGTCATGGCCGAGAAAGCCGCCTGAATCAGCTTGGGGGTCAAAATCTAGAGGTGTTCAAGAAACAAGTGCAGACAATTAGTCAGTATAACATATTGTGAGCGACAACATCGGATCGGCATAGAGCGTTACTCCCTCTGAGCGGGAGAGCATGATAGATGGTGGCATCCATTAGACCAATCCAACTGCCCACAGAATGGTAGATCAGTGGGTACCGTTCGTTCTTGGATGAGTCCAAGTCCCAGTGCTGCAACTCACCACCAGCTCGGTGTTGTCTAGCCCGAGGCTCTTGAGGGCCTGGTATCCTAGTGCGAAAATGAACGGATGGGCAAAGCTGCGAATTTGGTGGGCCCACTCCCACGTCAGATGTCCATAGGTAACATCGGGGACAGTGCGAGTTAAGGAAGATGCTTGTGGCAGTCCGCCATTGGAACGGTATCGATGCAGGCCATAAGGGTGAAGATTGCAGACAGACATGATGTGGCATGGCCGGCACAACGGGCGTCATGAAAAGGATATCCAAAAACAAAGGCATGGGCGACTTCAAGCGACTGCCAGTATTCATCAGGGCTGAAGAAGGTCTTGACCGAGACGGCATTGTAGGCTCGGAAGGCAAAGGCAGCCAGGAAAATTTTGAGAAACAGCGTGGGCTTCAGCGGAATGGAGATGCGCGTCTTCTCGCTGCTGATGTGGGCCGACAGTGGCGATGACTCCGAAGACTTGGCCGGGACTGCTTTCTTTGGCATGGGCCGCCGTGATTCAGGCGGATTTGCGGCTGCCTTTGCGTGACTCGTCGTGCGTCGCCGCGACGCAGAGCCGTCGGAGAGAGATGCGATTCGAACAGGGGCCTCGTGCCCGTCGAACTGCTCGAAGCTCACCCTTCCATCACCCTGATCGTCATAGTAGTCGCTGTACTTGTCCTCTGCTTCAAAATCGTGCTCGTCGTCTCCATCCATATCGTCGGTCCAGTCTTCGTCGCTGGTGCCCACCTTTGGCGACCGCCGCTCGGGCGGGGGACAGGTGGGTCTCCGTCGCCGAATCTGGAGGGTGGCTTTGGGTTGTGGTCGACGCCAATGCATCTCAGCAGCAGGCGCTGGACCGTTGGCGGGTGTTCGAGAGGGCATCGGATGTGTCTTTGAGATCGCTGCTAAGCGGGTCTTGAGGGCATCGATGCTGGCCTTCCGCTTGATTCGTTCCTGGCAGAACTGCTCCCAGGACATGTCCAAACCGCCGGGCGGGTTGGGCAGAGCAGCATCGGGAACAGACTGGGAACTCTCCTGGAGGTCGGGTAGGGGCGGCTCTGCTGATGCCATGGGCGAAAAGCGCTTCAGAGGGCGGGAGGGGTGGAGCTGGGAGGGGGCAGGCGAGATTGGGAAAGCGCAACAACAGCAGCAGCAACAGCAGCAGCAACAGCAGGAGAGCCAGAAGGCCGCGGCAGCAAGGGCATGCAGGCGCGCGGTTTCGGCGGCACGTGTCCGTCCCTGTGGATGCAGCCTGGCTCGATCCAGATCAGCCGCGCCTTCTCGGCGTCCTTGGCTGGATGTTCGCCCGCCCTTCCCATCACCGAGCCAGCTGCTGCAAGCGTCCAAGAAAGACCGCCGCCATGCGGGCCATTGCGCTCTACGACTGCTTCGCCGATGGCGATGGCGAGATCAGCTTTTCTGTGGGCCAGCTCATCCTCGAAGGTGACGACCGCTCTGTCCACAGCGCTGCGTCGGTGCCCCCGCTTGTCCGAGGCAAGAATGCGACACTCACGGCGATTGCCACCGCTTGGACGCCTATCCGCAGTGACCCCGGACCCGGAGCCTGGCTGGTTCCAAGGCCGTCTCGAAAACGGCACCGTCGGACTATTCCCAGGCAACTATGTCCGGTTTGAAGAGGATGTAAGCCTATCGCCTCCCCTCTCCTCTTGCCTTCCCAGACATTGGCTCGGTTGATACCGACGATATCTGGGGCTGGCTAGCAGCCCCTTGTCAATCCGTGCGCTGGGACCAAGTGCCGCCGCATGCCTGCAGCGTATTCACTCAATGCGTCTCTGCGGCCGTCAATGCTCCTGCACTCTGTTTGATGTCCCGACGCAGCCGCCCAAAATCAAGCCAAACGCCGACGCAGCGCCCGTCTCGGTCGTGAAACAGGCACAACTGGTACGAGTGCATCATTCGCTCAACGAGTCCGGTGGTTGACAAGATTGGGCAACAGCACTCTGTCGGTCCAAGCGATCTGGATTGGACTAGACTGGACTAGACTGGACTAGACTGGACTAGACTGGACTAGACTGGACTAGACTGGCACTTGGCTGCTGCTGCTATTTCACAGCCTTGTCGTCCCAGCTCGAACAGGGTGTCCAATGGATGTGATGAGTTTGTGTGGGCTCCGTCTCGCTGACCCCTTGCAATTCTTGGCCACTTTCCCTGCCCCCGTCCCTGTCCATCAATCCCGATGCTCAATCGATCCAGAACTTTGAAAAAAAGGAAACCGGGTCTTCCAACCCTCCGTCCGGTGGATTGAAGCCATCGGGATCGTCGGGCTCCATCTCCAGCTTGGCCACAGACTTCCGAGCCAATCTCCGCAAGATCAGCAAGAGCGACGAGCGGCCGGGGTCGGTATCGGATTCGGAGGTCCAGCGGAACAAGGTCAATCCACAGTCCATGCGCGCAGCGCTGGTGGAAAAGTCTGGACATATTGCCCTTTCGGGGATGGAGCGAGCCGGCATCAAGCCCAAGTCGCCCGAACCAAGCCAGAGCCAGAGCCAGAGCCAGGATCCACGACCAAATGCAGTCCAGCAAACCGGAATCAAGTCGTCCTCAAGCGCTACATCATTGAGCTCTCTGGGGGACCAACCACCCTCGCTTCCTCGGCGGCCAACGCAGCCCGTCGTACCCAGCGCCGCCGCCTCGAGCACCGAAGAAACTCAGGAGTCTACGAGCGTGGAAGCACTTCGCAGCAAGTTTTCGGGCGGCGTCGCATCCAAGCCCGCTCAGCCGCCGGTAGTTCCAGGCAAACCCGCTGAGATCAAAGCCTACAATGTCGGGGCAAAGGGCGGCATCAAGTCCGACTCTGAAGCCGATGAGGCTCCGCGCGCCCTGCGTCCATCCGAGGTTAAGAAGCTGCAGGGACTAGGCAGTCCCGACGACACAACCAGCGCCCCGGCGACATCCAAAGCACCGTGGTCGACAAAACCATCCGAAATCAAAGCAGCCCAGGTGCTTACGGATCCTGATGCTCTCGCGGGCAATCCCTGGAAGGACATCAAGGCTGTATCGACCACTGCAATTGCGACGGCACCTGCCTCCCAACAGACATCGCCCGAGCCGCGAACCAAACCAGCGCCGCCTATCACCCGGTCTTCCACGGAGCCAGCGCCCACCGCATCGTCTGCCTCAATCCAGCTTTCGCCTGCCATCAAGCCGAAGCCGCCTGTGCCGCCGCCATCGAGAGGTGTGAGGCCAATCGAGTCGCCCAGCGCCACTCCGGCCCCTCCCACCGCCCCTGTATCCAGTGGCGGACCGCCGCTCCCACCCCGACCTAACATCAAGAGCGATCTACCACCGCCCCTACCACACCGCAAGCCAGGTACGCTATGCTTCGATCCGTCCTTCTCGCGTAGATACGGATGCGCACGATGCACTTGATGTCCTGTGCAACATACGGACTGATTTGAAGTGCGCCAGGGACTTTACATCTTGTGTATTATATCTTACATCGTGCAACTTGCATGGTGCATGGTGCATGGTACATGGTGTGACGTTAGCTATGCAAAGCTATGGTCATTGAAGGGCATTCATATCCCCGTAACATTCCCACTAACGACCGCTGGTCTCGGCTCTCGACCACAGCAACAAGCGATGTACAAACGCTCACTGCAGGCGCCAAGAAACGATACGAGCGGCTCTTTGCCGAACTTGACAAAGCAGCGGCGGGATATCTAAAAGGCGACCAAGTCCGCACGATCTGGCTCCGATCCATGCTCGACAACAAAACCCTAGGACTGATCTGGTGGGTCTCGGCGATCTGGATACATGCTGCGCTTGGATCTCATGCAGAGGGCCATGCTCCTCCACCATCGCGCAGTACGGCCACACTTCCAAATGCCCCTCTCCAGCTGTCACTCACCAATTCGGCGGTGCTACGATGTCTGCCGTTGGACGTACTTCCTGCAGGAATCTGGCGGACATGGACAGCGATGGCATGCTGAGCAAGAGCGAGTTTGTAGTCGGAATGTATCTGATAGGTAAACTTGACCACCGCACAAACAAGCCGTCTGTCGAATGTATCTGAACCCGCACAATAACCAGCTGCGGGTGCCCGAAGCAGCGATCCCCGAGCTTGACAACTCAGATACCTTCTTTATTTCTTGCAGATGAACGACTGAGTGGGAACGCCGTGCCCGAGACCCTGTCAGCCGCCATTGTGTCGCAGTCTCGATAGTTGGCTGCGACTACCCGGCAGAACCAGACGACGGCGCCTTTGATTGCAGTTTGGGCTGCGATTTCTGCTTCCGTCGACAGCACCACACACATGTACGATACACCCAAGGCGCTTCCAAGGAAGGCGAGGGAACCCGACGGTTCAAAAGCGCTCCCCCTTGTCACTACCGAGCGGAAATACATCATGTCCTGGAAGTCCGATTCCTGTGAAGAGATGCCTGTGAGAGCGGCTGGCTGATCGGAGGGCGCTGCATTTGGCCAAGCGACAATCACTGCCGAGGCTGACGATTCTTCAGACACTTGGGGCGGGGCTGACGACCAGGCTGGTTTGCTGCAGGCACCCATGGAGAAACACGAGCCCGCACTGGTGGCAACGGACCTCGGATGACGACCGAGACACTCACGACAGGGTCGTTACGTCAAAGATGGCGCGATGGAGCAATCCACTGTCGGCATTGCTCTCAGCGCGGTGGTGGTGCATCGGGCGATGGCGGCTCCAACGGCGGCAATCGCGTGCTGGCTGCTCGGGTGGAATCAGAGGAGCCGAGCCGCCACCACCACCACCAGCAACGACACCACCAGCGACTTCCTGAGCCACGGGGAAACTCATCGCGCAGTCACAGAGACATCCGACCCGATCCACCAGCCCGCCAGGTTGCAACTCTATCGACGAAGCCGCGACGGCAGCCAAGTCCCATACATCGGGCCGAGCCGTCGTCCATCCACCACCATCGCCCGCCAGGCTCATCCACCACATCGTCCCAGCCACCGGCCTTGATCGCAGCGGACATGGCGCTGCCGGCATGTCGCCTCGGCCGTTTGTTTGTGTGATCCATACACGCCGCAAGCAGCCAGTGGCGGTGCGGGGCCGTTGCGGGGCTGCCAACACTGCGACGGCGATTGGCTGGTGAACGGCGCGCGGCGATTGGTCGCGGGCCTCTCGGTGGCGCTCTCGCGGGTCCTCGCGGGGCCTCGCGGTGCTCTCGCCCGTCGCAGCGAGACGCTGCGCAGCAGAACGTTCTCGTGCGGCCCGCCAATCGCGCAACACGATTGGCCGGCTGCTGCGGCTTGGGGTTGGCTGGGCGGGCGCCGGGCGATGCGGGCGTGCGGCTTGTTGCAATGGGCGCGAGGTCATTTGTTTGGGGAAGGCGAGCGGCGGATGGCGGATGACGGGTGGCGGGTGGCTTGCTGTGGCCTCGCTGTCCGTCTCGCTATCCGTCTCGCTGTCCGTCTCGCTGGCCATCCAATGCGAGCGACGACCAGCAAGACCAGCAAGACATGCCATAACATGCCATGAACATGCACCACACATGTGCTGCAGAGAGATGCCTCCGGTGTGCGGGACATGGATTCAAAGCAGATGCACATGCACAGACGACAGCGCGCGGGCCGATGGCGTGTGTCGCTGCGGCACCTCTCGCTGCGGGCGAGAGCGTAGACCGAGCCGCGCGCCGATTGGCCGTGGCAACGCTGGCGAGCGCGGCCTTGTCGCCCAGACCCCTTGTCGCGAGCCTCTGGTCTGTCGCCAGGGCAGGGCGGATGCTGGACTGCGTTGGTCTGCGTCGGGTTCGCGCTGGGCGGTGGGGGGGGGTGCTCGGGCGACGAAAGTATAAATATCGGGCAGGTGGCCCTCTCCGTCACTCTTCATCGCACGATTTTGCATCTCCCCGCCTCTCCCTCGCCTTTCTTCTCTATCCAATATGTCTGAGTGGTTCTCTGGTACTTACTACGAGGTCGGCCAGGTCGTCACCTTCAACGGTAGCTCTTACCGCGTCCTCCAGGTAACATTCTGGTCTGCCACAGCCATGCCTGTCTGCTGCAGACGGAGCATCCCGCGCGTCGCCGTGGTCTTTGCATGGCCGGAGGTTCATCGCCGGCCATGTTGGTGGCGTCTGCTGTCGAGCCCACCCATCCGATCGTCTCACTGACTCGTTCACCGACATTGTGTTCTTTCGTTCCCTCCAGGCCCACACCTCCCAGTCTGACTGGTCCCCCGAGGTTGCCCACTCGCTCTTCGAGCGCACTGGCCACCACCACCATCAGCAGCAGCAGCAGCAGCAGCAGCAGCAGCAGCAGCAGGGTGGCTACCAGGCCTACGACCAGGCCCAGCCCGCCCAGAGCACCCAGCAAAACTGGCTCGACCCCCGCGGCTGGTCCAAGCAGAACCAGATCATCGGTGGCGTCGCCGCCGGTGCTGCCGTCCTGGGTCTCGCCGCCTTTGGTGTCCACGAGTACCGCCAGCACCAGGTAAGCCAAGCCAAGCCAAGCAACGCCAAGCCGCCTGCTTGTCCATCATGGCTGACCTGTCGCTGCACCTGCCTCTGTCTGATGTGTACTGATGCGCCCCGTCTTTCTGCCACAGCACTACGTCGAGCAGCACGGTGCTCAGGAGTCCTGGAACTCTGGCAACTGGACCGAGGAGGCCCGCAACCGCCGCCGCGAGGTCGAGGCCGCCTCCAACCGTGGTGAGGGCCCCGCTGCCTACTGGATCCTCCGTGAGGCCTCTGAGCCCATCCCCTCCAACGCTATCCCCGGTGGCTCTGCCGATGGCGAGCGCCTGTACATCATCCGTGCCTACCACGAGGGCGGTGTCCACATTGGCCACCTCACCAGCAGCGGCAACGCCTTCATCTCCTACGCCGGCCGTGCTATCTCCGTCAGCCAGTACGAGGTCCTCGTTGGCGATGAGAGCCACATCCGCTGGATCGATTTCACCGGTGCCCTTGCCCCCACTGCCGAGCACACCCCCGTCCTCGGTGGCCACGAGCAGGACGGCAAGCCCCTCTTTGTCACCCAGGCCTTCCACGAGAACAACATCTACCCTGGCAAGACTGGGTAAGCATCACCGTCGCTCGCTGGTTGTGCGATGGCCCGAGTTGCCGTCTGCCCCCGGTCTCCTGCTCTATCATCCGAACACACGCTAACATAGACATATCTGTACACTCTGCTCGCTCTTCAGCCCCCATCTCCAGGGTGCCTCCATTGCCTTCCGCAGCTCTGAGGTTGTTGTCAAGCAGTACCGCTACCTCGCTCTTGCTTAAGCAAGCCTATGTTCATAATCGTCCTTTGCTGTCCATATTTTGAGATGTAAAATCATGCCTATATCAATATATGAAACGTAGCGTTTCATTTGCACATTTACAGTTCCGTTGAAGAGACGGCGTGTGGGTGGTGCGTTCTGGTGGCGACTGGTGGCGACTGGTGGCGACTGGTGGCGACTGGTGGCAGGCTCGGCTGTGCAGCCAGGGCGATGAGCATCATGAGCATCATGAGCGCCACCGCGTCGATCTTCGAGGCGGCCAGCTCTTGTGCGCCACAGCCATGTTGTGAGATCGCAAGGACATTGATCGCAAGGACATTGCATCGGCAACTCGGCAGACATCGTGCGCTCCGGTCGCTGAGCACGCAGTCATCGAGGCGCGAATATGCGGGGCCCCTGTTCGCACTCGCTTCTGGACTTGCCAGAGTGTGTTCCAACAGGATCCCCGCTGTCTGACAGGTCCGATATCAGACATGTCGCCACCCGATGTGCCCCAGCACACATCCAAGCCTCCTCTCTCTTCTCGCCGAGAAACTCATCCAGCTGAGAATAGGACTGGCATCCCCGATAGACTTGACATCCCCGACAGGCCTGGCATCGAGGCATCTGAGTGCCAGGAGCTCGCAGGTGTCCAAGGGCCGCTGGAGGTATTCGAGATCGGGCTGGCGGCAGCAGATGGAACGACGGACGCAGGGCGGCGTGGCATGCACGTGACCCAGGCGATGGCCTCGTCGTGCTCAGGTGCTCGCGCTCAGCGCCGTCGCGCACGTTTGAGCTTGCACTCCTCGGACAATCCCCACAGGTGAGCCCTCTGCGTTGTCCTTCGCTGTTGCCTTTCGGCTGCTGCCCCCCCCCTCGCTTCGCTTCTTGCCTCGCTTCTTGCCTCGCTTCTTGCCTCGCCTCTTGCCTCGCCTCCTGTCTCAGAGTCATGTCCAAGGCTGCTAATCGAATCTCTGTGCTCAACTCCCGCTTTCTGAAGCGCACCTTTTCCGGCACCCCAAAAATGAGCACCGAAATCGAAACTCCCGTTCCTGCCGCCGCCCCGCCCAAGCCTGCTCCCACGAAAAAGTCCGGTAAGATCGCTGTCAATGCACCGTTGGCTGGAGGCGATTGCGCTGCACTTGCCAGCTGCCGACAGAGTGCTGACAACCTTGCTCGACCTTGACCGCTCTGCGACCCTCTGCCAGCCCTCACCACCGATGCCCTTGTGGTCCGCAAAAACCTCAAGACTGACCGCTATGAGCTCCTCGCAATTCAGCGCGGTCGTGAGCCCCACATTGGCAAATGGGCTCTTCCTGGTACATGTCACGATGCCGTTTCCGAGAGCGTCTCGTCCCTGGGCTGCTGCATTCGAGTTGACTGTAGGCAGGGCCAGATGCTATCGTGATCGCTTACACCCCGCTGACCCGTTACTGCAGGCGGCTTTGTCGAGTATGGCGAAGATCCCACTGTCGGTGTGCTGAGAGAGCTCGAGGAAGAGACCCATCTGGTTGGATACCCTGATGTCCACCTCATCACTGTCCACGGCAACCCCAAGCGCGATCCCCGCCAGCACATCGTCACCGCTGCCTACGCTTGCAAGGTCAAGCCCGAGACCCTCAAGGATCTCGCTGGCTCCGACGATGCCGCTGATGCCCGCTGGATCGAATTTGAGACCGCTGGCCTCGAGGGCGGAGCCGAGCTCGCCTTTGACCACGGCGAAATCGTCGCCAAGTTCCGCAAGTGGTTCAAGGAGACGGGCGAGCAGCAGGGCTTCTATGTCGAAGATCCCGAGGGAAAGCAGCCCGGCGCCCAGTAAGCCCTCTGCAAGACGACGGGCGGCAGCAGCACCAGCAGCATCAGGTAGTCCGTCCGAGCCGCCGCCGAGCCAGCGCTCGCCAGTCAGTTCGCCCCTCCCCCTCTCCCTGTTCTTTTCGTCATTCCCGGCCCCTCGCCTTCCCGATTCTTCTCCCGCTGACTGGCTTTGGCCTTGTTGTCACCCTTAGCTCCCGCGCCGTTCACCCTTCCTTTTATGCACGGCCGCCTCTCTGCGCGGCAGCTTGCTCTGGCATTGTCTTGTGGCCTTGTGTTTGACTTGCACCAGGTCATCCTGCTTGTCTGTCTCCTGTCCATCCAATGCATCCGGACCATGTCGCCGATGGGCGTGGTCCCGATGCAATCTCCCCCTTCCTTCCTTCCTCACAGTGTATCGTCCCCGCCACTCCCGCTTCGCCCCCCCCGGCCTCCATCCAACCCACCAACACACCACAAACACCCGCCTGCCCCATCCATCACACTGTGCTGGCGTGCGCTGCTCCTTCGGCCATCGGATACAGCGAGCAAGCGAATGGCCGGTCCTGGCCCCTTCGCCTCTGATGGCTCCCTGCCTGTCTTGTCTTTCCCAGGAGCCGCGGAATAGAGTCCATGCTGCTCGAAACTGGTGCACCCAACATGTGCGGTGTGCGCGACCGATGTGTGAGCGCCGCGTCTGCCATCTCGGCAATTGGTTGGGTCCTGACTTCCTGAGACAAGCTCGCGAGAAAGTGAACGACACTGCTCCAGGGTATCCACCTCCCAGGGCGTGTTTGCAAGCGCGATGGCGTCTGTGCGAGGATGTGTCACATGGATGCCAGCGGCACTCCACGATGGGGTGGCGTCGCTTCCCCGCTTCGAAAGGCGACAGTCTTGCCGTCCGGAGCCGGTGGCCGCATCTGCCTCGCCCACACAACCCCTCCAATGTGAGTATAAAGGACTGAACATGGGCCTCTGCACGTCTTCTGCGGAAAGCGCTGCCCATCCATCCATCCGCGCCGTCGCTCGATCCGTCATCGTCCTCCTTCGTCTTCATCATGAGCACGACTAAATCATCTGTAAAATCCCTCTGGGGTGCGCTCAAGCGGGCACTCTCTGGACATCGTGCTTCCCAACCCAAGCGTTCAAACACTGCTGCTGAAAACGAAATGTCCGCCTCTGCTGCTGCTCCCGCTGCCGAACCTCAGGCCGCCCCGGCACCTCCGGCCAGCGAGCCCGTCTATCGCAACCCCGGTAATGCCCGCTGAAACGATACACAGGCGACTGTCCTGGCGGATCTGTGCGGGAGATGAGTCCTCCTTGCCCGAGACTTGGATTGCAGATCCACCCGCCACAACAACAGCTAAACGAGCCAGAAGAGGAGAACGAGAACGAGGACGAGGACGAGGACGAGGACGAGGACGCGGCTGGGAGCCAGATCTCCCTTGGTGCTCCACACCAACCTGCTCCGGTCATTTTGTGACTCTGGTTCTGGTTCTGGCTCTGGTTCTGGCTCTGGCTCTGGCTTCTGTGTGTGGAAGCGACTGGTCGCTGATTCTGACTGTGCCTGTCCGCCTCAGCCCTCCACGTTGGACTCTTTCGTTGTCCAGAAGACCGCCGAGGGTATCCGCATCCTGACTGTCCAGAAGGATGGCAAGCCCACTCTGCCCGGTACGTTTCTCGCTCTCTGACCGGCCTCATGCCGTGTCGGAAGATTTGGCCTGCTGATGGTCGAGTGACCAAGACGACAGTCGATGGTGTTATATCTGTGGCATCTGGATCGCACGATGTTTGTTTATTCGGGCTGGTCAGCGAGTGAACTGCCCTGTAGACTGGCGAAACGAAATGATCGACACGCAGCAATGTCGTCATGGCAGATCATGACAAGAATTCTTTAAACTCAACTTCCACGTTCCTGTGCTTGGTTCCGTCAGTCCGCAAACTGGAGTACAACCAGGATCCCGAGGACGCCGTCGTCGATGAGATCCTCAAGCAAGCCACACTCAAAATTAACAAGGAGAATGTCCAAATCGTCACCATCGGCAGCGACGCCCAAAAGAACGAGACCGGCTACGTCACCTCGCACGACGCCACTCTCTTCTATGCCCTGAAACACACCGGCGCTCTCTCGGTTCTGGCTGACGGAGCTGCCTGGACGGACCCCAAGAGTCTGCCGGACCTGCCCATCGTCACCAAGGGCCTCCAGTGGTTCACGGAGACCGGCGACAAGCACGGCTACCATGTGCAGACCGCTTGATTACCCCGCTCCTAGAGTAGATCCACAATAGCCCGGCGACAACCTGACTGAGCTGGGTCAAGAGAAATCAAGGAGAGTCAAATCAAAGGTGGATCAAAAAAGGAAAGCCAGTCTCCGGCAGTGTAATTCCGCTCCTTGAATAATTGAGTGCCCACCTCCGTCACCTGCGCTCGACCCTTTTTTTGTTTTTCTTGTTGGTACTGAATAAAAGAAAAATGCATGTTCGCCGCAAGGGCTTTACTGTCTGAAGAGTACAATCGACGACCAGTCGCCCCGTACCCCACACATGCAAGTTGATTGATCGATTGACTGATTTGGCCACCGAGATGATCGGTGCCCGAGGCTGGCTGGACAAACGGTGGGAGAAGTACGGACTTCAACGTCCTCTTATGGGTGCAGCTTGCCAAAGTGCACTCGGAAGTGCGAGATTCATATCTTTGCTCAGGTGCCTTGATTTTAACTGATTGCAGATCATGGCCGCAGCGGTTTCAGGCGACACGCTGCTCACCAAAGAGTGTCATGGGTCGACGAAAGGCTGGTTTTTGCTTGGATTTTTCTGCCGGAGTGCAGTTGGCTCAAATTACGGGTACAGTAATTTTGCCGTCGGGGGATTAGCTCA